>NW_028123590.1:0-475358 GCF_965194805.1 Balaenoptera borealis
TGGTGAAATTCCTCATGGTGGCACTACCCATGATAATAGTGCTCATGGTGACAGTGTACATCGTGAGAGTGCCCATGGTAACAATGCTCATGGTGAAACTGCCCATGGTGACAGTGCCCAAGGTGATATTCCCATGGTGACAGTGCTCATTTTGACAGTGCACATGGTGACAGTGCCGACAGTGACAGTGCTCACGGTGATAGTGTTAATGGAAATATTGCTCATGGTGACACTGCCCATGGTTATAGTGCTCACAGTGATAGTGCTCATGGTGACAGTTCCCAAGGTGACAGTGCCCACGGTGATAGTGCTCATGGTGACATTGCCCACGGTGACAGTGCTCATGGTGAGAGTTCGCATGGTGACAGTGCCCATGGTTACAGTGCTCATGGTCACACAACCCATGGTGACTGTGCTAAAGCTGGCAGTGTACATGGTTGGAGTTCCCATGGTGAAATTCCTCATGGTGGCACTGCCCATGATGATAGTGTTGATGGTGACAGTGTCCATGGTGACAGTGCCTATGGTGACAGTGTCCATTGTGATAGTGCTCTCGGTGATAGTTCCCTCAGTGACAGTTCTAATGGTGACAATTCCATGGTGACAGTGCCCATGATGACCGTGCTCATGGTGACAGTGCCCACGGTGACATTTCTCATGGTGAGAGTGCTCACGGTGACAGTGCCCTTGGTGATAGTACCCATGGTAATAGTGGTCACGTTGACATGGCCCATGGTGATATTGCTCACGGTGACGCTGCCCATGGTGATAGTGCTCACGGTGACATTCCCATGGTTACAGTGCCCATGGTGATATTGCTCACGGTGACACTGCCCATGATGACAGTGCTCATGGTGACAATGCCCATTCTGACAATGCTCATAGTGACAGTGCTCACGGTGACAGTGCCCTTGATGATAGTACTCATGGTAATAGTGCTCACGGTGACAGTTCCCATGGTGACAGTGCTCACTGTGGCAGTGCCAATGGTTACAGTGCTCATGGTGGCAGTGTCCATGGTGGCAGTTCCCAAGATGACAGTGCTCATGGTGACATTTCCCATGGTAAGAGAGCTCATGATGACAGTGTCTATGGAGACAGTGCCCATGGTGACAGTGGCCATGTTGAAAGTGCCCATGGTGACACTGCTCATGGTGTCACTGCCCATGGTGACTATGCTCATGCTGGCTGTGTACATGCTTGGAGATCCCATGGTGAAATTCCTCATGGTGGCACTGCCCATAATGATAGTGCTCATGGTGACAGTGTCCATGGTGACATTGCCTATGGTGACAGTTCCCATTGTGATAGTGCTCACGGTGATAGGGCCCACAGGGACAGTTCTAATGGTGACAGTTCCAATGGTGAGAGTGCCCATGATGACAGTGCTTATGGTGACAGTGCCCACGGTGACAGTGCTCATGGTGACAGTGCTCATGGTGACAGTGCCCTTGGTGATAGTACCCATGGTAAAAGTGCTCATGGTGACATTGCCCATGGTGATATTGCTCATGCTGGCGGTGTACATGGTTGGAGTTCCGATGATGAAATTCCTCATGGTAGCACTGCCCATGATGATAGTGCTCACGGTGAAAGTGTCCATGGTGACAGTGCCTATGGTGACAGTGCCCATTGTGATAGTGCTCATGGTGATAGTGCCCAAAGTGACAGTGCTCATTGTGACAGTTCCTATGGTGACAGTGCCCATGATGATAGTGCTCATGGTAAAAGTTCCCACTGTGATAGTGCTCACGGTGAAAGTGCTCACGGTGACAGTGCCCTTGGTGATAGTGCTCATGGTAATAGTGCACATGGTGACACTGCCCATGGTGACAGTGCCCATGGTGACACTGCCCATAGTGACATTTCCCATGGTGACAGTGCTCATGTTGACAGTGCCCATGGTGACAGTGACCATGGTGAGTGTGCCCATGGTGACAGTGTCCATGGTGACAGTGCTCACCTTGACAGTGCCTTTGGTGATAGTACCCATGTTAATATTGCTCACGGTTACAGTGCCCATGGTGATAGTGCTCATGGTGATAGTGCTCATGGTGACAGTTACCTTGGTGATAGTGCTCATGGTGATAGTGCTCATGGTGATAGTTCGCATGGTGACAGTGCCCATGTTGAAAGTCTCCATGAAGGCAGTGCTCATGGTGACACTGCCCATGGTGACTGTGCTCTTGCTGGCGGTGTACATGTTTGGAGTTCTCATGGTGAAATTCCTTATGGTGGCACTGCCCATGATGATAGTGTTCATCGTGACAATGTCCATGGTGACAGTGCCTATGGTGACAGTGCCCATTGTGATAGTGCTCACGGTGATAGTGCCCTCAGTGACAGTTCTAATGGTGACAGTTCCCACGGAGACATTGCTCATGGTGACAGTGCTCACGGTGACAGTAACCTTGGTGATAGTACCCATGGTAATAGAGGTCACGGTGACAGTGCCCATGGTGATATTGCTCACGGTGACACTGCCCATGGTGATAGTGCTCACGGTGATAGTGCTCAGGGTGACAGTTCCCATGGTTACAGTGCCCATGGTGACAGTGCTCATGGTGACAGTGCCCGCGGTGACTGTGCTCATGGTGACAGTGCTCACAGACATACTGCTCATGGTGACAGTTCGCATGGCAACAGGGCCCATGTTAAAAGTGCCCATGGTGACAGTGCTCATGTTGGCACTGCCCATGGTGACTGTGCTCATGCTGGTGGTGTACATGGTTGGAGTTCCCATGGTGAAATTCCTTATGGTGGCAATGCCCATGATGATAGTGCTCATGGTGACATTGCCCACGGTGACAGTGCTCATGGTGACAGTTCGCATGTTGACATTGCCCATGGTGACAGTGCTCATGGTGACACAGCCCATGGTGACTGCGCTAAAGCTGGCGGTGTACATGGTTGGAATTCTCATGGTGAAATTCCTCATGGTGGCACTGCCCATGATGATAGCGCTCACTGTGACAGTGTCCATAGTGACAGTGCCCATGGTGACAGTGCCCATGGTGACATTTCCCATGGTGACTGTGCCCATGGTGACATTTCCCAATGTGACAGTGCTCATGGTGAGAGTTCCCATGGTGACAGTGTTGATGTTGACAGTGCCAATGGTGACAGTGCCCATGGTGACAGTGCCCATGGTGATAGTGTCCATGGTGACAGTGCTCATGTTGACAGTGCCCACGGCGACAGTGCTCATGGTGAGAGTACCCATGGTGACAGTTCTCACCTTGATAGTGCCCATGGTGACCGTTCCCATGGTGACAGTTCCCATGGTGATAGTGCTCACCGTGATAGTGCCCAGGGTGACAGTTCCCATGGATACAGTGCCCATGGTGACAGTTCTCATGGTGACAGTGCCCACGGTGATAGTGCTCATGGTGGCAGTTCGCATGCTGACAGTGCCCATGATGACAGTGCTCATGGTGACAGTGCCCACGGTGACAGTGCTCACAGTGAGAGTGCCCTTGCTGATAGTACCCATGGTAATAGTGCTTACATGAAAGTGCCCATAGTGATATTGCTCACGGTGACACTGCCCATGGTGATAGTGGTCACGGTGACAATGCCCACGGTGATAGTGTTCATGGTGATAGTGCTCATGTTGAGAGTGCTCATGGTGACACTGCCCATGGTGACTGTGATCATGCTGGCGGTGTACATGGTTGGAGTTCCCATGGGGAAATTTCTTATGGTGGCAATGCCCATGATGATAGTGCTCATGGTGACAGTGCTCATGGTGACAGTGTACATGGTGACAATCCCCACGGTGACAGTGATCACGGTGATAGTTCTCATGGCGATAGTGCCCATTGTAATAGTGCTCACGGTGACGTTGCCCATGTTGATATTGTTCACGGTGACACTGCCCTTGGTGATAGCGCTCATGGTGATAGTGCTCATGGTAATACTGCTCATGGTGACACTGCCCATGGTGACAGTGCCCATGGAGACACTGCCCATAGTGACATTTCCCATGGTGACAGTGCTCATGGTGAGAGTTCCCATATTGACAGTGCACATGGTGAAAGTTCCCATGGTGACAGTGTTCACGGTGACAGTGCTCACTGTGGCAGTGACATTGGTTACAGTGCTCATGGGGGCAGTGTCCATGGTGGCAGTTCCCAAGATGACAGTGCTCATGGTGACATTTCCCATGGTAACAGAGCTCATGATGACAGTGTCCATGGTGACATTGCCCATGTCGAAAGTGCCCATGGTGACATTGCTCATGGTGACACTGCCCATGGTGACTGTGCTCATGCTGGCGGTGTACATGGTTGGAGTTCCCATGGTGAAATTCCTCATGGTGGCACTGCCCATGATGATAGTGCTCATGGTGACAGTGTCCATCGTGAGAGTGCACTTGGTGACAGTGCTCATGATGACACTGCCCATGGTGACAGTGCCCATGGTGACATTTCCCATGGTGACAGTGCTCATGTTGACAGTGCACAAGGTGACAGTGCCCAAGGTGACATTTCCCATGGTTACAGTGTTAATGGTGATATTGCTCACTGTGACAGTGCCCATGGTTATAGTCCTCACGGTGATAGTGCTCATGGTGACAGTTCCCATGGTGACAGTGTTCATGGTGACAGTTCGCATGGTGACAGTCCCCATGGTGACAGTGCTCATGGTGACACAGCCCATGGTGACTGTTCTAAAGCTGCCGATGTACATGGTTGGAGTTCCCAAGCTGAAATTCCTCATGTTGGCACTGCCCATGATGATAGTGTTCATGGTGACAGTGTCCATGGAGACAGTGCCTATGGTGACAGTGCCCATTGTGATAGTGCTCACGGTGATAGTGCCCACAGTGACAGTTGTAATAGTGACAGTCCCCATGGTGACAGTGTCGATGATGACAGTGCTCATGGTGACAGTGTTCATGGTGATATTGCTCACGGTGACACTGCCCATGGTTATTGTCCTCACGGTGATAGTGCTCATGATGACAGTGCCCACAGTGACAGTGCTCATGGTGGCAGTGCTCACAGTGACAATGCCCATGGTGATAGTGCCCATGGTAATAGTGCTCATGGTGACAGTACCCATGGTGATACTGTTCACGGTGACACTTCCTATGGTGATAGTGCTCACGTTGATAGTGCTCATGGTGACAGTTCCCATGGTTACAGTGCCCATGGTGACAGTGCTACTGGTGACAGTGCCCACGGTGAAAATGCTCATGGTGACAGTGCTCATGGTGATAGTCCTCACGGTGACAGTGCTCACATTGACAGTGCCCTTGGTGATAGTGCACATGGTAATACTGCTCATGGTGAAATTGCTCATGGTGATAGTTCGCATGGTGACAGTGCCCATGTCGAAAGTGCCCATGGTGGCAGTGCTCATGGTGACACTGCCCATGGTGACTGTGCTCATGCTGGGAGTGTACATGGTTGGAGTTCCCATGGTGAAATTCCTTATGGTGGCACTGCCCATGATGATAGTGTTCATGGTGACATTGTCCATGGTGACAGTGCGTATGGTGACAGTGCCCATTGTGATTGTGCTCACGGTGATAGTGCCCACAGTGACAGTGCTAATGGTGACAGTCCCCATGGTGACAGTTCCCATGATGACAGTGCTCATGGTGACAGTGCCCACGGTGACAGTGCTCATGGTCACAGTGCTCACGGTGACAGTGCTCATGGTGACAGTGACCTTGGTGATAGTATCCTTGTTAATAGTGCTCACGGTGACAGTGCCCATGGTGATATTGCTCACGGTGACACTGCCCATGGTGATAGTGCTCATGGTGACGGTTCCCAAGGTTACAGTGCCCATGGTGACAGTGCTCATGGTGACAGTGCCCATGGTGATTATGCTCATGGAGACCGTGCTCACGGTGATAGTGCTCATGGTGACAGTTCGCATGCTGACAGGGCCCATGTTGAAAGTGCCCATGGTGACAGTGCTCATGGTGATAATGCCCATGGTGAATGTGCTCATGCTGGCTGTGTACCTGGTTGGAATTCCGATGGTGAAATTCTTCATGGTAGCACTGCCCATGATGATAGTGCCCATGATGAAAGTGGTCATGGTGACAGTGCTCATGGTGACACTGCCCATGGTAACAGAACTCAGGATGACAGTGTCCATGGTGACAGTGCACATGGTGACAGTGGCCATGTTGAAATTGGCCATGGTAACAGTTCTCATGGTGACACTGCCCATAGTGACTGTGCTCATGCTGGCGGTGTAGAAGGTTGGAGTTCCCATGGTGAAATTCCTCATGGTGGCACTACCCATGATAATGGTGCTCATGGTGACAGTGTACATCGTGAGAGTGCCCATGGTAACAATGCTAATGGTGACACTGCCCATGGTGACAGTGCCCAAGGTGATATTTCCCATGGTGACAGTGCTCATTTTGACAGTGCACACGGTGACAGTGCCCACAGTGACAGTGCTCACGGTGATAATGTTAATGGTAATATTGCTCATGGTGACACTGCCCATGGTTATAGTGCTCACGGTGATAGTGTTCATGGTGACAGTTCCCATGGTGAAAGTGCTCATGGTGACATTGCCCATGGTGACAGTGCTCATGGTGAGAGTTCGCATGGTGACAGTGCCCATGGTTACAATGCTCATGGTCACACAACCCATGGTGACTGTGCTAAAGCTGGCGGTGTACATGGTTGGAGTTCCCATGGTGAAATTCCTCATCGTGGCACTGCCCATGATGATAGTGTTCATGGTGACAGTGTCCATGGTGACAGTGCCTATGGTGACAGTGTCCATTGTGATAGTTATCATGGTGATAGTGCCCTCAGTGACAGTTCTAATGGTGACAGTTCGATGGTGACAGTGCCCATGATGACAGTGCTCATGGTGACAGTGCCCACGGTGACATTGCTCACGGTGACAGTGCTCATGGTGACAGTTCCCTTGGTGATAGTACCCATGGTCATAGTGGTCACGGTGAGAGTGCCCATGGTGATATTGCTCACGGTGACACTGCCTATGGTGATAGTGCACACGGTCATAGTGCTCATTGTGACAGTGCCCATGGTGACTATGCTCATGGTGACAGTGCTCACGGTGATAGTGCTCATGGTGACAGTGCTCATGATGATAGTGCTCATGGTGACAGTTCGCATGGTGATAGGGCCCATGTTGAAAGTGCCCATGGTGAAAGTGCTCATGGTGACACTGCCCATGTTGACTGTGCTCATGCTGGCGGTGTACATGGTTGGAGTTCCGATGGTGAAATTGCTCATGGTAGCACTGCCCATAATGATAGTGCTCATGGTGACAGTGTCCATGGTGACAGTGCCTATGGTGACAGAGCCCATTGTGATAGTGTTCACGGTGATAGTGCCCACAGTGACAGTGCTCATGGTGACAGTTCCTATGGTGACACTGCCCATGATGACAGTGCTCATGGTGACAGTGCCCACGGTGACAGTGCTCATTGTGACACTGCTCACGGTAAAAGTGCCCTTGGTGATAGTACCCATGTTAATAGTGCTCACGGTGACAGTTCACATGGTGACAGTGCCCATTTTGAATGTGCCCATGGTGGCAGTGCCCATGGTGACAGTGCTCATGGTGAGAGTTCCCATGGTGACAGTGCTCATGTTCACAGTGCCCATGGTGACAGTGTCCATGGTCAACAGTGCCCATGGTGAGAGTGCCCATGGTGACAGTGCCCATGGTGACAGTGCTCATGGTGAGAGTGCTCAAGGTGGCCATATCCATGGTGGGAATTCCCATGGTGAAAGTTCTCATGGTGGCAGTGCCCATGATGACAGTGCGCATTGTGACAGTGCACATGCTGAGAGTGCCCATGGTGACATTTCCCATGGTGACAGTGTTCATGGTAAGACTTACCATGGTGACAGTGCTCATGTTCACAGTGCCCATGGGGACAGTGTCCATGGTCAACAGTGCCCATGGTGAGAGTGCCCATGGTGACAGTGCCCATGGTGACAGTGCTCATGGTGACAGTGCTCAAGGTGGCCATATCCATGGTGGGAATTCCCATGGTGAAAGTTCTCATGGTGGCAGTGCCCATGATGACAGTGCGCATTGTGACAGTGCACATGCTGAGAGTGCCCATGGTGACATTTCCCATGGTGACAGTGTTCATGGTAAGACTTACCATGGTGACAGTGCTCATGTTCACAGTGCCCATGGGGACAGTGTCCATGGTCAACAGTGCCCATGGTGAGAGTGCCCATGGTGACAGTGCCCATGGTGACAGTGCTCATGGTGACAGTGCTCAAGGTGGCCATATCCATGGTGGGAATTCCCATGGTGAAAGTTCTCATGGTGGCAGTGCCCATGATGACAGTGCGCATTGTGACAGTGCACATGGTGAGAGTGCCCATGGTGACATTTCCCTTGGAGACAATGCTTATGGTGAGAGTGGCCATGGTGACACTGGCCATGGTGACAGTGCTCATGGTGAGAGTTCCCATGGTGACAGTGCTCATGTTGAGAGTGCCCATGGTGACCATTCCCATGGTGACAGTTCTCATGGTGATAGTGCTCATGGTGACAGTGCTCATGGGGACAGTGCACACGGTGACAGTGCCCACGGTGACAGTGCTCACGGTGATAGTGCTCATGGTGATATTGCCCATGGTAATAGTGCTCATGTTGACAGTGCCCATGGTGATATTGCTCATGGTGACACTACCCATGGTGATAGTGCTCACGGTGATAGTGCTCATGGTGACAGTTCCCATGGTGAGAGTGCCCATAGTGACAGTGCTCATGGTGACAGTACCCATGGTGAGAGTGCTCATGGTGAAGGTTCCCACTGTGACAGTGCTCATGGTGACAGTGCTCATGGTGACAGTGCTCAGGGTGAGAGTGCTCACGATGATAGTGCTCACGGTGACAGTTCCCTTGGTGATAGTGCTCATGGTGATAGTGCCCATGGTGACACAGCCCATGGTGATATTGCTCACGGTGACACTGCCCATGGTAATAGTGCTCATGGTGATAGTGCTCACGTTGACAGTGCCTTTGGTGATAGTGCCCATGGTGACAGTGCCCATGGTGACAGTGCTCATGTTGACAGTGCCCATGGTGACAGTGCCCTTGGTGACAATACCCATAGTGACATTTCCAATTGTGACAGTCCTCATAGTGAGAGTTCCCATGGCGACAGTGCTGATGGATGACAGTGCTCATGTTGACAGTGCCCATGGGGACAATGCTGATGGATACAGTGTCCATGGTGATAGTGCTCCTCGGGACCGTGTAGATGGTTACAGTGCCCATGGTGACATTTTCCACAGTGACAGTGCCCATGGTGAGAGTGCCGATGGAGACAGTGTCCATAGTGACAGTTCCCATGGTGACAGTGCTCATGGTGACACTTCCCATGGTGAACAGTGTCCATGGTGACATTTCCGATGGAGACAGTGCTCCTGGTGAGAGTTCCCATGCTGACAGTGCTCACGTTGACAGTGCCCATGGTGACAGTTCCCATGGTGATATTGCTCATGGTGACAGTGCACATGGTGACATGGCCCACGGTGACAGTGCTCACGGTGATAGTGCTCATGGTAATAGTGCTCGTGTTGACACTACCGATGGTGACAGTGCACATGGTGACACTGCCCATAGTGACATTTCCCATGGTGACAGTGCTCATGGTGAGAGTTCCCATGGTGACAGTGCACATGGTGACAGTGCCCATGGTGATAGTGCTCACTGTGACAGTTCTCACTGTGGCAGTGCCAATGGTTACAGTGCGCATGGTGACCTTTCCCATGGTGACAGTTCCCATGGTGATAGTGCTCACCGTGATAGTGCCAATGGTGACAGTTACCATGGATACAGTGCCTATGGTGACAGTGCTCATGGTGACAGTGCCCACTGTGATAGTGCTCAGGGTGGCAGTTCGCATGGTGACAGTGGCCATGATGACAGTGCTCATGGTGGCAATGCCCACAGTGACAGTGCTCATGGTGATAGTGCTCACGATGACAGTGCCTTTGGTGATAGTATCCATGGTAATAGTTCTCAATGTGACAGTGCCCATGGAGATAGTGCTCATGGTGATGGTGCTCATGGTAATAGTGCTCATGGTGACACTGCCCATGGTGACAGTGCCCATGGTGACACTGCCCATAGTGACAATTCCCATGGTGGCAGTGCTCATGGTGACAGTTCCCATGGGGACAGTGCTCATGGTGACAGTGCCCATGGTGACAGTGTCCATGGTGACAGTGCCTATGGTGAGAGTGCCCATGGTGACAGTGTGCATGGTGACAGTGCTCATGTTGAAATTGCCCATGGTGACAGTGCTCATGGTGAGAGTTCCCATGGTGACAATGTTCATGTTGACAATGCCCATGGAGACAGTGCTCATGTTGACAGCGCCCACGGTGACAGTGCTCATAGTTACAGTGCTCACAGTTACAGTGCCCATGGTGATAGGGCCCATAGTAATAGTGCTCACGGTGACAGCATCCATGTTGATATTGTTCATGGTGACACTACCCATGGTGATAGTGCTCACGGTGACAGTGCTCATGAAGACAGTTCCCATGGTTGCAGTGCCCATGGTGACATTGCCCACGGTGACAATGCTCATGGTGACAGTGCTCATGGTGATATTGCTCACGGTGATAGTGCTCACATTGACAATGCCCTTGGTGATAGTGCTCATGGTAATACTGCTCATGGTGATAGTGCTCATGGTGATAGTTCGTATGGTGACAGTGCCCAGGTTGAAAGTCCCCATGATGGGAGTACTCATGGTGACATTGCCCATGGTGACTGTGCTCATGCTGGCAGTGTACATGGTTGGAGTTCCCATGGTGAAATTCCTTATGGTGGCACTGCCCATGGTGATAGTGTTCATGGTGACAGTGTCCATGGTGACAGTGCCCATGATGACAGTGCTCATGGTGACAGTGCCCACGGTGACAGTGCTCATGGTGACAGTGCTCATGGTGACAGTTCCCATGATAACTGTGCCCATGGTGACAGTGCTCATGGCGACAGTGCCCACGGTGACTATGCTCATGGAGACAGTGCTCATGGTGATAGTGCTCATGGTGACAGTTCACATGGTGACAGAGCCCATGTTGAAAGTGCCCATGGTGACAGTGCTCATGGTGGCACTGCCCATGGTGACTGAGCTCATGCTTGCGGTGTACCTGGTTGGAGTTCCGATGGTGAAATTCCTCATGGTAGCACTGCCCATAATGATAGTGCTCATGGTGACAGTGTCCATGGTGACAGTGCCTATGGTGACAGTGCCCATTGTGATAGTGCTCATAGTGACAGTGCCCACTGTGACAGTGCTCAATGTGACAGTGCTCACGGTGACAGTGCCCTTGGTGATAGTGCTCATGGTGATAGTGCTCATGGTGACAGTTCGCATGGTGACAGTGCCCATGTTGAAATTGCCGATGGTGACAGTACCCATGGTGAGAGTGCTCATGGTGAAGGTTCCCACTGTGACAGTGCTCATGGTGACAGTGCTCATGGTGACAGTGCTCAGGGTGAGAGTGCTCACGATGATAGTGCTCACGGTGACAGTTCCCTTGGTGATAGTGCTCATGGTGATAGTGCCCATGGTGACACTGCCCATGGTGATATTGCTCACGGTGACACTGCCCATGGTAATAGTGCTCATGGTGATAGTGCTCACGTTGACAGTGCCTTTGGTGATAGTGCTCATGGTGACACTGCCCATGGTGACAGTTCACATGCTGATAGTGCCCATGTTGAAAGTTCCCACGGTGACAGTGCTCATGGTGATAATGCCCATGGTGACTGTGCTCATGCTGGCGGTGTACAGGGTTGGTGTTCCCATGTTGAAATTCCTCATGGTGGCACTGCCCATGATGATAGTGTACATGGTGACAGTGTCCATGGTGACAGTGCCAATGGTGACAGTGCTCACGGTGACACTGCCCATGGTGACATTTCACAAGGTGACAGTGCCCATGTAGAAAGTGCTCATGGTGACAGTGACCATGGTGACATTTCCCATGTTGACAGTGTCCATTGTGATAGTGCCCATGGTGACAGTGCCCATGGTGACAGTGCTCATGTTGACAGTGCCCATGGTGACAGTGCCCTTGGTGACAATACCCATAGTGACATTTCCAATTGTGACAGTCCTCATAGTGAGAGATCCCATGGCGACAGTGCTGATGGATGACAGTGCTCATGTTGACAGTGCCCATGGGGACAATGCTGATGGATACAGTGTCCATGGTGATAGTGCTCCTCGGGACCGTGTAGATGGTTACAGTGCCCATGGTGACATTTTCCACAGTGACAGTGCCCATGGTGAGAGTGCCGATGGAGACAGTGTCCATAGTGACAGTTCCCATGGTGACAGTGCTCATGGTGACACTTCCCATGGTGAACAGTGTCCATGGTGACATTTCCGATGGAGACAGTGCTCCTGGTGAGAGTTCCCATGCTGACAGTGCTCACGTTGACAGTGCCCATGGTGACAGTTCCCATGTTGACACTTCCCATGGTGATATTGCTCATGGTGACAGTGCACATGGTGACATAGCCCACGGTGACAGTGCTCACGGTGATAGTGCTCATGGTAATAGTGCTCGTGTTGACACTACCGATGGTGACAGTGCACATGGTGACACTGCCCATAGTGACATTTCCCATGGTGACAGTGCTCATGGTGAGAGTTCCCATGGTGACAGTGCACATGGTGACAGTGCCCATGGTGATAGTGCTCACTGTGACAGTTCTCACTGTGGCAGTGCCAATGGTTACAGTGCGCATGGTGACCTTTCCCATGGTGACAGTTCCCATGGTGATAGTGCTCACCGTGATAGTGCCAATGGTGACAGTTACCATGGATACAGTGCCTATGGTGACAGTGCCCACTGTGATAGTGCTCAGGGTGGCAGTTCGCATGGTGACAGTGGCCATGATGACAGTGCTCATGGTGGCAATGCCCACAGTGACAGTGCTCATGGTGATAGTGCTCACGATGACAGTGCCTTTGGTGATAGTATCCATGGTAATAGTTCTCAATGTGACAGTGCCCATGGAGATAGTGCTCATGGTGATGGTGCTCATGGTAATAGTGCTCATGGTGACACTGCCCATGGTGACAGTGCCCATGGTGACACTGCCCATAGTGACATTTCCCATGGTGGCAGTGCTCATGGTGACAGTTCCCATGGGGACAGTGCTCATGGTGACAGTGCCCATGGTGACAGTGTCCATGGTGACAGTGCCTATGGTGAGAGTGCCCATGGTGACAGTGTGCATGGTGACAGTGCTCATGTTGAAATTGCCCATGGTGACAGTGCTCATGGTGAGAGTTCCCATGGTGACAATGTTCATGTTGACAATGCCCATGGAGACAGTGCTCATGTTGACAGCGCCCACGGTGACAGTGCTCATGGTTACAGTGCTCACAGTTACAGTGCCCATGGTGATAGGGCCCATAGTAATAGTGCTCACGGTGACAGCATCCACGTTGATATTGTTCATGGTGACACTACCCATGGTGATAGTGCTCACGGTGACAGTGCTCATGAAGACAGTTCCCATGGTTGCAGTGCCCATGGTGACATTGCCCACGGTGACAATGCTCATGGTGACAGTGCTCATGGTGATATTGCTCACGGTGATAGTGCTCACATTGACAATGCCCTTGGTGATAGTGCTCATGGTAATACTGCTCATGGTGATAGTGCTCATGGTGATAGTTCGTATGGTGACAGTGCCCATGTTGAAAGTCCCCATGATGGCAGTGCTCATGGTGACATTGCCCATGGTGACTGTGCTCATGCTGGCAGTGTACATGGTTGGAGTTCCCATGGTGAAATTCCTTATGGTGGCACTGCCCATGGTGATAGTGTTCATGGTGACAGTGTCCATGGTGACAGTGCCCATGATGACAGTGCTCATGGTGACAGTGCCCACGGTGACAGTGCTCATGGTGACAGTGCTCACGGTGACAGTGCCCTTGGTGATAATACCCATGTTAATAGTGCTCACAGTGACAGTGCCCATGGTGATTTTGCTCACGGTGACACTACCCATGGTGATAGTGCTCATGGTGATAGTGCTCATGGTGACAGTTCCCATGGTAACTGTGCCCATGGTGACAGTGCTCATGGCGACAGTGCCCACGGTGACTATGCTCATGGAGACAGTGCTCATGGTGATAGTGCTCATGGTGACAGTTCACATGGTGACAGAGCCCATGTTGAAAGTGCCCATGGTGACAGTGCTCATGGTGGCACTGCCCATGGTGACTGTGCTCATGCTTGCGGTGTACCTGGTTGGAGTTCCGATGGTGAAATTCCTCATGGTAGCACTGCCCATAATGATAGTGCTCATGGTGACAGTGTCCATGGTGACAGTGCCTATGGTGACAGTGCCCATTGTGATAGTGCTCATAGTGACAGTGCCCACTGTGACAGTGCTCACGGTGACAGTGCCCTTGGTGATAGTGCTCATGGTGATAGTGCTCATGGTGACAGTTCGCATGGTGACAGTGCCCATGTTGAAATTGCCGATGGTGACAGTACCCATGGTGAGAGTGCTCATGGTGAAGGTTCCCACTGTGACAGTGCTCATGGTGACAGTGCTCATGGTGACAGTGCTCAGGGTGAGAGTGCTCACGATGATAGTGCTCACGGTGACAGTTCCCTTGGTGATAGTGCTCATGGTGATAGTGCCCATGGTGACACTGCCCATGGTGATATTGCTCACGGTGACACTGCCCATGGTAATAGTGCTCATGGTGATAGTGCTCACGTTGACAGTGCCTTTGGTGATAGTGCTCATGGTGACACTGCCCATGGTGACAGTTCACATGCTGATAGTGCCCATGTTGAAAGTTCCCACGGTGACAGTGCTCATGGTGATGATGCCCATGGTGACTGTGCTCATGCTGGCGGTGTACAGGGTTGGTGTTCCCATGTTGAAATTCCTCATGGTGGCACTGCCCATGATGATAGTGTACATGGTGACAGTGTCCATGGTGACAGTGCCAATGGTGACAGTGCTCACGGTGACACTGCCCATGGTGACATTTCACAAGGTGACAGTGCCCATGTAGAAAGTGCTCATGGTGACAGTGACCATGGTGACATTTCCCATGTTGACAGTGTCCATTGTGATAGTGCCCATGGTGACAGTGCCCATGGTGACAGTGCTCATGTTGACAGTGCCCATGGTGACAGTGCCCTTGGTGACAATACCCATAGTGACATTTCCAATTGTGACAGTCCTCATAGTGAGAGTTCCCATGGCGACAGTGCTGATGGATGACAGTGCTCATGTTGACAGTGCCCATGGGGACAATGCTGATGGATACAGTGTCCATGGTGATAGTGCTCCTCGGGACCGTGTAGATGGTTACAGTGCCCATGGTGACATTTTCCACAGTGACAGTGCCCATGGTGAGAGTGCCGATGGAGACAGTGTCCATAGTGACAGTTCCCATGGTGACAGTGCTCATGGTGACACTTCCCATGGTGAACAGTGTCCATGGTGACATTTCCGATGGAGACAGTGCTCCTGGTGAGAGTTCCCATGCTGACAGTGCTCACGTTGACAGTGCCCATGGTGACAGTTCCCATGTTGACACTTCCCATGGTGATATTGCTCATGGTGACAGTGCACATGGTGACATAGCCCACGGTGACAGTGCTCACGGTGATAGTGCTCATGGTAATAGTGCTCGTGTTGACACTACCGATGGTGACAGTGCACATGGTGACACTGCCCATAGTGACATTTCCCATGGTGACAGTGCTCATGGTGAGAGTTCCCATGGTGACAGTGCACATGGTGACAGTGCCCATGGTGATAGTGCTCACTGTGACAGTTCTCACTGTGGCAGTGCCAATGGTTACAGTGCGCATGGTGACCTTTCCCATGGTGACAGTTCCCATGGTGATAGTGCTCACCGTGATAGTGCCAATGGTGACAGTTACCATGGATACAGTGCCTATGGTGACAGTGCTCATGGTGACAGTGCCCACTGTGATAGTGCTCAGGGTGGCAGTTCGCATGGTGACAGTGGCCATGATGACAGTGCTCATGGTGGCAATGCCCACAGTGACAGTGCTCATGGTGATAGTGCTCACGATGACAGTGCCTTTGGTGATAGTATCCATGGTAATAGTTCTCAATGTGACAGTGCCCATGGAGATAGTGCTCATGGTGATGGTGCTCATGGTAATAGTGCTCATGGTGACACTGCCCATGGTGACAGTGCCCATGGTGACACTGCCCATAGTGACATTTCCCATGGTGGCAGTGCTCATGGTGACAGTTCCCATGGGGACAGTGCTCATGGTGACAGTGCCCATGGTGACAGTGTCCATGGTGACAGTGCCTATGGTGAGAGTGCCCATGGTGACAGTGTGCATGGTGACAGTGCTCATGTTGAAATTGCCCATGGTGACAGTGCTCATGGTGAGAGTTCCCATGGTGACAATGTTCATGTTGACAATGCCCATGGAGACAGTGCTCATGTTGACAGCGCCCACGGTGACAGTGCTCATGGTTACAGTGCTCACAGTTACAGTGCCCATGGTGATAGGGCCCATAGTAATAGTGCTCACGGTGACAGCATCCACGTTGATATTGTTCATGGTGACACTACCCATGGTGATAGTGCTCACGGTGACAGTGCTCATGAAGACAGTTCCCATGGTTGCAGTGCCCATGGTGACATTGCCCACGGTGACAATGCTCATGGTGACAGTGCTCATGGTGATATTGCTCACGGTGATAGTGCTCACATTGACAATGCCCTTGGTGATAGTGCTCATGGTAATACTGCTCATGGTGATAGTGCTCATGGTGATAGTTCGTATGGTGACAGTGCCCATGTTGAAAGTCCCCATGATGGCAGTGCTCATGGTGACATTGCCCATGGTGACTGTGCTCATGCTGGCAGTGTACATGGTTGGAGTTCCCATGGTGAAATTCCTTATGGTGGCACTGCCCATGGTGATAGTGTTCATGGTGACAGTGTCCATGGTGACAGTGCCCATGATGACAGTGCTCATGGTGACAGTGCCCACGGTGACAGTGCTCATGGTGACAGTGCTCACGGTGACAGTGCCCTTGGTGATAATACCCATGTTAATAGTGCTCACAGTGACAGTGCCCATGGTGATTTTGCTCACGGTGACACTACCCATGGTGATAGTGCTCATGGTGATAGTGCTCATGGTGACAGTTCCCATGGTAACTGTGCCCATGGTGACAGTGCTCATGGCGACAGTGCCCACGGTGACTATGCTCATGGAGACAGTGCTCATGGTGATAGTGCTCATGGTGACAGTTCACATGGTGACAGAGCCCATGTTGAAAGTGCCCATGGTGACAGTGCTCATGGTGGCACTGCCCATGGTGACTGTGCTCATGCTTGCGGTGTACCTGGTTGGAGTTCCGATGGTGAAATTCCTCATGGTAGCACTGCCCATAATGATAGTGCTCATGGTGACAGTGTCCATGGTGACAGTGCCTATGGTGACAGTGCCCATTGTGATAGTGCTCATAGTGACAGTGCCCACTGTGACAGTGCTCACGGTGACAGTGCCCTTGGTGATAGTGCTCATGGTGATAGTGCTCATGGTGACAGTTCGCATGGTGACAGTGCCCATGTTGAAATTGCCGATGGTGACAGTACCCATGGTGAGAGTGCTCATGGTGAAGGTTCCCACTGTGACAGTGCTCATGGTGACAGTGCTCATGGTGACAGTGCTCAGGGTGAGAGTGCTCACGATGATAGTGCTCACGGTGACAGTTCCCTTGGTGATAGTGCTCATGGTGATAGTGCCCATGGTGACACTGCCCATGGTGATATTGCTCACGGTGACACTGCCCATGGTAATAGTGCTCATGGTGATAGTGCTCACGTTGACAGTGCCTTTGGTGATAGTGCTCATGGTGACACTGCCCATGGTGACAGTTCACATGCTGATAGTGCCCATGTTGAAAGTTCCCACGGTGACAGTGCTCATGGTGATAATGCCCATGGTGACTGTGCTCATGCTGGCGGTGTACAGGGTTGGTGTTCCCATGTTGAAATTCCTCATGGTGGCACTGCCCATGATGATAGTGTACATGGTGACAGTGTCCATGGTGACAGTGCCAATGGTGACAGTGCTCACGGTGACACTGCCCATGGTGACATTTCACAAGGTGACAGTGCCCATGTAGAAAGTGCTCATGGTGACAGTGACCATGGTGACATTTCCCATGTTGACAGTGTCCATTGTGATAGTGCCCATGGTGACAGTGCCCATGGTGACAGTGCTCATGTTGACAGTGCCCATGGTGACAGTGCCCTTGGTGACAATACCCATAGTGACATTTCCAATTGTGACAGTCCTCATAGTGAGAGATCCCATGGCGACAGTGCTGATGGATGACAGTGCTCATGTTGACAGTGCCCATGGGGACAATGCTGATGGATACAGTGTCCATGGTGATAGTGCTCCTCGGGACCGTGTAGATGGTTACAGTGCCCATGGTGACATTTTCCACAGTGACAGTGCCCATGGTGAGAGTGCCGATGGAGACAGTGTCCATAGTGACAGTTCCCATGGTGACAGTGCTCATGGTGACACTTCCCATGGTGAACAGTGTCCATGGTGACATTTCCGATGGAGACAGTGCTCCTGGTGAGAGTTCCCATGCTGACAGTGCTCACGTTGACAGTGCCCATGGTGACAGTTCCCATGTTGACACTTCCCATGGTGATATTGCTCATGGTGACAGTGCACATGGTGACATAGCCCACGGTGACAGTGCTCACGGTGATAGTGCTCATGGTAATAGTGCTCGTGTTGACACTACCGATGGTGACAGTGCACATGGTGACACTGCCCATAGTGACATTTCCCATGGTGACAGTGCTCATGGTGAGAGTTCCCATGGTGACAGTGCACATGGTGACAGTGCCCATGGTGATAGTGCTCACTGTGACAGTTCTCACTGTGGCAGTGCCAATGGTTACAGTGCGCATGGTGACCTTTCCCATGGTGACAGTTCCCATGGTGATAGTGCTCACCGTGATAGTGCCAATGGTGACAGTTACCATGGATACAGTGCCTATGGTGACAGTGCTCATGGTGACAGTGCCCACTGTGATAGTGCTCAGGGTGGCAGTTCGCATGGTGACAGTGGCCATGATGACAGTGCTCATGGTGGCAATGCCCACAGTGACAGTGCTCATGGTGATAGTGCTCACGATGACAGTGCCTTTGGTGATAGTATCCATGGTAATAGTTCTCAATGTGACAGTGCCCATGGAGATAGTGCTCATGGTGATGGTGCTCATGGTAATAGTGCTCATGGTGACACTGCCCATGGTGACAGTGCCCATGGTGACACTGCCCATAGTGACATTTCCCATGGTGGCAGTGCTCATGGTGACAGTTCCCATGGGGACAGTGCTCATGGTGACAGTGCCCATGGTGACAGTGTCCATGGTGACAGTGCCTATGGTGAGAGTGCCCATGGTGACAGTGTGCATGGTGACAGTGCTCATGTTGAAATTGCCCATGGTGACAGTGCTCATGGTGAGAGTTCCCATGGTGACAATGTTCATGTTGACAATGCCCATGGAGACAGTGCTCATGTTGACAGCGCCCACGGTGACAGTGCTCATGGTTACAGTGCTCACAGTTACAGTGCCCATGGTGATAGGGCCCATAGTAATAGTGCTCACGGTGACAGCATCCACGTTGATATTGTTCATGGTGACACTACCCATGGTGATAGTGCTCACGGTGACAGTGCTCATGAAGACAGTTCCCATGGTTGCAGTGCCCATGGTGACATTGCCCACGGTGACAATGCTCATGGTGACAGTGCTCATGGTGATATTGCTCACGGTGATAGTGCTCACATTGACAATGCCCTTGGTGATAGTGCTCATGGTAATACTGCTCATGGTGATAGTGCTCATGGTGATAGTTCGTATGGTGACAGTGCCCATGTTGAAAGTCCCCATGATGGCAGTGCTCATGGTGACATTGCCCATGGTGACTGTGCTCATGCTGGCAGTGTACATGGTTGGAGTTCCCATGGTGAAATTCCTTATGGTGGCACTGCCCATGGTGATAGTGTTCATGGTGACAGTGTCCATGGTGACAGTGCCCATGATGACAGTGCTCATGGTGACAGTGCCCACGGTGACAGTGCTCATGGTGACAGTGCTCACGGTGACAGTGCCCTTGGTGATAATACCCATGTTAATAGTGCTCACAGTGACAGTGCCCATGGTGATTTTGCTCACGGTGACACTACCCATGGTGATAGTGCTCATGGTGATAGTGCTCATGGTGACAGTTCCCATGGTAACTGTGCCCATGGTGACAGTGCTCATGGCGACAGTGCCCACGGTGACTATGCTCATGGAGACAGTGCTCATGGTGATAGTGCTCATGGTGACAGTTCACATGGTGACAGAGCCCATGTTGAAAGTGCCCATGGTGACAGTGCTCATGGTGGCACTGCCCATGGTGACTGTGCTCATGCTTGCGGTGTACCTGGTTGGAGTTCCGATGGTGAAATTCCTCATGGTAGCACTGCCCATAATGATAGTGCTCATGGTGACAGTGTCCATGGTGACAGTGCCTATGGTGACAGTGCCCATTGTGATAGTGCTCATAGTGACAGTGCCCACTGTGACAGTGCTCACGGTGACAGTGCCCTTGGTGATAGTGCTCATGGTGATAGTGCTCATGGTGACAGTTCGCATGGTGACAGTGCCCATGTTGAAATTGCCGATGGTGACAGTACCCATGGTGAGAGTGCTCATGGTGAAGGTTCCCACTGTGACAGTGCTCATGGTGACAGTGCTCATGGTGACAGTGCTCAGGGTGAGAGTGCTCACGATGATAGTGCTCACGGTGACAGTTCCCTTGGTGATAGTGCTCATGGTGATAGTGCCCATGGTGACACTGCCCATGGTGATATTGCTCACGGTGACACTGCCCATGGTAATAGTGCTCATGGTGATAGTGCTCACGTTGACAGTGCCTTTGGTGATAGTGCTCATGGTGACACTGCCCATGGTGACAGTTCACATGCTGATAGTGCCCATGTTGAAAGTTCCCACGGTGACAGTGCTCATGGTGATAATGCCCATGGTGACTGTGCTCATGCTGGCGGTGTACAGGGTTGGTGTTCCCATGTTGAAATTCCTCATGGTGGCACTGCCCATGATGATAGTGTACATGGTGACAGTGTCCATGGTGACAGTGCCAATGGTGACAGTGCTCACGGTGACACTGCCCATGGTGACATTTCACAAGGTGACAGTGCCCATGTAGAAAGTGCTCATGGTGACAGTGACCATGGTGACATTTCCCATGTTGACAGTGTCCATTGTGATAGTGCCCATGGTGACAGTGCCCATGGTGACAGTGCTCATGTTGACAGTGCCCATGGTGACAGTGCCCTTGGTGACAATACCCATAGTGACATTTCCAATTGTGACAGTCCTCATAGTGAGAGATCCCATGGCGACAGTGCTGATGGATGACAGTGCTCATGTTGACAGTGCCCATGGGGACAATGCTGATGGATACAGTGTCCATGGTGATAGTGCTCCTCGGGACCGTGTAGATGGTTACAGTGCCCATGGTGACATTTTCCACAGTGACAGTGCCCATGGTGAGAGTGCCGATGGAGACAGTGTCCATAGTGACAGTTCCCATGGTGACAGTGCTCATGGTGACACTTCCCATGGTGAACAGTGTCCATGGTGACATTTCCGATGGAGACAGTGCTCCTGGTGAGAGTTCCCATGCTGACAGTGCTCACGTTGACAGTGCCCATGGTGACAGTTCCCATGTTGACACTTCCCATGGTGATATTGCTCATGGTGACAGTGCACATGGTGACATAGCCCACGGTGACAGTGCTCACGGTGATAGTGCTCATGGTAATAGTGCTCGTGTTGACACTACCGATGGTGACAGTGCACATGGTGACACTGCCCATAGTGACATTTCCCATGGTGACAGTGCTCATGGTGAGAGTTCCCATGGTGACAGTGCACATGGTGACAGTGCCCATGGTGATAGTGCTCACTGTGACAGTTCTCACTGTGGCAGTGCCAATGGTTACAGTGCGCATGGTGACCTTTCCCATGGTGACAGTTCCCATGGTGATAGTGCTCACCGTGATAGTGCCAATGGTGACAGTTACCATGGATACAGTGCCTATGGTGACAGTGCTCATGGTGACAGTGCCCACTGTGATAGTGCTCAGGGTGGCAGTTCGCATGGTGACAGTGGCCATGATGACAGTGCTCATGGTGGCAATGCCCACAGTGACAGTGCTCATGGTGATAGTGCTCACGATGACAGTGCCTTTGGTGATAGTATCCATGGTAATAGTTCTCAATGTGACAGTGCCCATGGAGATAGTGCTCATGGTGATGGTGCTCATGGTAATAGTGCTCATGGTGACACTGCCCATGGTGACAGTGCCCATGGTGACACTGCCCATAGTGACATTTCCCATGGTGGCAGTGCTCATGGTGACAGTTCCCATGGGGACAGTGCTCATGGTGACAGTGCCCATGGTGACAGTGTCCATGGTGACAGTGCCTATGGTGAGAGTGCCCATGGTGACAGTGTGCATGGTGACAGTGCTCATGTTGAAATTGCCCATGGTGACAGTGCTCATGGTGAGAGTTCCCATGGTGACAATGTTCATGTTGACAATGCCCATGGAGACAGTGCTCATGTTGACAGCGCCCACGGTGACAGTGCTCATGGTTACAGTGCTCACAGTTACAGTGCCCATGGTGATAGGGCCCATAGTAATAGTGCTCACGGTGACAGCATCCACGTTGATATTGTTCATGGTGACACTACCCATGGTGATAGTGCTCACGGTGACAGTGCTCATGAAGACAGTTCCCATGGTTGCAGTGCCCATGGTGACATTGCCCACGGTGACAATGCTCATGGTGACAGTGCTCATGGTGATATTGCTCACGGTGATAGTGCTCACATTGACAATGCCCTTGGTGATAGTGCTCATGGTAATACTGCTCATGGTGATAGTGCTCATGGTGATAGTTCGTATGGTGACAGTGCCCATGTTGAAAGTCCCCATGATGGCAGTGCTCATGGTGACATTGCCCATGGTGACTGTGCTCATGCTGGCAGTGTACATGGTTGGAGTTCCCATGGTGAAATTCCTTATGGTGGCACTGCCCATGGTGATAGTGTTCATGGTGACAGTGTCCATGGTGACAGTGCCCATGATGACAGTGCTCATGGTGACAGTGCCCACGGTGACAGTGCTCATGGTGACAGTGCTCACGGTGACAGTGCCCTTGGTGATAATACCCATGTTAATAGTGCTCACAGTGACAGTGCCCATGGTGATTTTGCTCACGGTGACACTACCCATGGTGATAGTGCTCATGGTGATAGTGCTCATGGTGACAGTTCCCATGGTAACTGTGCCCATGGTGACAGTGCTCATGGCGACAGTGCCCACGGTGACTATGCTCATGGAGACAGTGCTCATGGTGATAGTGCTCATGGTGACAGTTCACATGGTGACAGAGCCCATGTTGAAAGTGCCCATGGTGACAGTGCTCATGGTGGCACTGCCCATGGTGACTGTGCTCATGCTTGCGGTGTACCTGGTTGGAGTTCCGATGGTGAAATTCCTCATGGTAGCACTGCCCATAATGATAGTGCTCATGGTGACAGTGTCCATGGTGACAGTGCCTATGGTGACAGTGCCCATTGTGATAGTGCTCATAGTGACAGTGCCCACTGTGACAGTGCTCACGGTGACAGTGCCCTTGGTGATAATACCCATGTTAATAGTGCTCACAGTGACAGTGCCCATGGTGATTTTGCTCACGGTGACACTCCCCATGGTGATAGTGCTCATGGTGACAGTTCCCATGGTAACTGTGCCCATGGTGACAGTGCTCATGGCGACAGTGCCCACGGTGACTATGCTCATGGAGACAGTGCTCATGGTGATAGTGCTCATGGTGACAGTTCACATGGTGACAGAGCCCATGTTGAAAGTGCCCATGGTGACAGTGCTCATGGTGGCACTGCCCATGGTGACTGTGCTCATGCTTGCGGTGTACCTGGTTGGAGTTCCGATGGTGAAATTCCTCATGGTAGCACTGCCCATAATGATAGTGCTCATGGTGACAGTGTCCATGGTGACAGTGCCTATGGTGACAGTGCCCATTGTGATAGTGCTCATAGTGACAGTGCCCACTGTGACAGTGCTCAATGTGACAGTGCTCACGGTGACAGTGCCCTTGGTGATAGTGCTCATGGTGATAGTGCTCATGGTGACAGTTCGCATGGTGACAGTGCCCATGTTGAAATTGCTGATGGTGACAGTACCCATGGTGAGAGTGCTCATGGTGAAGGTTCCCACTGTGACAGTGCTCATGGTGACAGTGCTCATGGTGACAGTGTTCAGGGTGAGAGTGCTCACGATGATAGTGCTCACGGTGACAGTTCCCTTGGTGATAGTGCTCATGGTGATAGTGCCCATGGTGACACTGCCCATGGTGATATTGCTCACGGTGACACTGCCCATGGTAATAGTGCTCATGGTGATAGTGCTCACGTTGACAGTGCCTTTGGTGATAGTGCTCATGGTGACACTGCCCATGGTGACAGTTCACATGCTGATAGTGCCCATGTTGAAAGTTCCCACGGTGACAGTGCTCATGGTGATAATGCCCATGGTGACTGTGCTCATGCTGGCGGTGTACAGGGTTGGTGTTCCCATGTTGAAATTCCTCATGGTGGCACTGCCCTTGATGATAGTGTACATGGTGACAGTTCGCATGGTGACAGTGCCCATGTTGAAATTGCCGATGGTGACAGTACCCATGGTGAGAGTGCTCATGGTGAAGGTTCCCACTGTGACAGTGCTCATGGTGACAGTGCCCTTAGTGATAGTGCTCATGGTGACAGTTCGCATGGTGACAGTACCCATGGTGATAGTGCTCATGGTGACAGTGCTCATGGGGACAGTGCACATGGTGACAATGCCCACGATGACAGTGCTCACGGTGATAGTGCTCAAGGGGAAAGTGCCCATTGTAATAGTGCTCACCGTGACAGTGCCCATGCTGATATTGCTCAAGGTAACACTGCCCATGGTGATAGTGCTCACGGTGATAGTGCTCATGGTGACAATGCCCTTGGTGATAGTGCTCATGGTGATAGTGTTCATGGTAATAGTGCTCATGGAGACAGTGCTCACGGTGATAGTGCCCATGGTGACACTGCCCATAATGACATTTCCCATGGTGACAGTGCTCATGGTGAGAGTTCCCATGGTGACAGTGCTCACGGTGACAATGCTCACTGTGGCAGAGCCAATGGTTACAGTGCTCATGGTGGCAGTGTCCATGGTGGCAGTTCCCAAGATGACAGTGCTCATGGTGACATTTCCCATGGAAACAGAGCTCATGATGACAGTGTCCATGGTGACAGTGTACATGGTGACAGTGGCCATGTTGAAAGTGCCCATGGTGACAGTGCTCAAGCTGGCGGTATACATGGCTGGAGTTCCCATGGTGAAATTCCTCATGGTTGCCCTGCCCATGATGATAGTGCTCATGGTGACAGTGTCCATCATGAGAGTGCCCATGGTGACAGTGCTCATGATGACCCTGCCCATGGTGACAGTGCCCATGGTGACATTTCCCATGGTGACAGTGCTCATGTTGACAGTGCACACGGTGACATTGCCCACGGTGACATTTCCCATGGTGACAGTGTTCATGGTGATATTGCTCACGGTCACAGTGCCCATGGTTATAGTCCTCACGGTGATAGTGCTCATGGTGACAGTTCCCATGGTGACAGTGCCCGCAGTGACTGTGCTCATGGTGACATTGCCCACGGTGACAGTGCTCATGGTGACAGTTCGCTTGGTGACACTGCCCATGGTGACAGTGCACATGGTGACACAGCCCATGGTGACTGTGCTAAAGCTGCCGATGTACATGGTTGGAGTTCCCATGGTGAAATTCCTCATGGTGGCACTGCCCATGATGATAGTGTTGATGGTGACAGTGCCTATGGTGAGAGTGCCCATTGTGATAGTGGTCACGGTGACAGTGCCCTTCGTGATAGTATCCATGGTAATAGTGTTCACAGTGACACTGCCCATGGTGATAGTGCTCATGGTGACAGTGCTCATGGTGATAGTGTTCACGGTGATAGTGCTCATGGTGACAGTGCCCTTGGTGATAGTGCTCATGGTGATAGTGTTCATGGAGACATTTCACATGGTGACAGTGCTCATGTTGACAGTCCCCATGTTGACTGTGCTCATGCTGGCGGTGTACATGGTTGGTGTTACAATGGTGAAATTTCTTATGGTGGCACTGCCCATGATGATAGTGCTCATGGTGAAAGTGCCCATGGTGACAGTGTCCATGGTGACAGTGCCTATGGTGAGAGTGCCCATGGTGACAGTGCCCATGGTGACGGTGTCCAAGGTGACAGTGCTCATGTTGACAGTGCCCACGGTGACAATGCTCATGGTGAGAGTTTCCATGGTGGCAGTGCTAACCTTAACAGTGTCCATGGTGACCGTTCCGGTGGTGACAGTTCCCATGGTGATAGTGCCCATGGTGACAGTGCTCATGGTTATAGTGCTCATGGTGACACGGCCCATGGTGAATGTGCTCATGCTGGCGGTGTACATGGTTGGAGTTCCCATGGTGAAATTCCTTATGGTGGCAATGCCCATGATGATAGTGCTCATGGTGAGAGTGTCCATGGTGACAATACCTATGGTGACAGTGCCCATGGTGACATTTCCCATGGTGATAGTGCTCATGGTGAGAGTTCCCATGATGACAATGCTTATGTTGACAATGCCCTTGGTGACAGTGCTCATCGTGACTGTGCCCACTGTGAAATTTCTCATGGTGACAGTGCTCACGGTGATAGTGCTCACGGTGATAGTGCTCACGCTGACAGTGCCCTTGGTGATAGTGCTCATGGTAATAGTGCTCACGGTGACGGTTCGCATGGTGACAGTGCCCATGATGAAAGTGCCCATGGTGGCAGTGCTCATTGTGACACTGCCCATGGTGAATGTGCTCATGCTGGCGTTGTACATGGTTGGAGTTACCATGGTGAAATTCCTTATGGTGGCACTACCCATGATGATAGTGTTCATGGTGACAGTGTCCATGGTGACATTTCCCATGGTGACAGTGCTCATGGTGAGAGTTCTCATGTTGAGAGTGCTCAGGTTGACATTGCCCATGGTGACCCTTCCGATGGTGAGAGTTCCCATGGTGATAGTGCTCATGGTGACAGTGCTCATGGTGACCGTGCACACGGTGACAATGCCCACAGTGACAATGCTCACGGTGATAGTGCTCATGGCGATAGTGACCATTGTAATAGTGCTCACCGTGACAGTGCCCATGTTGATATTGCTCATGGTGACACTGCCCATGGTGATAGTGCTCACGGTGATAGCGCTCAGGGTGACACTGTCCTTGGTGATAGTGCTCATGGTGATAGTGTTCATGGTAATAGTGCTCATGGTGACACTGCCCATGGTGACAGTGCCCATGGTGACACTCCCGATAGTGACATTTCTTATGGTGACAGTGCTCATGGTGAGAGTTCCCATGGTGACAGTGCACATGGTGACAGTTCCCATGGTGACAGTGCTCACGGTGACCGTGCTCACTGTGGCAGTGCCAATGGTAACATTGTTCATGGTGGCAGTGTCCATGGTGGCGGTTTCCAAGATGACAGTGCTCATGGTGATATTTCCCATGGTAACAGAGTTCATGATGACAGTGCTCATGGTGACAGTTCGCATGGTGACAGTGCCCACTTTGAAAGTGCCCATGGTGACAGTACCCATGGTGACTGTGCCCATGGTGACAGTGCCCATGGTGACAGTGCTCATTGTGAGAATTGCCATGGTGACAGTGCTAATGTTGACATTGCCCATTGTGACCGTTCCCATGGTGACAGTTCCCAAGGTGATAGTGCTCATGGTGACAGTGCTATTGGTGACAGTGCACACGGTGAGAATGCCCACACTTACACTGCTCACGTTGATAGTGCCCATGGTGATAGTGCCAATTTTAATAGTGCTCATGGTGACCGTGCCCATGTGGATGTTGCTCAAGGTGACACTTCCCATGGTGATAGTGCTCACGGTGATAGTGCTCATGGTGACACTGCCCTTGGTGATAGTGCTCATGGTGATAGTGCTCATGGTAATACTGCTCATGTTTACGCTGCCCATGGTGACAGTGCCCATGGTGACACTGCCCAAAGTGACATTTCCCATGGTGACAGTGCTCATGGTGAGAGTTCCCATGGTGACAGTGCACATGGTGACAGTTCCGATGGTGACAGTGCTCATGGTGACAGTGCTCACTGTGGCAGTGCCAATGGTTACAGTGCTCATGGTGGCAGTGTCCATGGTGGCAGTTCCCAAGAGGACAGTGCTCATGGTGACATTTCCCATGGTAACAGAACTCAGGATGACAGTGTCCATGGTGACAGTGCCCATGGTGAGAGTGGCCATGTTGAAATTGCCCATGGTGACAGTGTTTATGGTGACACTGCCCATGGTGACTGTGCTCATGCTGGCGTTGAACAAGGTTGGAGTTCCCATGGTGAAATTCCTCATGGTGGCACTACCCATGATAATAGTGCTCATGGTGACAGTGTACATCGTGAGAGTGCCCATGGTAACAATGCTCATGGTGAAACTGCCCATGGTGACAGTGCCCAAGGTGATATTCCCATGGTGACAGTGCTCATTTTGACAGTGCACATGGTGACAGTGCCGACAGTGACAGTGCTCACGGTGATAGTGTTAATGGAAATATTGCTCATGGTGACACTGCCCATGGTTATAGTGCTCACAGTGATAGTGCTCATGGTGACAGTTCCCAAGGTGACAGTGCCCACGGTGATAGTGCTCATGGTGACATTGCCCACGGTGACAGTGCTCATGGTGAGAGTTCGCATGGTGACAGTGCCCATGGTTACAGTGCTCATGGTCACACAACCCATGGTGACTGTGCTAAAGCTGGCAGTGTACATGGTTGGAGTTCCCATGGTGAAATTCCTCATGGTGGCACTGCCCATGATGATAGTGTTGATGGTGACAGTGTCCATGGTGACAGTGCCTATGGTGACAGTGTCCATTGTGATAGTGCTCTCGGTGATAGTTCCCTCAGTGACAGTTCTAATGGTGACAATTCCATGGTGACAGTGCCCATGATGACCGTGCTCATGGTGACAGTGCCCACGGTGACATTTCTCATGGTGAGAGTGCTCACGGTGACAGTGCCCTTGGTGATAGTACCCATGGTAATAGTGGTCACGTTGACATGGCCCATGGTGATATTGCTCACGGTGACGCTGCCCATGGTGATAGTGCTCACGGTGACATTCCCATGGTTACAGTGCCCATGGTGATATTGCTCACGGTGACACTGCCCATGATGACAGTGCTCATGGTGACAATGCCCATTCTGACAATGCTCATAGTGACAGTGCTCACGGTGACAGTGCCCTTGATGATAGTACTCATGGTAATAGTGCTCACGGTGACAGTTCCCATGGTGACAGTGCTCACTGTGGCAGTGCCAATGGTTACAGTGCTCATGGTGGCAGTGTCCATGGTGGCAGTTCCCAAGATGACAGTGCTCATGGTGACATTTCCCATGGTAAGAGAGCTCATGATGACAGTGTCTATGGAGACAGTGCCCATGGTGACAGTGGCCATGTTGAAAGTGCCCATGGTGACACTGCTCATGGTGTCACTGCCCATGGTGACTATGCTCATGCTGGCTGTGTACATGCTTGGAGATCCCATGGTGAAATTCCTCATGGTGGCACTGCCCATAATGATAGTGCTCATGGTGACAGTGTCCATGGTGACATTGCCTATGGTGACAGTTCCCATTGTGATAGTGCTCACGGTGATAGGGCCCACAGGGACAGTTCTAATGGTGACAGTTCCAATGGTGAGAGTGCCCATGATGACAGTGCTTATGGTGACAGTGCCCACGGTGACAGTGCTCATGGTGACAGTGCTCATGGTGACAGTGCCCTTGGTGATAGTACCCATGGTAAAAGTGCTCATGGTGACATTGCCCATGGTGATATTGCTCATGCTGGCGGTGTACATGGTTGGAGTTCCGATGATGAAATTCCTCATGGTAGCACTGCCCATGATGATAGTGCTCACGGTGAAAGTGTCCATGGTGACAGTGCCTATGGTGACAGTGCCCATTGTGATAGTGCTCATGGTGATAGTGCCCAAAGTGACAGTGCTCATTGTGACAGTTCCTATGGTGACAGTGCCCATGATGATAGTGCTCATGGTAAAAGTTCCCACTGTGATAGTGCTCACGGTGAAAGTGCTCACGGTGACAGTGCCCTTGGTGATAGTGCTCATGGTAATAGTGCACATGGTGACACTGCCCATGGTGACAGTGCCCATGGTGACACTGCCCATAGTGACATTTCCCATGGTGACAGTGCTCATGTTGACAGTGCCCATGGTGACAGTGACCATGGTGAGTGTGCCCATGGTGACAGTGTCCATGGTGACAGTGCTCACCTTGACAGTGCCTTTGGTGATAGTACCCATGTTAATATTGCTCACGGTTACAGTGCCCATGGTGATAGTGCTCATGGTGATAGTGCTCATGGTGACAGTTACCTTGGTGATAGTGCTCATGGTGATAGTGCTCATGGTGATAGTTCGCATGGTGACAGTGCCCATGTTGAAAGTCTCCATGAAGGCAGTGCTCATGGTGACACTGCCCATGGTGACTGTGCTCTTGCTGGCGGTGTACATGTTTGGAGTTCTCATGGTGAAATTCCTTATGGTGGCACTGCCCATGATGATAGTGTTCATCGTGACAATGTCCATGGTGACAGTGCCTATGGTGACAGTGCCCATTGTGATAGTGCTCACGGTGATAGTGCCCTCAGTGACAGTTCTAATGGTGACAGTTCCCACGGAGACATTGCTCATGGTGACAGTGCTCACGGTGACAGTAACCTTGGTGATAGTACCCATGGTAATAGAGGTCACGGTGACAGTGCCCATGGTGATATTGCTCATGGTGACACTGCCCATGGTGATAGTGCTCACGGTGATAGTGCTCAGGGTGACAGTTCCCATGGTTACAGTGCCCATGGTGACAGTGCTCATGGTGACAGTGCCCGCGGTGACTGTGCTCATGGTGACAGTGCTCACAGACATACTGCTCATGGTGACAGTTCGCATGGCAACAGGGCCCATGTTAAAAGTGCCCATGGTGACAGTGCTCATGTTGGCACTGCCCATGGTGACTGTGCTCATGCTGGTGGTGTACAAGGTTGGAGTTCCCATGGTGAAATTCCTTATGGTGGCAATGCCCATGATGATAGTGCTCATGGTGACATTGCCCACGGTGACAGTGCTCATGGTGACAGTTCGCATGTTGACATTGCCCATGGTGACAGTGCTCATGGTGACACAGCCCATGGTGACTGCGCTAAAGCTGGCGGTGTACATGGTTGGAATTCTCATGGTGAAATTCCTCATGGTGGCACTGCCCATGATGATAGCGCTCACTGTGACAGTGTCCATAGTGACAGTGCCCATGGTGACAGTGCCCATGGTGACATTTCCCATGGTGACTGTGCCCATGGTGACATTTCCCAATGTGACAGTGCTCATGGTGAGAGTTCCCATGGTGACAGTGTTGATGTTGACAGTGCCAATGGTGACAGTGCCCATGGTGACAGTGCCCATGGTGATAGTGTCCATGGTGACAGTGCTCATGTTGACAGTGCCCACGGCGACAGTGCTCATGGTGAGAGTACCCATGGTGACAGTTCTCACCTTGATAGTGCCCATGGTGACCGTTCCCATGGTGACAGTTCCCATGGTGATAGTGCTCACCGTGATAGTGCCCAGGGTGACAGTTCCCATGGATACAGTGCCCATGGTGACAGTTCTCATGGTGACAGTGCCCACGGTGATAGTGCTCATGGTGGCAGTTCGCATGCTGACAGTGCCCATGATGACAGTGCTCATGGTGACAGTGCCCACGGTGACAGTGCTCACAGTGAGAGTGCCCTTGCTGATAGTACCCATGGTAATAGTGCTCACATGAAAGTGCCCATAGTGATATTGCTCACGGTGACACTGCCCATGGTGATAGTGGTCACGGTGACAATGCCCACGGTGATAGTGTTCATGGTGATAGTGCTCATGTTGAGAGTGCTCATGGTGACACTGCCCATGGTGACTGTGATCATGCTGGCGGTGTACATGGTTGGAGTTCCCATGGGGAAATTTCTTATGGTGGCAATGCCCATGATGATAGTGCTCATGGTGACAGTGCTCATGGTGACAGTGTACATGGTGACAATCCCCACGGTGACAGTGATCACGGTGATAGTTCTCATGGCGATAGTGCCCATTGTGATAGTGCTCACGGTGATAGTGCCCACAGTGACAGTTGTAATAGTGACTGTCCCCATGGTGACAGTGTCGATGATGACAGTGCTCATGGTGACAGTGTTCATGGTGATATTGCTCACGGTGACACTGCCCATGGTTATTGTCCTCACGGTGATAGTGCTCATGATGACAGTGCCCACAGTGACAGTGCTCATGGTGGCAGTGCTCACAGTGACAATGCCCATGGTGATAGTGCCCATGGTAATAGTGCTCATGGTGACAGTACCCATGGTGATACTGTTCACGGTGACACTTCCTATGGTGATAGTGCTCACGTTGATAGTGCTCATGGTGACAGTTCCCATGGTTACAGTGCCCATGGTGACAGTGCTACTGGTGACAGTGCCCACGGTGAAAATGCTCATGGTGACAGTGCTCATGGTGATAGTCCTCACGGTGACAGTGCTCACATTGACAGTGCCCTTGGTGATAGTGCACATGGTAATACTGCTCATGGTGAAATTGCTCATGGTGATAGTTCGCATGGTGACAGTGCCCATGTCGAAAGTGCCCATGGTGGCAGTGCTCATGGTGACACTGCCCATGGTGACTGTGCTCATGCTGGGAGTGTACATGGTTGGAGTTCCCATGGTGAAATTCCTTATGGTGGCACTGCCCATGATGATAGTGTTCATGGTGACATTGTCCATGGTGACAGTGCGTATGGTGACAGTGCCCATTGTGATTGTGCTCACGGTGATAGTGCCCACAGTGACAGTGCTAATGGTGACAGTCCCCATGGTGACAGTTCCCATGATGACAGTGCTCATGGTGACAGTGCCCACGGTGACAGTGCTCATGGTCACAGTGCTCACGGTGACAGTGCTCACGGTGACAGTGACCTTGGTGATAGTATCCTTGTTAATAGTGCTCACGGTGACAGTGCCCATGGTGATATTGCTCACGGTGACACTGCCCATGGTGATAGTGCTCATGGTGACGGTTCCCAAGGTTACAGTGCCCATGGTGACAGTGCTCATGGTGACAGTGCCCATGGTGATTATGCTCATGGAGACCGTGCTCACGGTGATAGTGCTCATGGTGACAGTTCGCATGCTGACAGGGCCCATGTTGAAAGTGCCCATGGTGACAGTGCTCATGGTGATAATGCCCATGGTGAATGTGCTCATGCTGGCTGTGTACCTGGTTGGAATTCCGATGGTGAAATTCTTCATGGTAGCACTGCCCATGATGATAGTGCCCATGATGAAAGTGGTCATGGTGACAGTACTCATGGTGACACTGCCCATGGTAACAGAACTCAGGATGACAGTGTCCATGGTGACAGTGCACATGGTGACAGTGGCCATGTTGAAATTGGCCATGGTAACAGTTCTCATGGTGACACTGCCCATAGTGACTGTGCTCATGCTGGCGGTGTAGAAGGTTGGAGTTCCCATGGTGAAATTCCTCATGGTGGCACTACCCATGATAATGGTGCTCATGGTGACAGTGTACATCGTGAGAGTGCCCATGGTAACAATGCTAATGGTGACACTGCCCATGGTGACAGTGCCCAAGGTGATATTTCCCATGGTGACAGTGCTCATTTTGACAGTGCACACGGTGACAGTGCCCACAGTGACAGTGCTCACGGTGATAATGTTAATGGTAATATTGCTCATGGTGACACTGCCCATGGTTATAGTGCTCACGGTGATAGTGTTCATGGTGACAGTTCCCATGGTGAAAGTGCTCATGGTGACATTGCCCACGGTGACAGTGCTCATGGTGAGAGTTCGCATGGTGACAGTGCCCATGGTTACAATGCTCATGGTCACACAACCCATGGTGACTGTGCTAAAGCTGGCGGTGTACATGGTTGGAGTTCCCATGGTGAAATTCCTCATCGTGGCACTGCCCATGATGATAGTGTTCATGGTGACAGTGTCCATGGTGACAGTGCCTATGGTGACAGTGTCCATTGTGATAGTTATCATGGTGATAGTGCCCTCAGTGACAGTTCTAATGGTGACAGTTCGATGGTGACAGTGCCCATGATGACAGTGCTCATGGTGACAGTGCCCACGGTGACATTGCTCACGGTGACAGTGCTCATGGTGACAGTTCCCTTGGTGATAGTACCCATGGTCATAGTGGTCACGGTGAGAGTGCCCATGGTGATATTGCTCACGGTGACACTGCCTATGGTGATAGTGCACACGGTCATAGTGCTCATTGTGACAGTGCCCATGGTGACTATGCTCATGGTGACAGTGCTCACGGTGATAGTGCTCATGGTGACAGTGCTCATGATGATAGTGCTCATGGTGACAGTTCGCATGGTGATAGGGCCCATGTTGAAAGTGCCCATGGTGAAAGTGCTCATGGTGACACTGCCCATGTTGACTGTGCTCATGCTGGCGGTGTACATGGTTGGAGTTCCGATGGTGAAATTGCTCATGGTAGCACTGCCCATAATGATAGTGCTCATGGTGACAGTGTCCATGGTGACAGTGCCTATGGTGACAGAGCCCATTGTGATAGTGTTCACGGTGATAGTGCCCACAGTGACAGTGCTCATGGTGACAGTTCCTATGGTGACACTGCCCATGATGACAGTGCTCATGGTGACAGTGCCCACGGTGACAGTGCTCATTGTGACACTGCTCACGGTAAAAGTGCCCTTGGTGATAGTACCCATGTTAATAGTGCTCACGGTGACAGTTCACATGGTGACAGTGCCCATTTTGAATGTGCCCATGGTGGCAGTGCCCATGGTGACAGTGCTCATGGTGAGAGTTCCCATGGTGACAGTGCTCATGTTCACAGTGCCCATGGTGACAGTGTCCATGGTCAACAGTGCCCATGGTGAGAGTGCCCATGGTGACAGTGCCCATGGTGACAGTGCTCATGGTGAGAGTGCTCAAGGTGGCCATATCCATGGTGGGAATTCCCATGGTGAAAGTTCTCATGGTGGCAGTGCCCATGATGACAGTGCGCATTGTGACAGTGCACATGCTGAGAGTGCCCATGGTGACATTTCCCATGGTGACAGTGTTCATGGTAAGACTTACCATGGTGACAGTGCTCATGTTCACAGTGCCCATGGGGACAGTGTCCATGGTCAACAGTGCCCATGGTGAGAGTGCCCATGGTGACAGTGCCCATGGTGACAGTGCTCATGGTGACAGTGCTCAAGGTGGCCATATCCATGGTGGGAATTCCCATGGTGAAAGTTCTCATGGTGGCAGTGCCCATGATGACAGTGCGCATTGTGACAGTGCACATGCTGAGAGTGCCCATGGTGACATTTCCCATGGTGACAGTGTTCATGGTAAGACTTACCATGGTGACAGTGCTCATGTTCACAGTGCCCATGGGGACAGTGTCCATGGTCAACAGTGCCCATGGTGAGAGTGCCCATGGTGACAGTGCCCATGGTGACAGTGCTCATGGTGACAGTGCTCAAGGTGGCCATATCCATGGTGGGAATTCCCATGGTGAAAGTTCTCATGGTGGCAGTGCCCATGATGACAGTGCGCATTGTGACAGTGCACATGGTGAGAGTGCCCATGGTGACATTTCCCTTGGAGACAATGCTTATGGTGAGAGTGGCCATGGTGACACTGGCCATGGTGACAGTGCTCATGGTGAGAGTTCCCATGGTGACAGTGCTCATGTTGAGAGTGCCCATGGTGACCATTCCCATGGTGACAGTTCTCATGGTGATAGTGCTCATGGTGACAGTGCTCATGGGGACAGTGCACACGGTGACAGTGCCCACGGTGACAGTGCTCACGGTGATAGTGCTCATGGTGATATTGCCCATGGTAATAGTGCTCATGTTGACAGTGCCCATGGTGATATTGCTCATGGTGACACTACCCATGGTGATAGTGCTCACGGTGATAGTGCTCATGGTGACAGTTCCCATGGTGAGAGTGCCCATAGTGACAGTGCTCATGGTGACAGTACCCATGGTGAGAGTGCTCATGGTGAAGGTTCCCACTGTGACAGTGCTCATGGTGACAGTGCTCATGGTGACAGTGCTCAGGGTGAGAGTGCTCACGATGATAGTGCTCACGGTGACAGTTCCCTTGGTGATAGTGCTCATGGTGATAGTGCCCATGGTGACACAGCCCATGGTGATATTGCTCACGGTGACACTGCCCATGGTAATAGTGCTCATGGTGATAGTGCTCACGTTGACAGTGCCTTTGGTGATAGTGCCCATGGTGACAGTGCCCATGGTGACAGTGCTCATGTTGACAGTGCCCATGGTGACAGTGCCCTTGGTGACAATACCCATAGTGACATTTCCAATTGTGACAGTCCTCATAGTGAGAGTTCCCATGGCGACAGTGCTGATGGATGACAGTGCTCATGTTGACAGTGCCCATGGGGACAATGCTGATGGATACAGTGTCCATGGTGATAGTGCTCCTCGGGACCGTGTAGATGGTTACAGTGCCCATGGTGACATTTTCCACAGTGACAGTGCCCATGGTGAGAGTGCCGATGGAGACAGTGTCCATAGTGACAGTTCCCATGGTGACAGTGCTCATGGTGACACTTCCCATGGTGAACAGTGTCCATGGTGACATTTCCGATGGAGACAGTGCTCCTGGTGAGAGTTCCCATGCTGACAGTGCTCACGTTGACAGTGCCCATGGTGACAGTTCCCATGGTGATATTGCTCATGGTGACAGTGCACATGGTGACATGGCCCACGGTGACAGTGCTCACGGTGATAGTGCTCATGGTAATAGTGCTCGTGTTGACACTACCGATGGTGACAGTGCACATGGTGACACTGCCCATAGTGACATTTCCCATGGTGACAGTGCTCATGGTGAGAGTTCCCATGGTGACAGTGCACATGGTGACAGTGCCCATGGTGATAGTGCTCACTGTGACAGTTCTCACTGTGGCAGTGCCAATGGTTACAGTGCGCATGGTGACCTTTCCCATGGTGACAGTTCCCATGGTGATAGTGCTCACCGTGATAGTGCCAATGGTGACAGTTACCATGGATACAGTGCCTATGGTGACAGTGCTCATGGTGACAGTGCCCACTGTGATAGTGCTCAGGGTGGCAGTTCGCATGGTGACAGTGGCCATGATGACAGTGCTCATGGTGGCAATGCCCACAGTGACAGTGCTCATGGTGATAGTGCTCACGATGACAGTGCCTTTGGTGATAGTATCCATGGTAATAGTTCTCAATGTGACAGTGCCCATGGAGATAGTGCTCATGGTGATGGTGCTCATGGTAATAGTGCTCATGGTGACACTGCCCATGGTGACAGTGCCCATGGTGACACTGCCCATAGTGACAATTCCCATGGTGGCAGTGCTCATGGTGACAGTTCCCATGGGGACAGTGCTCATGGTGACAGTGCCCATGGTGACAGTGTCCATGGTGACAGTGCCTATGGTGAGAGTGCCCATGGTGACAGTGTGCATGGTGACAGTGCTCATGTTGAAATTGCCCATGGTGACAGTGCTCATGGTGAGAGTTCCCATGGTGACAATGTTCATGTTGACAATGCCCATGGAGACAGTGCTCATGTTGACAGCGCCCACGGTGACAGTGCTCATAGTTACAGTGCTCACAGTTACAGTGCCCATGGTGATAGGGCCCATAGTAATAGTGCTCACGGTGACAGCATCCATGTTGATATTGTTCATGGTGACACTACCCATGGTGATAGTGCTCACGGTGACAGTGCTCATGAAGACAGTTCCCATGGTTGCAGTGCCCATGGTGACATTGCCCACGGTGACAATGCTCATGGTGACAGTGCTCATGGTGATATTGCTCACGGTGATAGTGCTCACATTGACAATGCCCTTGGTGATAGTGCTCATGGTAATACTGCTCATGGTGATAGTGCTCATGGTGATAGTTCGTATGGTGACAGTGCCCAGGTTGAAAGTCCCCATGATGGGAGTACTCATGGTGACATTGCCCATGGTGACTGTGCTCATGCTGGCAGTGTACATGGTTGGAGTTCCCATGGTGAAATTCCTTATGGTGGCACTGCCCATGGTGATAGTGTTCATGGTGACAGTGTCCATGGTGACAGTGCCCATGATGACAGTGCTCATGGTGACAGTGCCCACGGTGACAGTGCTCATGGTGACAGTGCTCATGGTGACAGTTCCCATGGTAACTGTGCCCATGGTGACAGTGCTCATGGCGACAGTGCCCACGGTGACTATGCTCATGGAGACAGTGCTCATGGTGATAGTGCTCATGGTGACAGTTCACATGGTGACAGAGCCCATGTTGAAAGTGCCCATGGTGACAGTGCTCATGGTGGCACTGCCCATGGTGACTGAGCTCATGCTTGCGGTGTACCTGGTTGGAGTTCCGATGGTGAAATTCCTCATGGTAGCACTGCCCATAATGATAGTGCTCATGGTGACAGTGTCCATGGTGACAGTGCCTATGGTGACAGTGCCCATTGTGATAGTGCTCATAGTGACAGTGCCCACTGTGACAGTGCTCAATGTGACAGTGCTCACGGTGACAGTGCCCTTGGTGATAGTGCTCATGGTGATAGTGCTCATGGTGACAGTTCGCATGGTGACAGTGCCCATGTTGAAATTGCCGATGGTGACAGTACCCATGGTGAGAGTGCTCATGGTGAAGGTTCCCACTGTGACAGTGCTCATGGTGACAGTGCTCATGGTGACAGTGCTCAGGGTGAGAGTGCTCACGATGATAGTGCTCACGGTGACAGTTCCCTTGGTGATAGTGCTCATGGTAATAGTGCCCATGGTGACACTGCCCATGGTGATATTGCTCACGGTGACACTGCCCATGGTAATAGTGCTCATGGTGATAGTGCTCACGTTGACAGTGCCTTTGGTGATAGTGCTCATGGTGACACTGCCCATGGTGACAGTTCACATGCTGATAGTGCCCATGTTGAAAGTTCCCACGGTGACAGTGCTCATGGTGATAATGCCCATGGTGACTGTGCTCATGCTGGCGGTGTACAGGGTTGGTGTTCCCATGTTGAAATTCCTCATGGTGGCACTGCCCATGATGATAGTGTACATGGTGACAGTGTCCATGGTGACAGTGCCAATGGTGACAGTGCTCACGGTGACACTGCCCATGGTGACATTTCACAAGGTGACAGTGCCCATGTAGAAAGTGCTCATGGTGACAGTGACCATGGTGACATTTCCCATGTTGACAGTGTCCATTGTGATAGTGCCCATGGTGACAGTGCCCATGGTGACAGTGCTCATGTTGACAGTGCCCATGGTGACAGTGCCCTTGGTGACAATACCCATAGTGACATTTCCAATTGTGACAGTCCTCATAGTGAGAGATCCCATGGCGACAGTGCTGATGGATGACAGTGCTCATGTTGACAGTGCCCATGGGGACAATGCTGATGGATACAGTGTCCATGGTGATAGTGCTCCTCGGGACCGTGTAGATGGTTACAGTGCCCATGGTGACATTTTCCACAGTGACAGTGCCCATGGTGAGAGTGCCGATGGAGACAGTGTCCATAGTGACAGTTCCCATGGTGACAGTGCTCATGGTGACACTTCCCATGGTGAACAGTGTCCATGGTGACATTTCCGATGGAGACAGTGCTCCTGGTGAGAGTTCCCATGCTGACAGTGCTCACGTTGACAGTGCCCATGGTGACAGTTCCCATGTTGACACTTCCCATGGTGATATTGCTCATGGTGACAGTGCACATGGTGACATAGCCCACGGTGACAGTGCTCACGGTGATAGTGCTCATGGTAATAGTGCTCGTGTTGACACTACCGATGGTGACAGTGCACATGGTGACACTGCCCATAGTGACATTTCCCATGGTGACAGTGCTCATGGTGAGAGTTCCCATGGTGACAGTGCACATGGTGACAGTGCCCATGGTGATAGTGCTCACTGTGACAGTTCTCACTGTGGCAGTGCCAATGGTTACAGTGCGCATGGTGACCTTTCCCATGGTGACAGTTCCCATGGTGATAGTGCTCACCGTGATAGTGCCAATGGTGACAGTTACCATGGATACAGTGCCTATGGTGACAGTGCTCATGGTGACAGTGCCCACTGTGATAGTGCTCAGGGTGGCAGTTCGCATGGTGACAGTGGCCATGATGACAGTGCTCATGGTGGCAATGCCCACAGTGACAGTGCTCATGGTGATAGTGCTCACGATGACAGTGCCTTTGGTGATAGTATCCATGGTAATAGTTCTCAATGTGACAGTGCCCATGGAGATAGTGCTCATGGTGATGGTGCTCATGGTAATAGTGCTCATGGTGACACTGCCCATGGTGACAGTGCCCATGGTGACACTGCCCATAGTGACATTTCCCATGGTGGCAGTGCTCATGGTGACAGTTCCCATGGGGACAGTGCTCATGGTGACAGTGCCCATGGTGACAGTGTCCATGGTGACAGTGCCTATGGTGAGAGTGCCCATGGTGACAGTGTGCATGGTGACAGTGCTCATGTTGAAATTGCCCATGGTGACAGTGCTCATGGTGAGAGTTCCCATGGTGACAATGTTCATGTTGACAATGCCCATGGAGACAGTGCTCATGTTGACAGCGCCCACGGTGACAGTGCTCATGGTTACAGTGCTCACAGTTACAGTGCCCATGGTGATAGGGCCCATAGTAATAGTGCTCACGGTGACAGCATCCACGTTGATATTGTTCATGGTGACACTACCCATGGTGATAGTGCTCACGGTGACAGTGCTCATGAAGACAGTTCCCATGGTTGCAGTGCCCATGGTGACATTGCCCACGGTGACAATGCTCATGGTGACAGTGCTCATGGTGATATTGCTCACGGTGATAGTGCTCACATTGACAATGCCCTTGGTGATAGTGCTCATGGTAATACTGCTCATGGTGATAGTGCTCATGGTGATAGTTCGTATGGTGACAGTGCCCATGTTGAAAGTCCCCATGATGGCAGTGCTCATGGTGACATTGCCCATGGTGACTGTGCTCATGCTGGCAGTGTACATGGTTGGAGTTCCCATGGTGAAATTCCTTATGGTGGCACTGCCCATGGTGATAGTGTTCATGGTGACAGTGTCCATGGTGACAGTGCCCATGATGACAGTGCTCATGGTGACAGTGCCCACGGTGACAGTGCTCATGGTGACAGTGCTCACGGTGACAGTGCCCTTGGTGATAATACCCATGTTAATAGTGCTCACAGTGACAGTGCCCATGGTGATTTTGCTCACGGTGACACTACCCATGGTGATAGTGCTCATGGTGATAGTGCTCATGGTGACAGTTCCCATGGTAACTGTGCCCATGGTGACAGTGCTCATGGCGACAGTGCCCACGGTGACTATGCTCATGGAGACAGTGCTCATGGTGATAGTGCTCATGGTGACAGTTCACATGGTGACAGAGCCCATGTTGAAAGTGCCCATGGTGACAGTGCTCATGGTGGCACTGCCCATGGTGACTGTGCTCATGCTTGCGGTGTACCTGGTTGGAGTTCCGATGGTGAAATTCCTCATGGTAGCACTGCCCATAATGATAGTGCTCATGGTGACAGTGTCCATGGTGACAGTGCCTATGGTGACAGTGCCCATTGTGATAGTGCTCATAGTGACAGTGCCCACTGTGACAGTGCTCACGGTGACAGTGCCCTTGGTGATAGTGCTCATGGTGATAGTGCTCATGGTGACAGTTCGCATGGTGACAGTGCCCATGTTGAAATTGCCGATGGTGACAGTACCCATGGTGAGAGTGCTCATGGTGAAGGTTCCCACTGTGACAGTGCTCATGGTGACAGTGCTCATGGTGACAGTGCTCAGGGTGAGAGTGCTCACGATGATAGTGCTCACGGTGACAGTTCCCTTGGTGATAGTGCTCATGGTGATAGTGCCCATGGTGACACTGCCCATGGTGATATTGCTCACGGTGACACTGCCCATGGTAATAGTGCTCATGGTGATAGTGCTCACGTTGACAGTGCCTTTGGTGATAGTGCTCATGGTGACACTGCCCATGGTGACAGTTCACATGCTGATAGTGCCCATGTTGAAAGTTCCCACGGTGACAGTGCTCATGGTGATAATGCCCATGGTGACTGTGCTCATGCTGGCGGTGTACAGGGTTGGTGTTCCCATGTTGAAATTCCTCATGGTGGCACTGCCCATGATGATAGTGTACATGGTGACAGTGTCCATGGTGACAGTGCCAATGGTGACAGTGCTCACGGTGACACTGCCCATGGTGACATTTCACAAGGTGACAGTGCCCATGTAGAAAGTGCTCATGGTGACAGTGACCATGGTGACATTTCCCATGTTGACAGTGTCCATTGTGATAGTGCCCATGGTGACAGTGCCCATGGTGACAGTGCTCATGTTGACAGTGCCCATGGTGACAGTGCCCTTGGTGACAATACCCATAGTGACATTTCCAATTGTGACAGTCCTCATAGTGAGAGTTCCCATGGCGACAGTGCTGATGGATGACAGTGCTCATGTTGACAGTGCCCATGGGGACAATGCTGATGGATACAGTGTCCATGGTGATAGTGCTCCTCGGGACCGTGTAGATGGTTACAGTGCCCATGGTGACATTTTCCACAGTGACAGTGCCCATGGTGAGAGTGCCGATGGAGACAGTGTCCATAGTGACAGTTCCCATGGTGACAGTGCTCATGGTGACACTTCCCATGGTGAACAGTGTCCATGGTGACATTTCCGATGGAGACAGTGCTCCTGGTGAGAGTTCCCATGCTGACAGTGCTCACGTTGACAGTGCCCATGGTGACAGTTCCCATGTTGACACTTCCCATGGTGATATTGCTCATGGTGACAGTGCACATGGTGACATAGCCCACGGTGACAGTGCTCACGGTGATAGTGCTCATGGTAATAGTGCTCGTGTTGACACTACCGATGGTGACAGTGCACATGGTGACACTGCCCATAGTGACATTTCCCATGGTGACAGTGCTCATGGTGAGAGTTCCCATGGTGACAGTGCACATGGTGACAGTGCCCATGGTGATAGTGCTCACTGTGACAGTTCTCACTGTGGCAGTGCCAATGGTTACAGTGCGCATGGTGACCTTTCCCATGGTGACAGTTCCCATGGTGATAGTGCTCACCGTGATAGTGCCAATGGTGACAGTTACCATGGATACAGTGCCTATGGTGACAGTGCTCATGGTGACAGTGCCCACTGTGATAGTGCTCAGGGTGGCAGTTCGCATGGTGACAGTGGCCATGATGACAGTGCTCATGGTGGCAATGCCCACAGTGACAGTGCTCATGGTGATAGTGCTCACGATGACAGTGCCTTTGGTGATAGTATCCATGGTAATAGTTCTCAATGTGACAGTGCCCATGGAGATAGTGCTCATGGTGATGGTGCTCATGGTAATAGTGCTCATGGTGACACTGCCCATGGTGACAGTGCCCATGGTGACACTGCCCATAGTGACATTTCCCATGGTGGCAGTGCTCATGGTGACAGTTCCCATGGGGACAGTGCTCATGGTGACAGTGCCCATGGTGACAGTGTCCATGGTGACAGTGCCTATGGTGAGAGTGCCCATGGTGACAGTGTGCATGGTGACAGTGCTCATGTTGAAATTGCCCATGGTGACAGTGCTCATGGTGAGAGTTCCCATGGTGACAATGTTCATGTTGACAATGCCCATGGAGACAGTGCTCATGTTGACAGCGCCCACGGTGACAGTGCTCATGGTTACAGTGCTCACAGTTACAGTGCCCATGGTGATAGGGCCCATAGTAATAGTGCTCACGGTGACAGCATCCATGTTGATATTGTTCATGGTGACACTACCCATGGTGATAGTGCTCACGGTGACAGTGCTCATGAAGACAGTTCCCATGGTTGCAGTGCCCATGGTGACATTGCCCACGGTGACAATGCTCATGGTGACAGTGCTCATGGTGATATTGCTCACGGTGATAGTGCTCACATTGACAATGCCCTTGGTGATAGTGCTCATGGTAATACTGCTCATGGTGATAGTGCTCATGGTGATAGTTCGTATGGTGACAGTGCCCATGTTGAAAGTCCCCATGATGGCAGTGCTCATGGTGACATTGCCCATGGTGACTGTGCTCATGCTGGCAGTGTACATGGTTGGAGTTCCCATGGTGAAATTCCTTATGGTGGCACTGCCCATGGTGATAGTGTTCATGGTGACAGTGTCCATGGTGACAGTGCCCATGATGACAGTGCTCATGGTGACAGTGCCCACGGTGACAGTGCTCATGGTGACAGTGCTCACGGTGACAGTGCCCTTGGTGATAATACCCATGTTAATAGTGCTCACAGTGACAGTGCCCATGGTGATTTTGCTCACGGTGACACTACCCATGGTGATAGTGCTCATGGTGATAGTGCTCATGGTGACAGTTCCCATGGTAACTGTGCCCATGGTGACAGTGCTCATGGCGACAGTGCCCACGGTGACTATGCTCATGGAGACAGTGCTCATGATGATAGTGCTCATGGTGACAGTTCACATGGTGACAGAGCCCATGTTGAAAGTGCCCATGGTGACAGTGCTCATGGTGGCACTGCCCATGGTGACTGTGCTCATGCTTGCGGTGTACCTGGTTGGAGTTCCGATGGTGAAATTCCTCATGGTAGCACTGCCCATAATGATAGTGCTCATGGTGACAGTGTCCATGGTGACAGTGCCTATGGTGACAGTGCCCATTGTGATAGTGCTCATAGTGACAGTGCCCACTGTGACAGTGCTCACGGTGACAGTGCCCTTGGTGATAGTGCTCATGGTGATAGTGCTCATGGTGACAGTTCGCATGGTGACAGTGCCCATGTTGAAATTGCCGATGGTGACAGTACCCATGGTGAGAGTGCTCATGGTGAAGGTTCCCACTGTGACAGTGCTCATGGTGACAGTGCTCATGGTGACAGTGCTCAGGGTGAGAGTGCTCACGATGATAGTGCTCACGGTGACAGTTCCCTTGGTGATAGTGCTCATGGTGATAGTGCCCATGGTGACACTGCCCATGGTGATATTGCTCACGGTGACACTGCCCATGGTAATAGTGCTCATGGTGATAGTGCTCACGTTGACAGTGCCTTTGGTGATAGTGCTCATGGTGACACTGCCCATGGTGACAGTTCACATGCTGATAGTGCCCATGTTGAAAGTTCCCACGGTGACAGTGCTCATGGTGATAATGCCCATGGTGACTGTGCTCATGCTGGCGGTGTACAGGGTTGGTGTTCCCATGTTGAAATTCCTCATGGTGGCACTGCCCATGATGATAGTGTACATGGTGACAGTGTCCATGGTGACAGTGCCAATGGTGACAGTGCTCACGGTGACACTGCCCATGGTGACATTTCACAAGGTGACAGTGCCCATGTAGAAAGTGCTCATGGTGACAGTGACCATGGTGACATTTCCCATGTTGACAGTGTCCATTGTGATAGTGCCCATGGTGACAGTGCCCATGGTGACAGTGCTCATGTTGACAGTGCCCATGGTGACAGTGCCCTTGGTGACAATACCCATAGTGACATTTCCAATTGTGACAGTCCTCATAGTGAGAGTTCCCATGGCGACAGTGCTGATGGATGACAGTGCTCATGTTGACAGTGCCCATGGGGACAATGCTGATGGATACAGTGTCCATGGTGATAGTGCTCCTCGGGACCGTGTAGATGGTTACAGTGCCCATGGTGACATTTTCCACAGTGACAGTGCCCATGGTGAGAGTGCCGATGGAGACAGTGTCCATAGTGACAGTTCCCATGGTGACAGTGCTCATGGTGACACTTCCCATGGTGAACAGTGTCCATGGTGACATTTCCGATGGAGACAGTGCTCCTGGTGAGAGTTCCCATGCTGACAGTGCTCACGTTGACAGTGCCCATGGTGACAGTTCCCATGTTGACACTTCCCATGGTGATATTGCTCATGGTGACAGTGCACATGGTGACATAGCCCACGGTGACAGTGCTCACGGTGATAGTGCTCATGGTAATAGTGCTCGTGTTGACACTACCGATGGTGACAGTGCACATGGTGACACTGCCCATAGTGACATTTCCCATGGTGACAGTGCTCATGGTGAGAGTTCCCATGGTGACAGTGCACATGGTGACAGTGCCCATGGTGATAGTGCTCACTGTGACAGTTCTCACTGTGGCAGTGCCAATGGTTACAGTGCGCATGGTGACCTTTCCCATGGTGACAGTTCCCATGGTGATAGTGCTCACCGTGATAGTGCCAATGGTGACAGTTACCATGGATACAGTGCCTATGGTGACAGTGCTCATGGTGACAGTGCCCACTGTGATAGTGCTCAGGGTGGCAGTTCGCATGGTGACAGTGGCCATGATGACAGTGCTCATGGTGGCAATGCCCACAGTGACAGTGCTCATGGTGATAGTGCTCACGATGACAGTGCCTTTGGTGATAGTATCCATGGTAATAGTTCTCAATGTGACAGTGCCCATGGAGATAGTGCTCATGGTGATGGTGCTCATGGTAATAGTGCTCATGGTGACACTGCCCATGGTGACAGTGCCCATGGTGACACTGCCCATAGTGACATTTCCCATGGTGGCAGTGCTCATGGTGACAGTTCCCATGGGGACAGTGCTCATGGTGACAGTGCCCATGGTGACAGTGTCCATGGTGACAGTGCCTATGGTGAGAGTGCCCATGGTGACAGTGTGCATGGTGACAGTGCTCATGTTGAAATTGCCCATGGTGACAGTGCTCATGGTGAGAGTTCCCATGGTGACAATGTTCATGTTGACAATGCCCATGGAGACAGTGCTCATGTTGACAGCGCCCACGGTGACAGTGCTCATGGTTACAGTGCTCACAGTTACAGTGCCCATGGTGATAGGGCCCATAGTAATAGTGCTCACGGTGACAGCATCCACGTTGATATTGTTCATGGTGACACTACCCATGGTGATAGTGCTCACGGTGACAGTGCTCATGAAGACAGTTCCCATGGTTGCAGTGCCCATGGTGACATTGCCCACGGTGACAATGCTCATGGTGACAGTGCTCATGGTGATATTGCTCACGGTGATAGTGCTCACATTGACAATGCCCTTGGTGATAGTGCTCATGGTAATACTGCTCATGGTGATAGTGCTCATGGTGATAGTTCGTATGGTGACAGTGCCCATGTTGAAAGTCCCCATGATGGCAGTGCTCATGGTGACATTGCCCATGGTGACTGTGCTCATGCTGGCAGTGTACATGGTTGGAGTTCCCATGGTGAAATTCCTTATGGTGGCACTGCCCATGGTGATAGTGTTCATGGTGACAGTGTCCATGGTGACAGTGCCCATGATGACAGTGCTCATGGTGACAGTGCCCACGGTGACAGTGCTCATGGTGACAGTGCTCACGGTGACAGTGCCCTTGGTGATAATACCCATGTTAATAGTGCTCACAGTGACAGTGCCCATGGTGATTTTGCTCACGGTGACACTACCCATGGTGATAGTGCTCATGGTGATAGTGCTCATGGTGACAGTTCCCATGGTAACTGTGCCCATGGTGACAGTGCTCATGGCGACAGTGCCCACGGTGACTATGCTCATGGAGACAGTGCTCATGGTGATAGTGCTCATGGTGACAGTTCACATGGTGACAGAGCCCATGTTGAAAGTGCCCATGGTGACAGTGCTCATGGTGGCACTGCCCATGGTGACTGTGCTCATGCTTGCGGTGTACCTGGTTGGAGTTCCGATGGTGAAATTCCTCATGGTAGCACTGCCCATAATGATAGTGCTCATGGTGACAGTGTCCATGGTGACAGTGCCTATGGTGACAGTGCCCATTGTGATAGTGCTCATAGTGACAGTGCCCACTGTGACAGTGCTCACGGTGACAGTGCCCTTGGTGATAGTGCTCATGGTGATAGTGCTCATGGTGACAGTTCGCATGGTGACAGTGCCCATGTTGAAATTGCCGATGGTGACAGTACCCATGGTGAGAGTGCTCATGGTGAAGGTTCCCACTGTGACAGTGCTCATGGTGACAGTGCTCATGGTGACAGTGCTCAGGGTGAGAGTGCTCACGATGATAGTGCTCACGGTGACAGTTCCCTTGGTGATAGTGCTCATGGTGATAGTGCCCATGGTGACACTGCCCATGGTGATATTGCTCACGGTGACACTGCCCATGGTAATAGTGCTCATGGTGATAGTGCTCACGTTGACAGTGCCTTTGGTGATAGTGCTCATGGTGACACTGCCCATGGTGACAGTTCACATGCTGATAGTGCCCATGTTGAAAGTTCCCACGGTGACAGTGCTCATGGTGATAATGCCCATGGTGACTGTGCTCATGCTGGCGGTGTACAGGGTTGGTGTTCCCATGTTGAAATTCCTCATGGTGGCACTGCCCATGATGATAGTGTACATGGTGACAGTGTCCATGGTGACAGTGCCAATGGTGACAGTGCTCACGGTGACACTGCCCATGGTGACATTTCACAAGGTGACAGTGCCCATGTAGAAAGTGCTCATGGTGACAGTGACCATGGTGACATTTCCCATGTTGACAGTGTCCATTGTGATAGTGCCCATGGTGACAGTGCCCATGGTGACAGTGCTCATGTTGACAGTGCCCATGGTGACAGTGCCCTTGGTGACAATACCCATAGTGACATTTCCAATTGTGACAGTCCTCATAGTGAGAGATCCCATGGCGACAGTGCTGATGGATGACAGTGCTCATGTTGACAGTGCCCATGGGGACAATGCTGATGGATACAGTGTCCATGGTGATAGTGCTCCTCGGGACCGTGTAGATGGTTACAGTGCCCATGGTGACATTTTCCACAGTGACAGTGCCCATGGTGAGAGTGCCGATGGAGACAGTGTCCATAGTGACAGTTCCCATGGTGACAGTGCTCATGGTGACACTTCCCATGGTGAACAGTGTCCATGGTGACATTTCCGATGGAGACAGTGCTCCTGGTGAGAGTTCCCATGCTGACAGTGCTCACGTTGACAGTGCCCATGGTGACAGTTCCCATGTTGACACTTCCCATGGTGATATTGCTCATGGTGACAGTGCACATGGTGACATAGCCCACGGTGACAGTGCTCACGGTGATAGTGCTCATGGTAATAGTGCTCGTGTTGACACTACCGATGGTGACAGTGCACATGGTGACACTGCCCATAGTGACATTTCCCATGGTGACAGTGCTCATGGTGAGAGTTCCCATGGTGACAGTGCACATGGTGACAGTGCCCATGGTGATAGTGCTCACTGTGACAGTTCTCACTGTGGCAGTGCCAATGGTTACAGTGCGCATGGTGACCTTTCCCATGGTGACAGTTCCCATGGTGATAGTGCTCACCGTGATAGTGCCAATGGTGACAGTTACCATGGATACAGTGCCTATGGTGACAGTGCTCATGGTGACAGTGCCCACTGTGATAGTGCTCAGGGTGGCAGTTCGCATGGTGACAGTGGCCATGATGACAGTGCTCATGGTGGCAATGCCCACAGTGACAGTGCTCATGGTGATAGTGCTCACGATGACAGTGCCTTTGGTGATAGTATCCATGGTAATAGTTCTCAATGTGACAGTGCCCATGGAGATAGTGCTCATGGTGATGGTGCTCATGGTAATAGTGCTCATGGTGACACTGCCCATGGTGACAGTGCCCATGGTGACACTGCCCATAGTGACATTTCCCATGGTGGCAGTGCTCATGGTGACAGTTCCCATGGGGACAGTGCTCATGGTGACAGTGCCCATGGTGACAGTGTCCATGGTGACAGTGCCTATGGTGAGAGTGCCCATGGTGACAGTGTGCATGGTGACAGTGCTCATGTTGAAATTGCCCATGGTGACAGTGCTCATGGTGAGAGTTCCCATGGTGACAATGTTCATGTTGACAATGCCCATGGAGACAGTGCTCATGTTGACAGCGCCCACGGTGACAGTGCTCATGGTTACAGTGCTCACAGTTACAGTGCCCATGGTGATAGGGCCCATAGTAATAGTGCTCACGGTGACAGCATCCACGTTGATATTGTTCATGGTGACACTACCCATGGTGATAGTGCTCACGGTGACAGTGCTCATGAAGACAGTTCCCATGGTTGCAGTGCCCATGGTGACATTGCCCACGGTGACAATGCTCATGGTGACAGTGCTCATGGTGATATTGCTCACGGTGATAGTGCTCACATTGACAATGCCCTTGGTGATAGTGCTCATGGTAATACTGCTCATGGTGATAGTGCTCATGGTGATAGTTCGTATGGTGACAGTGCCCATGTTGAAAGTCCCCATGATGGCAGTGCTCATGGTGACATTGCCCATGGTGACTGTGCTCATGCTGGCAGTGTACATGGTTGGAGTTCCCATGGTGAAATTCCTTATGGTGGCACTGCCCATGGTGATAGTGTTCATGGTGACAGTGTCCATGGTGACAGTGCCCATGATGACAGTGCTCATGGTGACAGTGCCCACGGTGACAGTGCTCATGGTGACAGTGCTCACGGTGACAGTGCCCTTGGTGATAATACCCATGTTAATAGTGCTCACAGTGACAGTGCCCATGGTGATTTTGCTCACGGTGACACTACCCATGGTGATAGTGCTCATGGTGATAGTGCTCATGGTGACAGTTCCCATGGTAACTGTGCCCATGGTGACAGTGCTCATGGCGACAGTGCCCACGGTGACTATGCTCATGGAGACAGTGCTCATGGTGATAGTGCTCATGGTGACAGTTCACATGGTGACAGAGCCCATGTTGAAAGTGCCCATGGTGACAGTGCTCATGGTGGCACTGCCCATGGTGACTGTGCTCATGCTTGCGGTGTACCTGGTTGGAGTTCCGATGGTGAAATTCCTCATGGTAGCACTGCCCATAATGATAGTGCTCATGGTGACAGTGTCCATGGTGACAGTGCCTATGGTGACAGTGCCCATTGTGATAGTGCTCATAGTGACAGTGCCCACTGTGACAGTGCTCACGGTGACAGTGCCCTTGGTGATAATACCCATGTTAATAGTGCTCACAGTGACAGTGCCCATGGTGATTTTGCTCACGGTGACACTCCCCATGGTGATAGTGCTCATGGTGACAGTTCCCATGGTAACTGTGCCCATGGTGACAGTGCTCATGGCGACAGTGCCCACGGTGACTATGCTCATGGAGACAGTGCTCATGGTGATAGTGCTCATGGTGACAGTTCACATGGTGACAGAGCCCATGTTGAAAGTGCCCATGGTGACAGTGCTCATGGTGGCACTGCCCATGGTGACTGTGCTCATGCTTGCGGTGTACCTGGTTGGAGTTCCGATGGTGAAATTCCTCATGGTAGCACTGCCCATAATGATAGTGCTCATGGTGACAGTGTCCATGGTGACAGTGCCTATGGTGACAGTGCCCATTGTGATAGTGCTCATAGTGACAGTGCCCACTGTGACAGTGCTCAATGTGACAGTGCTCACGGTGACAGTGCCCTTGGTGATAGTGCTCATGGTGATAGTGCTCATGGTGACAGTTCGCATGGTGACAGTGCCCATGTTGAAATTGCTGATGGTGACAGTACCCATGGTGAGAGTGCTCATGGTGAAGGTTCCCACTGTGACAGTGCTCATGGTGACAGTGCTCATGGTGACAGTGTTCAGGGTGAGAGTGCTCATGATGATAGTGCTCACGGTGACAGTTCCCTTGGTGATAGTGCTCATGGTGATAGTGCCCATGGTGACACTGCCCATGGTGATATTGCTCACGGTGACACTGCCCATGGTAATAGTGCTCATGGTGATAGTGCTCACGTTGACAGTGCCTTTGGTGATAGTGCTCATGGTGACACTGCCCATGGTGACAGTTCACATGCTGATAGTGCCCATGTTGAAAGTTCCCACGGTGACAGTGCTCATGGTGATAATGCCCATGGTGACTGTGCTCATGCTGGCGGTGTACAGGGTTGGTGTTCCCATGTTGAAATTCCTCATGGTGGCACTGCCCTTGATGATAGTGTACATGGTGACAGTTCGCATGGTGACAGTGCCCATGTTGAAATTGCCGATGGTGACAGTACCCATGGTGAGAGTGCTCATGGTGAAGGTTCCCACTGTGACAGTGCTCATGGTGACAGTGCCCTTAGTGATAGTGCTCATGGTGACAGTTCGCATGGTGACAGTACCCATGGTGATAGTGCTCATGGTGACAGTGCTCATGGGGACAGTGCACATGGTGACAATGCCCACGATGACAGTGCTCACGGTGATAGTGCTCAAGGGGAAAGTGCCCATTGTAATAGTGCTCACCGTGACAGTGCCCATGCTGATATTGCTCAAGGTAACACTGCCCATGGTGATAGTGCTCACGGTGATAGTGCTCATGGTGACAATGCCCTTGGTGATAGTGCTCATGGTGATAGTGTTCATGGTAATAGTGCTCATGGAGACAGTGCTCACGGTGATAGTGCCCATGGTGACACTGCCCATAATGACATTTCCCATGGTGACAGTGCTCATGGTGAGAGTTCCCATGGTGACAGTGCTCACGGTGACAATGCTCACTGTGGCAGAGCCAATGGTTACAGTGCTCATGGTGGCAGTGTCCATGGTGGCAGTTCCCAAGATGACAGTGCTCATGGTGACATTTCCCATGGAAACAGAGCTCATGATGACAGTGTCCATGGTGACAGTGTACATGGTGACAGTGGCCATGTTGAAAGTGCCCATGGTGACAGTGCTCAAGCTGGCGGTATACATGGCTGGAGTTCCCATGGTGAAATTCCTCATGGTTGCCCTGCCCATGATGATAGTGCTCATGGTGACAGTGTCCATCATGAGAGTGCCCATGGTGACAGTGCTCATGATGACCCTGCCCATGGTGACAGTGCCCATGGTGACATTTCCCATGGTGACAGTGCTCATGTTGACAGTGCACACGGTGACATTGCCCACGGTGACATTTCCCATGGTGACAGTGTTCATGGTGATATTGCTCACGGTCACAGTGCCCATGGTTATAGTCCTCACGGTGATAGTGCTCATGGTGACAGTTCCCATGGTGACAGTGCCCGCAGTGACTGTGCTCATGGTGACATTGCCCACGGTGACAGTGCTCATGGTGACAGTTCGCTTGGTGACACTGCCCATGGTGACAGTGCACATGGTGACACAGCCCATGGTGACTGTGCTAAAGCTGCCGATGTACATGGTTGGAGTTCCCATGGTGAAATTCCTCATGGTGGCACTGCCCATGATGATAGTGTTGATGGTGACAGTGCCTATGGTGAGAGTGCCCATTGTGATAGTGGTCACGGTGACAGTGCCCTTCGTGATAGTATCCATGGTAATAGTGTTCACAGTGACACTGCCCATGGTGATAGTGCTCATGGTGACAGTGCTCATGGTGATAGTGTTCACGGTGATAGTGCTCATGGTGACAGTGCCCTTGGTGATAGTGCTCATGGTGATAGTGTTCATGGAGACATTTCACATGGTGACAGTGCTCATGTTGACAGTCCCCATGTTGACTGTGCTCATGCTGGCGGTGTACATGGTTGGTGTTACAATGGTGAAATTTCTTATGGTGGCACTGCCCATGATGATAGTGCTCATGGTGAAAGTGCCCATGGTGACAGTGTCCATGGTGACAGTGCCTATGGTGAGAGTGCCCATGGTGACAGTGCCCATGGTGACGGTGTCCAAGGTGACAGTGCTCATGTTGACAGTGCCCACGGTGACAATGCTCATGGTGAGAGTTTCCATGGTGGCAGTGCTAACCTTAACAGTGTCCATGGTGACCGTTCCGGTGGTGACAGTTCCCATGGTGATAGTGCCCATGGTGACAGTGCTCATGGTTATAGTGCTCATGGTGACACGGCCCATGGTGAATGTGCTCATGCTGGCGGTGTACATGGTTGGAGTTCCCATGGTGAAATTCCTTATGGTGGCAATGCCCATGATGATAGTGCTCATGGTGAGAGTGTCCATGGTGACAATACCTATGGTGACAGTGCCCATGGTGACATTTCCCATGGTGATAGTGCTCATGGTGAGAGTTCCCATGATGACAATGCTTATGTTGACAATGCCCTTGGTGACAGTGCTCATCGTGACTGTGCCCACTGTGAAATTTCTCATGGTGACAGTGCTCACGGTGATAGTGCTCACGGTGATAGTGCTCACGCTGACAGTGCCCTTGGTGATAGTGCTCATGGTAATAGTGCTCACGGTGACGGTTCGCATGGTGACAGTGCCCATGATGAAAGTGCCCATGGTGGCAGTGCTCATTGTGACACTGCCCATGGTGAATGTGCTCATGCTGGCGTTGTACATGGTTGGAGTTCCCATGGTGAAATTCCTTATGGTGGCACTACCCATGATGATAGTGTTCATGGTGACAGTGTCCATGGTGACATTTCCCATGGTGACAGTGCTCATGGTGAGAGTTCTCATGTTGAGAGTGCTCAGGTTGACATTGCCCATGGTGACCCTTCCGATGGTGAGAGTTCCCATGGTGATAGTGCTCATGGTGACAGTGCTCATGGTGACCGTGCACACGGTGACAATGCCCACAGTGACAATGCTCACGGTGATAGTGCTCATGGCGATAGTGACCATTGTAATAGTGCTCACCGTGACAGTGCCCATGTTGATATTGCTCATGGTGACACTGCCCATGGTGATAGTGCTCACGGTGATAGCGCTCAGGGTGACACTGTCCTTGGTGATAGTGCTCATGGTGATAGTGTTCATGGTAATAGTGCTCATGGTGACACTGCCCATGGTGACAGTGCCCATGGTGACACTCCCGATAGTGACATTTCTTATGGTGACAGTGCTCATGGTGAGAGTTCCCATGGTGACAGTGCACATGGTGACAGTTCCCATGGTGACAGTGCTCACGGTGACCGTGCTCACTGTGGCAGTGCCAATGGTAACATTGTTCATGGTGGCAGTGTCCATGGTGGCGGTTTCCAAGATGACAGTGCTCATGGTGATATTTCCCATGGTAACAGAGTTCATGATGACAGTGCTCATGGTGACAGTTCGCATGGTGACAGTGCCCACTTTGAAAGTGCCCATGGTGACAGTACCCATGGTGACTGTGCCCATGGTGACAGTGCCCATGGTGACAGTGCTCATTGTGAGAATTGCCATGGTGACAGTGCTAATGTTGACATTGCCCATTGTGACCGTTCCCATGGTGACAGTTCCCAAGGTGATAGTGCTCATGGTGACAGTGCTATTGGTGACAGTGCACACGGTGAGAATGCCCACACTTACACTGCTCACGTTGATAGTGCCCATGGTGATAGTGCCAATTTTAATAGTGCTCATGGTGACCGTGCCCATGTGGATGTTGCTCAAGGTGACACTTCCCATGGTGATAGTGCTCACGGTGATAGTGCTCATGGTGACACTGCCCTTGGTGATAGTGCTCATGGTGATAGTGCTCATGGTAATACTGCTCATGTTTACGCTGCCCATGGTGACAGTGCCCATGGTGACACTGCCCAAAGTGACATTTCCCATGGTGACAGTGCTCATGGTGAGAGTTCCCATGGTGACAGTGCACATGGTGACAGTTCCGATGGTGACAGTGCTCATGGTGACAGTGCTCACTGTGGCAGTGCCAATGGTTACAGTGCTCACGGTGGCAGTGTCCATGGTGGCAGTTCCCAAGAGGACAGTGCTCATGGTGACATTTCCCATGGTAACAGAACTCAGGATGACAGTGTCCATGGTGACAGTGCCCATGGTGAGAGTGGCCATGTTGAAATTGCCCATGGTGACAGTGTTTATGGTGACACTGCCCATGGTGACTGTGCTCATGCTGGCGTTGAACAAGGTTGGAGTTCCCATGGTGAAATTCCTCATGGTGGCACTACCCATGATAATAGTGCTCATGGTGACAGTGTACATCGTGAGAGTGCCCATGGTAACAATGCTCATGGTGAAACTGCCCATGGTGACAGTGCCCAAGGTGATATTCCCATGGTGACAGTGCTCATTTTGACAGTGCACATGGTGACAGTGCCGACAGTGACAGTGCTCACGGTGATAGTGTTAATGGAAATATTGCTCATGGTGACACTGCCCATGGTTATAGTGCTCACAGTGATAGTGCTCATGGTGACAGTTCCCAAGGTGACAGTGCCCACGGTGATAGTGCTCATGGTGACATTGCCCACGGTGACAGTGCTCATGGTGAGAGTTCGCATGGTGACAGTGCCCATGGTTACAGTGCTCATGGTCACACAACCCATGGTGACTGTGCTAAAGCTGGCAGTGTACATGGTTGGAGTTCCCATGGTGAAATTCCTCATGGTGGCACTGCCCATGATGATAGTGTTGATGGTGACAGTGTCCATGGTGACAGTGCCTATGGTGACAGTGTCCATTGTGATAGTGCTCTCGGTGATAGTTCCCTCAGTGACAGTTCTAATGGTGACAATTCCATGGTGACAGTGCCCATGATGACCGTGCTCATGGTGACAGTGCCCACGGTGACATTTCTCATGGTGAGAGTGCTCACGGTGACAGTGCCCTTGGTGATAGTACCCATGGTAATAGTGGTCACGTTGACATGGCCCATGGTGATATTGCTCACGGTGACGCTGCCCATGGTGATAGTGCTCACGGTGACATTCCCATGGTTACAGTGCCCATGGTGATATTGCTCACGGTGACACTGCCCATGATGACAGTGCTCATGGTGACAATGCCCATTCTGACAATGCTCATAGTGACAGTGCTCACGGTGACAGTGCCCTTGATGATAGTACTCATGGTAATAGTGCTCACGGTGACAGTTCCCATGGTGACAGTGCTCACTGTGGCAGTGCCAATGGTTACAGTGCTCATGGTGGCAGTGTCCATGGTGGCAGTTCCCAAGATGACAGTGCTCATGGTGACATTTCCCATGGTAAGAGAGCTCATGATGACAGTGTCTATGGAGACAGTGCCCATGGTGACAGTGGCCATGTTGAAAGTGCCCATGGTGACACTGCTCATGGTGTCACTGCCCATGGTGACTATGCTCATGCTGGCTGTGTACATGCTTGGAGATCCCATGGTGAAATTCCTCATGGTGGCACTGCCCATAATGATAGTGCTCATGGTGACAGTGTCCATGGTGACATTGCCTATGGTGACAGTTCCCATTGTGATAGTGCTCACGGTGATAGGGCCCACAGGGACAGTTCTAATGGTGACAGTTCCAATGGTGAGAGTGCCCATGATGACAGTGCTTATGGTGACAGTGCCCACGGTGACAGTGCTCATGGTGACAGTGCTCATGGTGACAGTGCCCTTGGTGATAGTACCCATGGTAAAAGTGCTCATGGTGACATTGCCCATGGTGATATTGCTCATGCTGGCGGTGTACATGGTTGGAGTTCCGATGATGAAATTCCTCATGGTAGCACTGCCCATGATGATAGTGCTCACGGTGAAAGTGTCCATGGTGACAGTGCCTATGGTGACAGTGCCCATTGTGATAGTGCTCATGGTGATAGTGCCCAAAGTGACAGTGCTCATTGTGACAGTTCCTATGGTGACAGTGCCCATGATGATAGTGCTCATGGTAAAAGTTCCCACTGTGATAGTGCTCACGGTGAAAGTGCTCACGGTGACAGTGCCCTTGGTGATAGTGCTCATGGTAATAGTGCACATGGTGACACTGCCCATGGTGACAGTGCCCATGGTGACACTGCCCATAGTGACATTTCCCATGGTGACAGTGCTCATGTTGACAGTGCCCATGGTGACAGTGACCATGGTGAGTGTGCCCATGGTGACAGTGTCCATGGTGACAGTGCTCACCTTGACAGTGCCTTTGGTGATAGTACCCATGTTAATATTGCTCACGGTTACAGTGCCCATGGTGATAGTGCTCATGGTGATAGTGCTCATGGTGACAGTTACCTTGGTGATAGTGCTCATGGTGATAGTGCTCATGGTGATAGTTCGCATGGTGACAGTGCCCATGTTGAAAGTCTCCATGAAGGCAGTGCTCATGGTGACACTGCCCATGGTGACTGTGCTCTTGCTGGCGGTGTACATGTTTGGAGTTCTCATGGTGAAATTCCTTATGGTGGCACTGCCCATGATGATAGTGTTCATCGTGACAATGTCCATGGTGACAGTGCCTATGGTGACAGTGCCCATTGTGATAGTGCTCACGGTGATAGTGCCCTCAGTGACAGTTCTAATGGTGACAGTTCCCACGGAGACATTGCTCATGGTGACAGTGCTCACGGTGACAGTAACCTTGGTGATAGTACCCATGGTAATAGAGGTCACGGTGACAGTGCCCATGGTGATATTGCTCACGGTGACACTGCCCATGGTGATAGTGCTCACGGTGATAGTGCTCAGGGTGACAGTTCCCATGGTTACAGTGCCCATGGTGACAGTGCTCATGGTGACAGTGCCCGCGGTGACTGTGCTCATGGTGACAGTGCTCACAGACATACTGCTCATGGTGACAGTTCGCATGGCAACAGGGCCCATGTTAAAAGTGCCCATGGTGACAGTGCTCATGTTGGCACTGCCCATGGTGACTGTGCTCATGCTGGTGGTGTACATGGTTGGAGTTCCCATGGTGAAATTCCTTATGGTGGCAATGCCCATGATGATAGTGCTCATGGTGACATTGCCCACGGTGACAGTGCTCATGGTGACAGTTCGCATGTTGACATTGCCCATGGTGACAGTGCTCATGGTGACACAGCCCATGGTGACTGCGCTAAAGCTGGCGGTGTACATGGTTGGAATTCTCATGGTGAAATTCCTCATGGTGGCACTGCCCATGATGATAGCGCTCACTGTGACAGTGTCCATAGTGACAGTGCCCATGGTGACAGTGCCCATGGTGACATTTCCCATGGTGACTGTGCCCATGGTGACATTTCCCAATGTGACAGTGCTCATGGTGAGAGTTCCCATGGTGACAGTGTTGATGTTGACAGTGCCAATGGTGACAGTGCCCATGGTGACAGTGCCCATGGTGATAGTGTCCATGGTGACAGTGCTCATGTTGACAGTGCCCACGGCGACAGTGCTCATGGTGAGAGTACCCATGGTGACAGTTCTCACCTTGATAGTGCCCATGGTGACCGTTCCCATGGTGACAGTTCCCATGGTGATAGTGCTCACCGTGATAGTGCCCAGGGTGACAGTTCCCATGGATACAGTGCCCATGGTGACAGTTCTCATGGTGACAGTGCCCACGGTGATAGTGCTCATGGTGGCAGTTCGCATGCTGACAGTGCCCATGATGACAGTGCTCATGGTGACAGTGCCCACGGTGACAGTGCTCACAGTGAGAGTGCCCTTGCTGATAGTACCCATGGTAATAGTGCTTACATGAAAGTGCCCATAGTGATATTGCTCACGGTGACACTGCCCATGGTGATAGTGGTCACGGTGACAATGCCCACGGTGATAGTGTTCATGGTGATAGTGCTCATGTTGAGAGTGCTCATGGTGACACTGCCCATGGTGACTGTGATCATGCTGGCGGTGTACATGGTTGGAGTTCCCATGGGGAAATTTCTTATGGTGGCAATGCCCATGATGATAGTGCTCATGGTGACAGTGCTCATGGTGACAGTGTACATGGTGACAATCCCCACGGTGACAGTGATCACGGTGATAGTTCTCATGGCGATAGTGCCCATTGTAATAGTGCTCACGGTGACGTTGCCCATGTTGATATTGTTCACGGTGACACTGCCCTTGGTGATAGCGCTCATGGTGATAGTGCTCATGGTAATACTGCTCATGGTGACACTGCCCATGGTGACAGTGCCCATGGAGACACTGCCCATAGTGACATTTCCCATGGTGACAGTGCTCATGGTGAGAGTTCCCATATTGACAGTGCACATGGTGAAAGTTCCCATGGTGACAGTGTTCACGGTGACAGTGCTCACTGTGGCAGTGACATTGGTTACAGTGCTCATGGGGGCAGTGTCCATGGTGGCAGTTCCCAAGATGACAGTGCTCATGGTGACATTTCCCATGGTAACAGAGCTCATGATGACAGTGTCCATGGTGACATTGCCCATGTCGAAAGTGCCCATGGTGACATTGCTCATGGTGACACTGCCCATGGTGACTGTGCTCATGCTGGCGGTGTACATGGTTGGAGTTCCCATGGTGAAATTCCTCATGGTGGCACTGCCCATGATGATAGTGCTCATGGTGACAGTGTCCATCGTGAGAGTGCACTTGGTGACAGTGCTCATGATGACACTGCCCATGGTGACAGTGCCCATGGTGACATTTCCCATGGTGACAGTGCTCATGTTGACAGTGCACAAGGTGACAGTGCCCAAGGTGACATTTCCCATGGTTACAGTGTTAATGGTGATATTGCTCACTGTGACAGTGCCCATGGTTATAGTCCTCACGGTGATAGTGCTCATGGTGACAGTTCCCATGGTGACAGTGTTCATGGTGACAGTTCGCATGGTGACAGTCCCCATGGTGACAGTGCTCATGGTGACACAGCCCATGGTGACTGTTCTAAAGCTGCCGATGTACATGGTTGGAGTTCCCAAGCTGAAATTCCTCATGTTGGCACTGCCCATGATGATAGTGTTCATGGTGACAGTGTCCATGGAGACAGTGCCTATGGTGACAGTGCCCATTGTGATAGTGCTCACGGTGATAGTGCCCACAGTGACAGTTGTAATAGTGACAGTCCCCATGGTGACAGTGTCGATGATGACAGTGCTCATGGTGACAGTGTTCATGGTGATATTGCTCACGGTGACACTGCCCATGGTTATTGTCCTCACGGTGATAGTGCTCATGATGACAGTGCCCACAGTGACAGTGCTCATGGTGGCAGTGCTCACAGTGACAATGCCCATGGTGATAGTGCCCATGGTAATAGTGCTCATGGTGACAGTACCCATGGTGATACTGTTCACGGTGACACTTCCTATGGTGATAGTGCTCACGTTGATAGTGCTCATGGTGACAGTTCCCATGGTTACAGTGCCCATGGTGACAGTGCTACTGGTGACAGTGCCCACGGTGAAAATGCTCATGGTGACAGTGCTCATGGTGATAGTCCTCACGGTGACAGTGCTCACATTGACAGTGCCCTTGGTGATAGTGCACATGGTAATACTGCTCATGGTGAAATTGCTCATGGTGATAGTTCGCATGGTGACAGTGCCCATGTCGAAAGTGCCCATGGTGGCAGTGCTCATGGTGACACTGCCCATGGTGACTGTGCTCATGCTGGGAGTGTACATGGTTGGAGTTCCCATGGTGAAATTCCTTATGGTGGCACTGCCCATGATGATAGTGTTCATGGTGACATTGTCCATGGTGACAGTGCGTATGGTGACAGTGCCCATTGTGATTGTGCTCACGGTGATAGTGCCCACAGTGACAGTGCTAATGGTGACAGTCCCCATGGTGACAGTTCCCATGATGACAGTGCTCATGGTGACAGTGCCCACGGTGACAGTGCTCATGGTCACAGTGCTCACGGTGACAGTGCTCATGGTGACAGTGACCTTGGTGATAGTATCCTTGTTAATAGTGCTCACGGTGACAGTGCCCATGGTGATATTGCTCACGGTGACACTGCCCATGGTGATAGTGCTCATGGTGACGGTTCCCAAGGTTACAGTGCCCATGGTGACAGTGCTCATGGTGACAGTGCCCATGGTGATTATGCTCATGGAGACCGTGCTCACGGTGATAGTGCTCATGGTGACAGTTCGCATGCTGACAGGGCCCATGTTGAAAGTGCCCATGGTGACAGTGCTCATGGTGATAATGCCCATGGTGAATGTGCTCATGCTGGCTGTGTACCTGGTTGGAATTCCGATGGTGAAATTCTTCATGGTAGCACTGCCCATGATGATAGTGCCCATGATGAAAGTGGTCATGGTGACAGTGCTCATGGTGACACTGCCCATGGTAACAGAACTCAGGATGACAGTGTCCATGGTGACAGTGCACATGGTGACAGTGGCCATGTTGAAATTGGCCATGGTAACAGTTCTCATGGTGACACTGCCCATAGTGACTGTGCTCATGCTGGCGGTGTAGAAGGTTGGAGTTCCCATGGTGAAATTCCTCATGGTGGCACTACCCATGATAATGGTGCTCATGGTGACAGTGTACATCGTGAGAGTGCCCATGGTAACAATGCTAATGGTGACACTGCCCATGGTGACAGTGCCCAAGGTGATATTTCCCATGGTGACAGTGCTCATTTTGACAGTGCACACGGTGACAGTGCCCACAGTGACAGTGCTCACGGTGATAATGTTAATGGTAATATTGCTCATGGTGACACTGCCCATGGTTATAGTGCTCACGGTGATAGTGTTCATGGTGACAGTTCCCATGGTGAAAGTGCTCATGGTGACATTGCCCACGGTGACAGTGCTCATGGTGAGAGTTCGCATGGTGACAGTGCCCATGGTTACAATGCTCATGGTCACACAACCCATGGTGACTGTGCTAAAGCTGGCGGTGTACATGGTTGGAGTTCCCATGGTGAAATTCCTCATCGTGGCACTGCCCATGATGATAGTGTTCATGGTGACAGTGTCCATGGTGACAGTGCCTATGGTGACAGTGTCCATTGTGATAGTTATCATGGTGATAGTGCCCTCAGTGACAGTTCTAATGGTGACAGTTCGATGGTGACAGTGCCCATGATGACAGTGCTCATGGTGACAGTGCCCACGGTGACATTGCTCACGGTGACAGTGCTCATGGTGACAGTTCCCTTGGTGATAGTACCCATGGTCATAGTGGTCACGGTGAGAGTGCCCATGGTGATATTGCTCACGGTGACACTGCCTATGGTGATAGTGCACACGGTCATAGTGCTCATTGTGACAGTGCCCATGGTGACTATGCTCATGGTGACAGTGCTCACGGTGATAGTGCTCATGGTGACAGTGCTCATGATGATAGTGCTCATGGTGACAGTTCGCATGGTGATAGGGCCCATGTTGAAAGTGCCCATGGTGAAAGTGCTCATGGTGACACTGCCCATGTTGACTGTGCTCATGCTGGCGGTGTACATGGTTGGAGTTCCGATGGTGAAATTGCTCATGGTAGCACTGCCCATAATGATAGTGCTCATGGTGACAGTGTCCATGGTGACAGTGCCTATGGTGACAGAGCCCATTGTGATAGTGTTCACGGTGATAGTGCCCACAGTGACAGTGCTCATGGTGACAGTTCCTATGGTGACACTGCCCATGATGACAGTGCTCATGGTGACAGTGCCCACGGTGACAGTGCTCATTGTGACACTGCTCACGGTAAAAGTGCCCTTGGTGATAGTACCCATGTTAATAGTGCTCACGGTGACAGTTCACATGGTGACAGTGCCCATTTTGAATGTGCCCATGGTGGCAGTGCCCATGGTGACAGTGCTCATGGTGAGAGTTCCCATGGTGACAGTGCTCATGTTCACAGTGCCCATGGTGACAGTGTCCATGGTCAACAGTGCCCATGGTGAGAGTGCCCATGGTGACAGTGCCCATGGTGACAGTGCTCATGGTGAGAGTGCTCAAGGTGGCCATATCCATGGTGGGAATTCCCATGGTGAAAGTTCTCATGGTGGCAGTGCCCATGATGACAGTGCGCATTGTGACAGTGCACATGCTGAGAGTGCCCATGGTGACATTTCCCATGGTGACAGTGTTCATGGTAAGACTTACCATGGTGACAGTGCTCATGTTCACAGTGCCCATGGGGACAGTGTCCATGGTCAACAGTGCCCATGGTGAGAGTGCCCATGGTGACAGTGCCCATGGTGACAGTGCTCATGGTGACAGTGCTCAAGGTGGCCATATCCATGGTGGGAATTCCCATGGTGAAAGTTCTCATGGTGGCAGTGCCCATGATGACAGTGCGCATTGTGACAGTGCACATGCTGAGAGTGCCCATGGTGACATTTCCCATGGTGACAGTGTTCATGGTAAGACTTACCATGGTGACAGTGCTCATGTTCACAGTGCCCATGGGGACAGTGTCCATGGTCAACAGTGCCCATGGTGAGAGTGCCCATGGTGACAGTGCCCATGGTGACAGTGCTCATGGTGACAGTGCTCAAGGTGGCCATATCCATGGTGGGAATTCCCATGGTGAAAGTTCTCATGGTGGCAGTGCCCATGATGACAGTGCGCATTGTGACAGTGCACATGGTGAGAGTGCCCATGGTGACATTTCCCTTGGAGACAATGCTTATGGTGAGAGTGGCCATGGTGACACTGGCCATGGTGACAGTGCTCATGGTGAGAGTTCCCATGGTGACAGTGCTCATGTTGAGAGTGCCCATGGTGACCATTCCCATGGTGACAGTTCTCATGGTGATAGTGCTCATGGTGACAGTGCTCATGGGGACAGTGCACACGGTGACAGTGCCCACGGTGACAGTGCTCACGGTGATAGTGCTCATGGTGATATTGCCCATGGTAATAGTGCTCATGTTGACAGTGCCCATGGTGATATTGCTCATGGTGACACTACCCATGGTGATAGTGCTCACGGTGATAGTGCTCATGGTGACAGTTCCCATGGTGAGAGTGCCCATAGTGACAGTGCTCATGGTGACAGTACCCATGGTGAGAGTGCTCATGGTGAAGGTTCCCACTGTGACAGTGCTCATGGTGACAGTGCTCATGGTGACAGTGCTCAGGGTGAGAGTGCTCACGATGATAGTGCTCACGGTGACAGTTCCCTTGGTGATAGTGCTCATGGTGATAGTGCCCATGGTGACACAGCCCATGGTGATATTGCTCACGGTGACACTGCCCATGGTAATAGTGCTCATGGTGATAGTGCTCACGTTGACAGTGCCTTTGGTGATAGTGCCCATGGTGACAGTGCCCATGGTGACAGTGCTCATGTTGACAGTGCCCATGGTGACAGTGCCCTTGGTGACAATACCCATAGTGACATTTCCAATTGTGACAGTCCTCATAGTGAGAGTTCCCATGGCGACAGTGCTGATGGATGACAGTGCTCATGTTGACAGTGCCCATGGGGACAATGCTGATGGATACAGTGTCCATGGTGATAGTGCTCCTCGGGACCGTGTAGATGGTTACAGTGCCCATGGTGACATTTTCCACAGTGACAGTGCCCATGGTGAGAGTGCCGATGGAGACAGTGTCCATAGTGACAGTTCCCATGGTGACAGTGCTCATGGTGACACTTCCCATGGTGAACAGTGTCCATGGTGACATTTCCGATGGAGACAGTGCTCCTGGTGAGAGTTCCCATGCTGACAGTGCTCACGTTGACAGTGCCCATGGTGACAGTTCCCATGGTGATATTGCTCATGGTGACAGTGCACATGGTGACATGGCCCACGGTGACAGTGCTCACGGTGATAGTGCTCATGGTAATAGTGCTCGTGTTGACACTACCGATGGTGACAGTGCACATGGTGACACTGCCCATAGTGACATTTCCCATGGTGACAGTGCTCATGGTGAGAGTTCCCATGGTGACAGTGCACATGGTGACAGTGCCCATGGTGATAGTGCTCACTGTGACAGTTCTCACTGTGGCAGTGCCAATGGTTACAGTGCGCATGGTGACCTTTCCCATGGTGACAGTTCCCATGGTGATAGTGCTCACCGTGATAGTGCCAATGGTGACAGTTACCATGGATACAGTGCCTATGGTGACAGTGCTCATGGTGACAGTGCCCACTGTGATAGTGCTCAGGGTGGCAGTTCGCATGGTGACAGTGGCCATGATGACAGTGCTCATGGTGGCAATGCCCACAGTGACAGTGCTCATGGTGATAGTGCTCACGATGACAGTGCCTTTGGTGATAGTATCCATGGTAATAGTTCTCAATGTGACAGTGCCCATGGAGATAGTGCTCATGGTGATGGTGCTCATGGTAATAGTGCTCATGGTGACACTGCCCATGGTGACAGTGCCCATGGTGACACTGCCCATAGTGACAATTCCCATGGTGGCAGTGCTCATGGTGACAGTTCCCATGGGGACAGTGCTCATGGTGACAGTGCCCATGGTGACAGTGTCCATGGTGACAGTGCCTATGGTGAGAGTGCCCATGGTGACAGTGTGCATGGTGACAGTGCTCATGTTGAAATTGCCCATGGTGACAGTGCTCATGGTGAGAGTTCCCATGGTGACAATGTTCATGTTGACAATGCCCATGGAGACAGTGCTCATGTTGACAGCGCCCACGGTGACAGTGCTCATAGTTACAGTGCTCACAGTTACAGTGCCCATGGTGATAGGGCCCATAGTAATAGTGCTCACGGTGACAGCATCCATGTTGATATTGTTCATGGTGACACTACCCATGGTGATAGTGCTCACGGTGACAGTGCTCATGAAGACAGTTCCCATGGTTGCAGTGCCCATGGTGACATTGCCCACGGTGACAATGCTCATGGTGACAGTGCTCATGGTGATATTGCTCACGGTGATAGTGCTCACATTGACAATGCCCTTGGTGATAGTGCTCATGGTAATACTGCTCATGGTGATAGTGCTCATGGTGATAGTTCGTATGGTGACAGTGCCCAGGTTGAAAGTCCCCATGATGGGAGTACTCATGGTGACATTGCCCATGGTGACTGTGCTCATGCTGGCAGTGTACATGGTTGGAGTTCCCATGGTGAAATTCCTTATGGTGGCACTGCCCATGGTGATAGTGTTCATGGTGACAGTGTCCATGGTGACAGTGCCCATGATGACAGTGCTCATGGTGACAGTGCCCACGGTGACAGTGCTCATGGTGACAGTGCTCATGGTGACAGTTCCCATGGTAACTGTGCCCATGGTGACAGTGCTCATGGCGACAGTGCCCACGGTGACTATGCTCATGGAGACAGTGCTCATGGTGATAGTGCTCATGGTGACAGTTCACATGGTGACAGAGCCCATGTTGAAAGTGCCCATGGTGACAGTGCTCATGGTGGCACTGCCCATGGTGACTGTGCTCATGCTTGCGGTGTACCTGGTTGGAGTTCCGATGGTGAAATTCCTCATGGTAGCACTGCCCATAATGATAGTGCTCATGGTGACAGTGTCCATGGTGACAGTGCCTATGGTGACAGTGCCCATTGTGATAGTGCTCATAGTGACAGTGCCCACTGTGACAGTGCTCACGGTGACAGTGCCCTTGGTGATAGTGCTCATGGTGATAGTGCTCATGGTGACAGTTCGCATGGTGACAGTGCCCATGTTGAAATTGCCGATGGTGACAGTACCCATGGTGAGAGTGCTCATGGTGAAGGTTCCCACTGTGACAGTGCTCATGGTGACAGTGCTCATGGTGACAGTGCTCAGGGTGAGAGTGCTCACGATGATAGTGCTCACGGTGACAGTTCCCTTGGTGATAGTGCTCATGGTGATAGTGCCCATGGTGACACTGCCCATGGTGATATTGCTCACGGTGACACTGCCCATGGTAATAGTGCTCATGGTGATAGTGCTCACGTTGACAGTGCCTTTGGTGATAGTGCTCATGGTGACACTGCCCATGGTGACAGTTCACATGCTGATAGTGCCCATGTTGAAAGTTCCCACGGTGACAGTGCTCATGGTGATAATGCCCATGGTGACTGTGCTCATGCTGGCGGTGTACAGGGTTGGTGTTCCCATGTTGAAATTCCTCATGGTGGCACTGCCCATGATGATAGTGTACATGGTGACAGTGTCCATGGTGACAGTGCCAATGGTGACAGTGCTCACGGTGACACTGCCCATGGTGACATTTCACAAGGTGACAGTGCCCATGTAGAAAGTGCTCATGGTGACAGTGACCATGGTGACATTTCCCATGTTGACAGTGTCCATTGTGATAGTGCCCATGGTGACAGTGCCCATGGTGACAGTGCTCATGTTGACAGTGCCCATGGTGACAGTGCCCTTGGTGACAATACCCATAGTGACATTTCCAATTGTGACAGTCCTCATAGTGAGAGATCCCATGGCGACAGTGCTGATGGATGACAGTGCTCATGTTGACAGTGCCCATGGGGACAATGCTGATGGATACAGTGTCCATGGTGATAGTGCTCCTCGGGACCGTGTAGATGGTTACAGTGCCCATGGTGACATTTTCCACAGTGACAGTGCCCATGGTGAGAGTGCCGATGGAGACAGTGTCCATAGTGACAGTTCCCATGGTGACAGTGCTCATGGTGACACTTCCCATGGTGAACAGTGTCCATGGTGACATTTCCGATGGAGACAGTGCTCCTGGTGAGAGTTCCCATGCTGACAGTGCTCACGTTGACAGTGCCCATGGTGACAGTTCCCATGTTGACACTTCCCATGGTGATATTGCTCATGGTGACAGTGCACATGGTGACATAGCCCACGGTGACAGTGCTCACGGTGATAGTGCTCATGGTAATAGTGCTCGTGTTGACACTACCGATGGTGACAGTGCACATGGTGACACTGCCCATAGTGACATTTCCCATGGTGACAGTGCTCATGGTGAGAGTTCCCATGGTGACAGTGCACATGGTGACAGTGCCCATGGTGATAGTGCTCACTGTGACAGTTCTCACTGTGGCAGTGCCAATGGTTACAGTGCGCATGGTGACCTTTCCCATGGTGACAGTTCCCATGGTGATAGTGCTCACCGTGATAGTGCCAATGGTGACAGTTACCATGGATACAGTGCCTATGGTGACAGTGCTCATGGTGACAGTGCCCACTGTGATAGTGCTCAGGGTGGCAGTTCGCATGGTGACAGTGGCCATGATGACAGTGCTCATGGTGGCAATGCCCACAGTGACAGTGCTCATGGTGATAGTGCTCACGATGACAGTGCCTTTGGTGATAGTATCCATGGTAATAGTTCTCAATGTGACAGTGCCCATGGAGATAGTGCTCATGGTGATGGTGCTCATGGTAATAGTGCTCATGGTGACACTGCCCATGGTGACAGTGCCCATGGTGACACTGCCCATAGTGACATTTCCCATGGTGGCAGTGCTCATGGTGACAGTTCCCATGGGGACAGTGCTCATGGTGACAGTGCCCATGGTGACAGTGTCCATGGTGACAGTGCCTATGGTGAGAGTGCCCATGGTGACAGTGTGCATGGTGACAGTGCTCATGTTGAAATTGCCCATGGTGACAGTGCTCATGGTGAGAGTTCCCATGGTGACAATGTTCATGTTGACAATGCCCATGGAGACAGTGCTCATGTTGACAGCGCCCACGGTGACAGTGCTCATGGTTACAGTGCTCACAGTTACAGTGCCCATGGTGATAGGGCCCATAGTAATAGTGCTCACGGTGACAGCATCCACGTTGATATTGTTCATGGTGACACTACCCATGGTGATAGTGCTCACGGTGACAGTGCTCATGAAGACAGTTCCCATGGTTGCAGTGCCCATGGTGACATTGCCCACGGTGACAATGCTCATGGTGACAGTGCTCATGGTGATATTGCTCACGGTGATAGTGCTCACATTGACAATGCCCTTGGTGATAGTGCTCATGGTAATACTGCTCATGGTGATAGTGCTCATGGTGATAGTTCGTATGGTGACAGTGCCCATGTTGAAAGTCCCCATGATGGCAGTGCTCATGGTGACATTGCCCATGGTGACTGTGCTCATGCTGGCAGTGTACATGGTTGGAGTTCCCATGGTGAAATTCCTTATGGTGGCACTGCCCATGGTGATAGTGTTCATGGTGACAGTGTCCATGGTGACAGTGCCCATGATGACAGTGCTCATGGTGACAGTGCCCACGGTGACAGTGCTCATGGTGACAGTGCTCACGGTGACAGTGCCCTTGGTGATAATACCCATGTTAATAGTGCTCACAGTGACAGTGCCCATGGTGATTTTGCTCACGGTGACACTACCCATGGTGATAGTGCTCATGGTGATAGTGCTCATGGTGACAGTTCCCATGGTAACTGTGCCCATGGTGACAGTGCTCATGGCGACAGTGCCCACGGTGACTATGCTCATGGAGACAGTGCTCATGGTGATAGTGCTCATGGTGACAGTTCACATGGTGACAGAGCCCATGTTGAAAGTGCCCATGGTGACAGTGCTCATGGTGGCACTGCCCATGGTGACTGTGCTCATGCTTGCGGTGTACCTGGTTGGAGTTCCGATGGTGAAATTCCTCATGGTAGCACTGCCCATAATGATAGTGCTCATGGTGACAGTGTCCATGGTGACAGTGCCTATGGTGACAGTGCCCATTGTGATAGTGCTCATAGTGACAGTGCCCACTGTGACAGTGCTCACGGTGACAGTGCCCTTGGTGATAGTGCTCATGGTGATAGTGCTCATGGTGACAGTTCGCATGGTGACAGTGCCCATGTTGAAATTGCCGATGGTGACAGTACCCATGGTGAGAGTGCTCATGGTGAAGGTTCCCACTGTGACAGTGCTCATGGTGACAGTGCTCATGGTGACAGTGCTCAGGGTGAGAGTGCTCACGATGATAGTGCTCACGGTGACAGTTCCCTTGGTGATAGTGCTCATGGTGATAGTGCCCATGGTGACACTGCCCATGGTGATATTGCTCACGGTGACACTGCCCATGGTAATAGTGCTCATGGTGATAGTGCTCACGTTGACAGTGCCTTTGGTGATAGTGCTCATGGTGACACTGCCCATGGTGACAGTTCACATGCTGATAGTGCCCATGTTGAAAGTTCCCACGGTGACAGTGCTCATGGTGATAATGCCCATGGTGACTGTGCTCATGCTGGCGGTGTACAGGGTTGGTGTTCCCATGTTGAAATTCCTCATGGTGGCACTGCCCATGATGATAGTGTACATGGTGACAGTGTCCATGGTGACAGTGCCAATGGTGACAGTGCTCACGGTGACACTGCCCATGGTGACATTTCACAAGGTGACAGTGCCCATGTAGAAATTGCTCATGGTGACAGTGACCATGGTGACATTTCCCATGTTGACAGTGTCCATTGTGATAGTGCCCATGGTGACAGTGCCCATGGTGACAGTGCTCATGTTGACAGTGCCCATGGTGACAGTGCCCTTGGTGACAATACCCATAGTGACATTTCCAATTGTGACAGTCCTCATAGTGAGAGTTCCCATGGCGACAGTGCTGATGGATGACAGTGCTCATGTTGACAGTGCCCATGGGGACAATGCTGATGGATACAGTGTCCATGGTGATAGTGCTCCTCGGGACCGTGTAGATGGTTACAGTGCCCATGGTGACATTTTCCACAGTGACAGTGCCCATGGTGAGAGTGCCGATGGAGACAGTGTCCATAGTGACAGTTCCCATGGTGACAGTGCTCATGGTGACACTTCCCATGGTGAACAGTGTCCATGGTGACATTTCCGATGGAGACAGTGCTCCTGGTGAGAGTTCCCATGCTGACAGTGCTCACGTTGACAGTGCCCATGGTGACAGTTCCCATGTTGACACTTCCCATGGTGATATTGCTCATGGTGACAGTGCACATGGTGACATAGCCCACGGTGACAGTGCTCACGGTGATAGTGCTCATGGTAATAGTGCTCGTGTTGACACTACCGATGGTGACAGTGCACATGGTGACACTGCCCATAGTGACATTTCCCATGGTGACAGTGCTCATGGTGAGAGTTCCCATGGTGACAGTGCACATGGTGACAGTGCCCATGGTGATAGTGCTCACTGTGACAGTTCTCACTGTGGCAGTGCCAATGGTTACAGTGCGCATGGTGACCTTTCCCATGGTGACAGTTCCCATGGTGATAGTGCTCACCGTGATAGTGCCAATGGTGACAGTTACCATGGATACAGTGCCTATGGTGACAGTGCTCATGGTGACAGTGCCCACTGTGATAGTGCTCAGGGTGGCAGTTCGCATGGTGACAGTGGCCATGATGACAGTGCTCATGGTGGCAATGCCCACAGTGACAGTGCTCATGGTGATAGTGCTCACGATGACAGTGCCTTTGGTGATAGTATCCATGGTAATAGTTCTCAATGTGACAGTGCCCATGGAGATAGTGCTCATGGTGATGGTGCTCATGGTAATAGTGCTCATGGTGACACTGCCCATGGTGACAGTGCCCATGGTGACACTGCCCATAGTGACATTTCCCATGGTGGCAGTGCTCATGGTGACAGTTCCCATGGGGACAGTGCTCATGGTGACAGTGCCCATGGTGACAGTGTCCATGGTGACAGTGCCTATGGTGAGAGTGCCCATGGTGACAGTGTGCATGGTGACAGTGCTCATGTTGAAATTGCCCATGGTGACAGTGCTCATGGTGAGAGTTCCCATGGTGACAATGTTCATGTTGACAATGCCCATGGAGACAGTGCTCATGTTGACAGCGCCCACGGTGACAGTGCTCATGGTTACAGTGCTCACAGTTACAGTGCCCATGGTGATAGGGCCCATAGTAATAGTGCTCACGGTGACAGCATCCACGTTGATATTGTTCATGGTGACACTACCCATGGTGATAGTGCTCACGGTGACAGTGCTCATGAAGACAGTTCCCATGGTTGCAGTGCCCATGGTGACATTGCCCACGGTGACAATGCTCATGGTGACAGTGCTCATGGTGATATTGCTCACGGTGATAGTGCTCACATTGACAATGCCCTTGGTGATAGTGCTCATGGTAATACTGCTCATGGTGATAGTGCTCATGGTGATAGTTCGTATGGTGACAGTGCCCATGTTGAAAGTCCCCATGATGGCAGTGCTCATGGTGACATTGCCCATGGTGACTGTGCTCATGCTGGCAGTGTACATGGTTGGAGTTCCCATGGTGAAATTCCTTATGGTGGCACTGCCCATGGTGATAGTGTTCATGGTGACAGTGTCCATGGTGACAGTGCCCATGATGACAGTGCTCATGGTGACAGTGCCCACGGTGACAGTGCTCATGGTGACAGTGCTCACGGTGACAGTGCCCTTGGTGATAATACCCATGTTAATAGTGCTCACAGTGACAGTGCCCATGGTGATTTTGCTCACGGTGACACTACCCATGGTGATAGTGCTCATGGTGATAGTGCTCATGGTGACAGTTCCCATGGTAACTGTGCCCATGGTGACAGTGCTCATGGCGACAGTGCCCACGGTGACTATGCTCATGGAGACAGTGCTCATGGTGATAGTGCTCATGGTGACAGTTCACATGGTGACAGAGCCCATGTTGAAAGTGCCCATGGTGACAGTGCTCATGGTGGCACTGCCCATGGTGACTGTGCTCATGCTTGCGGTGTACCTGGTTGGAGTTCCGATGGTGAAATTCCTCATGGTAGCACTGCCCATAATGATAGTGCTCATGGTGACAGTGTCCATGGTGACAGTGCCTATGGTGACAGTGCCCATTGTGATAGTGCTCATAGTGACAGTGCCCACTGTGACAGTGCTCACGGTGACAGTGCCCTTGGTGATAGTGCTCATGGTGATAGTGCTCATGGTGACAGTTCGCATGGTGACAGTGCCCATGTTGAAATTGCCGATGGTGACAGTACCCATGGTGAGAGTGCTCATGGTGAAGGTTCCCACTGTGACAGTGCTCATGGTGACAGTGCTCATGGTGACAGTGCTCAGGGTGAGAGTGCTCACGATGATAGTGCTCACGGTGACAGTTCCCTTGGTGATAGTGCTCATGGTGATAGTGCCCATGGTGACACTGCCCATGGTGATATTGCTCACGGTGACACTGCCCATGGTAATAGTGCTCATGGTGATAGTGCTCACGTTGACAGTGCCTTTGGTGATAGTGCTCATGGTGACACTGCCCATGGTGACAGTTCACATGCTGATAGTGCCCATGTTGAAAGTTCCCACGGTGACAGTGCTCATGGTGATAATGCCCATGGTGACTGTGCTCATGCTGGCGGTGTACAGGGTTGGTGTTCCCATGTTGAAATTCCTCATGGTGGCACTGCCCATGATGATAGTGTACATGGTGACAGTGTCCATGGTGACAGTGCCAATGGTGACAGTGCTCACGGTGACACTGCCCATGGTGACATTTCACAAGGTGACAGTGCCCATGTAGAAAGTGCTCATGGTGACAGTGACCATGGTGACATTTCCCATGTTGACAGTGTCCATTGTGATAGTGCCCATGGTGACAGTGCCCATGGTGACAGTGCTCATGTTGACAGTGCCCATGGTGACAGTGCCCTTGGTGACAATACCCATAGTGACATTTCCAATTGTGACAGTCCTCATAGTGAGAGATCCCATGGCGACAGTGCTGATGGATGACAGTGCTCATGTTGACAGTGCCCATGGGGACAATGCTGATGGATACAGTGTCCATGGTGATAGTGCTCCTCGGGACCGTGTAGATGGTTACAGTGCCCATGGTGACATTTTCCACAGTGACAGTGCCCATGGTGAGAGTGCCGATGGAGACAGTGTCCATAGTGACAGTTCCCATGGTGACAGTGCTCATGGTGACACTTCCCATGGTGAACAGTGTCCATGGTGACATTTCCGATGGAGACAGTGCTCCTGGTGAGAGTTCCCATGCTGACAGTGCTCACGTTGACAGTGCCCATGGTGACAGTTCCCATGTTGACACTTCCCATGGTGATATTGCTCATGGTGACAGTGCACATGGTGACATAGCCCACGGTGACAGTGCTCACGGTGATAGTGCTCATGGTAATAGTGCTCGTGTTGACACTACCGATGGTGACAGTGCACATGGTGACACTGCCCATAGTGACATTTCCCATGGTGACAGTGCTCATGGTGAGAGTTCCCATGGTGACAGTGCACATGGTGACAGTGCCCATGGTGATAGTGCTCACTGTGACAGTTCTCACTGTGGCAGTGCCAATGGTTACAGTGCGCATGGTGACCTTTCCCATGGTGACAGTTCCCATGGTGATAGTGCTCACCGTGATAGTGCCAATGGTGACAGTTACCATGGATACAGTGCCTATGGTGACAGTGCTCATGGTGACAGTGCCCACTGTGATAGTGCTCAGGGTGGCAGTTCGCATGGTGACAGTGGCCATGATGACAGTGCTCATGGTGGCAATGCCCACAGTGACAGTGCTCATGGTGATAGTGCTCACGATGACAGTGCCTTTGGTGATAGTATCCATGGTAATAGTTCTCAATGTGACAGTGCCCATGGAGATAGTGCTCATGGTGATGGTGCTCATGGTAATAGTGCTCATGGTGACACTGCCCATGGTGACAGTGCCCATGGTGACACTGCCCATAGTGACATTTCCCATGGTGGCAGTGCTCATGGTGACAGTTCCCATGGGGACAGTGCTCATGGTGACAGTGCCCATGGTGACAGTGTCCATGGTGACAGTGCCTATGGTGAGAGTGCCCATGGTGACAGTGTGCATGGTGACAGTGCTCATGTTGAAATTGCCCATGGTGACAGTGCTCATGGTGAGAGTTCCCATGGTGACAATGTTCATGTTGACAATGCCCATGGAGACAGTGCTCATGTTGACAGCGCCCACGGTGACAGTGCTCATGGTTACAGTGCTCACAGTTACAGTGCCCATGGTGATAGGGCCCATAGTAATAGTGCTCACGGTGACAGCATCCACGTTGATATTGTTCATGGTGACACTACCCATGGTGATAGTGCTCACGGTGACAGTGCTCATGAAGACAGTTCCCATGGTTGCAGTGCCCATGGTGACATTGCCCACGGTGACAATGCTCATGGTGACAGTGCTCATGGTGATATTGCTCACGGTGATAGTGCTCACATTGACAATGCCCTTGGTGATAGTGCTCATGGTAATACTGCTCATGGTGATAGTGCTCATGGTGATAGTTCGTATGGTGACAGTGCCCATGTTGAAAGTCCCCATGATGGCAGTGCTCATGGTGACATTGCCCATGGTGACTGTGCTCATGCTGGCAGTGTACATGGTTGGAGTTCCCATGGTGAAATTCCTTATGGTGGCACTGCCCATGGTGATAGTGTTCATGGTGACAGTGTCCATGGTGACAGTGCCCATGATGACAGTGCTCATGGTGACAGTGCCCACGGTGACAGTGCTCATGGTGACAGTGCTCACGGTGACAGTGCCCTTGGTGATAATACCCATGTTAATAGTGCTCACAGTGACAGTGCCCATGGTGATTTTGCTCACGGTGACACTACCCATGGTGATAGTGCTCATGGTGATAGTGCTCATGGTGACAGTTCCCATGGTAACTGTGCCCATGGTGACAGTGCTCATGGCGACAGTGCCCACGGTGACTATGCTCATGGAGACAGTGCTCATGGTGATAGTGCTCATGGTGACAGTTCACATGGTGACAGAGCCCATGTTGAAAGTGCCCATGGTGACAGTGCTCATGGTGGCACTGCCCATGGTGACTGTGCTCATGCTTGCGGTGTACCTGGTTGGAGTTCCGATGGTGAAATTCCTCATGGTAGCACTGCCCATAATGATAGTGCTCATGGTGACAGTGTCCATGGTGACAGTGCCTATGGTGACAGTGCCCATTGTGATAGTGCTCATAGTGACAGTGCCCACTGTGACAGTGCTCACGGTGACAGTGCCCTTGGTGATAATACCCATGTTAATAGTGCTCACAGTGACAGTGCCCATGGTGATTTTGCTCACGGTGACACTCCCCATGGTGATAGTGCTCATGGTGACAGTTCCCATGGTAACTGTGCCCATGGTGACAGTGCTCATGGCGACAGTGCCCACGGTGACTATGCTCATGGAGACAGTGCTCATGGTGATAGTGCTCATGGTGACAGTTCACATGGTGACAGAGCCCATGTTGAAAGTGCCCATGGTGACAGTGCTCATGGTGGCACTGCCCATGGTGACTGTGCTCATGCTTGCGGTGTACCTGGTTGGAGTTCCGATGGTGAAATTCCTCATGGTAGCACTGCCCATAATGATAGTGCTCATGGTGACAGTGTCCATGGTGACAGTGCCTATGGTGACAGTGCCCATTGTGATAGTGCTCATAGTGACAGTGCCCACTGTGACAGTGCTCAATGTGACAGTGCTCACGGTGACAGTGCCCTTGGTGATAGTGCTCATGGTGATAGTGCTCATGGTGACAGTTCGCATGGTGACAGTGCCCATGTTGAAATTGCTGATGGTGACAGTACCCATGGTGAGAGTGCTCATGGTGAAGGTTCCCACTGTGACAGTGCTCATGGTGACAGTGCTCATGGTGACAGTGTTCAGGGTGAGAGTGCTCACGATGATAGTGCTCACGGTGACAGTTCCCTTGGTGATAGTGCTCATGGTGATAGTGCCCATGGTGACACTGCCCATGGTGATATTGCTCACGGTGACACTGCCCATGGTAATAGTGCTCATGGTGATAGTGCTCACGTTGACAGTGCCTTTGGTGATAGTGCTCATGGTGACACTGCCCATGGTGACAGTTCACATGCTGATAGTGCCCATGTTGAAAGTTCCCACGGTGACAGTGCTCATGGTGATAATGCCCATGGTGACTGTGCTCATGCTGGCGGTGTACAGGGTTGGTGTTCCCATGTTGAAATTCCTCATGGTGGCACTGCCCTTGATGATAGTGTACATGGTGACAGTTCGCATGGTGACAGTGCCCATGTTGAAATTGCCGATGGTGACAGTACCCATGGTGAGAGTGCTCATGGTGAAGGTTCCCACTGTGACAGTGCTCATGGTGACAGTGCCCTTAGTGATAGTGCTCATGGTGACAGTTCGCATGGTGACAGTACCCATGGTGATAGTGCTCATGGTGACAGTGCTCATGGGGACAGTGCACATGGTGACAATGCCCACGATGACAGTGCTCACGGTGATAGTGCTCAAGGGGAAAGTGCCCATTGTAATAGTGCTCACCGTGACAGTGCCCATGCTGATATTGCTCAAGGTAACACTGCCCATGGTGATAGTGCTCACGGTGATAGTGCTCATGGTGACAATGCCCTTGGTGATAGTGCTCATGGTGATAGTGTTCATGGTAATAGTGCTCATGGAGACAGTGCTCACGGTGATAGTGCCCATGGTGACACTGCCCATAATGACATTTCCCATGGTGACAGTGCTCATGGTGAGAGTTCCCATGGTGACAGTGCTCACGGTGACAATGCTCACTGTGGCAGAGCCAATGGTTACAGTGCTCATGGTGGCAGTGTCCATGGTGGCAGTTCCCAAGATGACAGTGCTCATGGTGACATTTCCCATGGAAACAGAGCTCATGATGACAGTGTCCATGGTGACAGTGTACATGGTGACAGTGGCCATGTTGAAAGTGCCCATGGTGACAGTGCTCAAGCTGGCGGTATACATGGCTGGAGTTCCCATGGTGAAATTCCTCATGGTTGCCCTGCCCATGATGATAGTGCTCATGGTGACAGTGTCCATCATGAGAGTGCCCATGGTGACAGTGCTCATGATGACCCTGCCCATGGTGACAGTGCCCATGGTGACATTTCCCATGGTGACAGTGCTCATGTTGACAGTGCACACGGTGACATTGCCCACGGTGACATTTCCCATGGTGACAGTGTTCATGGTGATATTGCTCACGGTCACAGTGCCCATGGTTATAGTCCTCACGGTGATAGTGCTCATGGTGACAGTTCCCATGGTGACAGTGCCCGCAGTGACTGTGCTCATGGTGACATTGCCCACGGTGACAGTGCTCATGGTGACAGTTCGCTTGGTGACACTGCCCATGGTGACAGTGCACATGGTGACACAGCCCATGGTGACTGTGCTAAAGCTGCCGATGTACATGGTTGGAGTTCCCATGGTGAAATTCCTCATGGTGGCACTGCCCATGATGATAGTGTTGATGGTGACAGTGCCTATGGTGAGAGTGCCCATTGTGATAGTGGTCACGGTGACAGTGCCCTTCGTGATAGTATCCATGGTAATAGTGTTCACAGTGACACTGCCCATGGTGATAGTGCTCATGGTGACAGTGCTCATGGTGATAGTGTTCACGGTGATAGTGCTCATGGTGACAGTGCCCTTGGTGATAGTGCTCATGGTGATAGTGTTCATGGAGACATTTCACATGGTGACAGTGCTCATGTTGACAGTCCCCATGTTGACTGTGCTCATGCTGGCGGTGTACATGGTTGGTGTTACAATGGTGAAATTTCTTATGGTGGCACTGCCCATGATGATAGTGCTCATGGTGAAAGTGCCCATGGTGACAGTGTCCATGGTGACAGTGCCTATGGTGAGAGTGCCCATGGTGACAGTGCCCATGGTGACGGTGTCCAAGGTGACAGTGCTCATGTTGACAGTGCCCACGGTGACAATGCTCATGGTGAGAGTTTCCATGGTGGCAGTGCTAACCTTAACAGTGTCCATGGTGACCGTTCCGGTGGTGACAGTTCCCATGGTGATAGTGCCCATGGTGACAGTGCTCATGGTTATAGTGCTCATGGTGACACGGCCCATGGTGAATGTGCTCATGCTGGCGGTGTACATGGTTGGAGTTCCCATGGTGAAATTCCTTATGGTGGCAATGCCCATGATGATAGTGCTCATGGTGAGAGTGTCCATGGTGACAATACCTATGGTGACAGTGCCCATGGTGACATTTCCCATGGTGATAGTGCTCATGGTGAGAGTTCCCATGATGACAATGCTTATGTTGACAATGCCCTTGGTGACAGTGCTCATCGTGACTGTGCCCACTGTGAAATTTCTCATGGTGACAGTGCTCACGGTGATAGTGCTCACGGTGATAGTGCTCACGCTGACAGTGCCCTTGGTGATAGTGCTCATGGTAATAGTGCTCACGGTGACGGTTCACATGGTGACAGTGCCCATGATGAAAGTGCCCATGGTGGCAGTGCTCATTGTGACACTGCCCATGGTGAATGTGCTCATGCTGGCGTTGTACATGGTTGGAGTTCCCATGGTGAAATTCCTTATGGTGGCACTACCCATGATGATAGTGTTCATGGTGACAGTGTCCATGGTGACATTTCCCATGGTGACAGTGCTCATGGTGAGAGTTCTCATGTTGAGAGTGCTCAGGTTGACATTGCCCATGGTGACCCTTCCGATGGTGAGAGTTCCCATGGTGATAGTGCTCATGGTGACAGTGCTCATGGTGACCGTGCACACGGTGACAATGCCCACAGTGACAATGCTCACGGTGATAGTGCTCATGGCGATAGTGACCATTGTAATAGTGCTCACCGTGACAGTGCCCATGTTGATATTGCTCATGGTGACACTGCCCATGGTGATAGTGCTCACGGTGATAGCGCTCAGGGTGACACTGTCCTTGGTGATAGTGCTCATGGTGATAGTGTTCATGGTAATAGTGCTCATGGTGACACTGCCCATGGTGACAGTGCCCATGGTGACACTCCCGATAGTGACATTTCTTATGGTGACAGTGCTCATGGTGAGAGTTCCCATGGTGACAGTGCACATGGTGACAGTTCCCATGGTGACAGTGCTCACGGTGACCGTGCTCACTGTGGCAGTGCCAATGGTAACATTGTTCATGGTGGCAGTGTCCATGGTGGCGGTTTCCAAGATGACAGTGCTCATGGTGATATTTCCCATGGTAACAGAGTTCATGATGACAGTGCTCATGGTGACAGTTCGCATGGTGACAGTGCCCACTTTGAAAGTGCCCATGGTGACAGTACCCATGGTGACTGTGCCCATGGTGACAGTGCCCATGGTGACAGTGCTCATTGTGAGAATTGCCATGGTGACAGTGCTAATGTTGACATTGCCCATTGTGACCGTTCCCATGGTGACAGTTCCCAAGGTGATAGTGCTCATGGTGACAGTGCTATTGGTGACAGTGCACACGGTGAGAATGCCCACACTTACACTGCTCACGTTGATAGTGCCCATGGTGATAGTGCCAATTTTAATAGTGCTCATGGTGACCGTGCCCATGTGGATGTTGCTCAAGGTGACACTTCCCATGGTGATAGTGCTCACGGTGATAGTGCTCATGGTGACACTGCCCTTGGTGATAGTGCTCATGGTGATAGTGCTCATGGTAATACTGCTCATGTTTACGCTGCCCATGGTGACAGTGCCCATGGTGACACTGCCCAAAGTGACATTTCCCATGGTGACAGTGCTCATGGTGAGAGTTCCCATGGTGACAGTGCACATGGTGACAGTTCCGATGGTGACAGTGCTCATGGTGACAGTGCTCACTGTGGCAGTGCCAATGGTTACAGTGCTCATGGTGGCAGTGTCCATGGTGGCAGTTCCCAAGAGGACAGTGCTCATGGTGACATTTCCCATGGTAACAGAACTCAGGATGACAGTGTCCATGGTGACAGTGCCCATGGTGAGAGTGGCCATGTTGAAATTGCCCATGGTGACAGTGTTTATGGTGACACTGCCCATGGTGACTGTGCTCATGCTGGCGTTGAACAAGGTTGGAGTTCCCATGGTGAAATTCCTCATGGTGGCACTACCCATGATAATAGTGCTCATGGTGACAGTGTACATCGTGAGAGTGCCCATGGTAACAATGCTCATGGTGAAACTGCCCATGGTGACAGTGCCCAAGGTGATATTCCCATGGTGACAGTGCTCATTTTGACAGTGCACATGGTGACAGTGCCGACAGTGACAGTGCTCACGGTGATAGTGTTAATGGAAATATTGCTCATGGTGACACTGCCCATGGTTATAGTGCTCACAGTGATAGTGCTCATGGTGACAGTTCCCAAGGTGACAGTGCCCACGGTGATAGTGCTCATGGTGACATTGCCCACGGTGACAGTGCTCATGGTGAGAGTTCGCATGGTGACAGTGCCCATGGTTACAGTGCTCATGGTCACACAACCCATGGTGACTGTGCTAAAGCTGGCAGTGTACATGGTTGGAGTTCCCATGGTGAAATTCCTCATGGTGGCACTGCCCATGATGATAGTGTTGATGGTGACAGTGTCCATGGTGACAGTGCCTATGGTGACAGTGTCCATTGTGATAGTGCTCTCGGTGATAGTTCCCTCAGTGACAGTTCTAATGGTGACAATTCCATGGTGACAGTGCCCATGATGACCGTGCTCATGGTGACAGTGCCCACGGTGACATTTCTCATGGTGAGAGTGCTCACGGTGACAGTGCCCTTGGTGATAGTACCCATGGTAATAGTGGTCACGTTGACATGGCCCATGGTGATATTGCTCACGGTGACGCTGCCCATGGTGATAGTGCTCACGGTGACATTCCCATGGTTACAGTGCCCATGGTGATATTGCTCACGGTGACACTGCCCATGATGACAGTGCTCATGGTGACAATGCCCATTCTGACAATGCTCATAGTGACAGTGCTCACGGTGACAGTGCCCTTGATGATAGTACTCATGGTAATAGTGCTCACGGTGACAGTTCCCATGGTGACAGTGCTCACTGTGGCAGTGCCAATGGTTACAGTGCTCATGGTGGCAGTGTCCATGGTGGCAGTTCCCAAGATGACAGTGCTCATGGTGACATTTCCCATGGTAAGAGAGCTCATGATGACAGTGTCTATGGAGACAGTGCCCATGGTGACAGTGGCCATGTTGAAAGTGCCCATGGTGACACTGCTCATGGTGTCACTGCCCATGGTGACTATGCTCATGCTGGCTGTGTACATGCTTGGAGATCCCATGGTGAAATTCCTCATGGTGGCACTGCCCATAATGATAGTGCTCATGGTGACAGTGTCCATGGTGACATTGCCTATGGTGACAGTTCCCATTGTGATAGTGCTCACGGTGATAGGGCCCACAGGGACAGTTCTAATGGTGACAGTTCCAATGGTGAGAGTGCCCATGATGACAGTGCTTATGGTGACAGTGCCCACGGTGACAGTGCTCATGGTGACAGTGCTCATGGTGACAGTGCCCTTGGTGATAGTACCCATGGTAAAAGTGCTCATGGTGACATTGCCCATGGTGATATTGCTCATGCTGGCGGTGTACATGGTTGGAGTTCCGATGATGAAATTCCTCATGGTAGCACTGCCCATGATGATAGTGCTCACGGTGAAAGTGTCCATGGTGACAGTGCCTATGGTGACAGTGCCCATTGTGATAGTGCTCATGGTGATAGTGCCCAAAGTGACAGTGCTCATTGTGACAGTTCCTATGGTGACAGTGCCCATGATGATAGTGCTCATGGTAAAAGTTCCCACTGTGATAGTGCTCACGGTGAAAGTGCTCACGGTGACAGTGCCCTTGGTGATAGTGCTCATGGTAATAGTGCACATGGTGACACTGCCCATGGTGACAGTGCCCATGGTGACACTGCCCATAGTGACATTTCCCATGGTGACAGTGCTCATGTTGACAGTGCCCATGGTGACAGTGACCATGGTGAGTGTGCCCATGGTGACAGTGTCCATGGTGACAGTGCTCACCTTGACAGTGCCTTTGGTGATAGTACCCATGTTAATATTGCTCACGGTTACAGTGCCCATGGTGATAGTGCTCATGGTGATAGTGCTCATGGTGACAGTTACCTTGGTGATAGTGCTCATGGTGATAGTGCTCATGGTGATAGTTCGCATGGTGACAGTGCCCATGTTGAAAGTCTCCATGAAGGCAGTGCTCATGGTGACACTGCCCATGGTGACTGTGCTCTTGCTGGCGGTGTACATGTTTGGAGTTCTCATGGTGAAATTCCTTATGGTGGCACTGCCCATGATGATAGTGTTCATCGTGACAATGTCCATGGTGACAGTGCCTATGGTGACAGTGCCCATTGTGATAGTGCTCACGGTGATAGTGCCCTCAGTGACAGTTCTAATGGTGACAGTTCCCACGGAGACATTGCTCATGGTGACAGTGCTCACGGTGACAGTAACCTTGGTGATAGTACCCATGGTAATAGAGGTCACGGTGACAGTGCCCATGGTGATATTGCTCATGGTGACACTGCCCATGGTGATAGTGCTCACGGTGATAGTGCTCAGGGTGACAGTTCCCATGGTTACAGTGCCCATGGTGACAGTGCTCATGGTGACAGTGCCCGCGGTGACTGTGCTCATGGTGACAGTGCTCACAGACATACTGCTCATGGTGACAGTTCGCATGGCAACAGGGCCCATGTTAAAAGTGCCCATGGTGACAGTGCTCATGTTGGCACTGCCCATGGTGACTGTGCTCATGCTGGTGGTGTACAAGGTTGGAGTTCCCATGGTGAAATTCCTTATGGTGGCAATGCCCATGATGATAGTGCTCATGGTGACATTGCCCACGGTGACAGTGCTCATGGTGACAGTTCGCATGTTGACATTGCCCATGGTGACAGTGCTCATGGTGACACAGCCCATGGTGACTGCGCTAAAGCTGGCGGTGTACATGGTTGGAATTCTCATGGTGAAATTCCTCATGGTGGCACTGCCCATGATGATAGCGCTCACTGTGACAGTGTCCATAGTGACAGTGCCCATGGTGACAGTGCCCATGGTGACATTTCCCATGGTGACTGTGCCCATGGTGACATTTCCCAATGTGACAGTGCTCATGGTGAGAGTTCCCATGGTGACAGTGTTGATGTTGACAGTGCCAATGGTGACAGTGCCCATGGTGACAGTGCCCATGGTGATAGTGTCCATGGTGACAGTGCTCATGTTGACAGTGCCCACGGCGACAGTGCTCATGGTGAGAGTACCCATGGTGACAGTTCTCACCTTGATAGTGCCCATGGTGACCGTTCCCATGGTGACAGTTCCCATGGTGATAGTGCTCACCGTGATAGTGCCCAGGGTGACAGTTCCCATGGATACAGTGCCCATGGTGACAGTTCTCATGGTGACAGTGCCCACGGTGATAGTGCTCATGGTGGCAGTTCGCATGCTGACAGTGCCCATGATGACAGTGCTCATGGTGACAGTGCCCACGGTGACAGTGCTCACAGTGAGAGTGCCCTTGCTGATAGTACCCATGGTAATAGTGCTCACATGAAAGTGCCCATAGTGATATTGCTCACGGTGACACTGCCCATGGTGATAGTGGTCACGGTGACAATGCCCACGGTGATAGTGTTCATGGTGATAGTGCTCATGTAGAGAGTGCTCATGGTGACACTGCCCATGGTGACTGTGATCATGCTGGCGGTGTACATGGTTGGAGTTCCCATGGGGAAATTTCTTATGGTGGCAATGCCCATGATGATAGTGCTCATGGTGACAGTGCTCATGGTGACAGTGTACATGGTGACAATCCCCACGGTGACAGTGATCACGGTGATAGTTCTCATGGCGATAGTGCCCATTGTAATAGTGCTCACGGTGACGTTGCCCATGTTGATATTGTTCACGGTGACACTGCCCTTGGTGATAGCGCTCATGGTGATAGTGCTCATGGTAATACTGCTCATGGTGACACTGCCCATGGTGACAGTGCCCATGGAGACACTGCCCATAGTGACATTTCCCATGGTGACAGTGCTCATGGTGAGAGTTCCCATATTGACAGTGCACATGGTGAAAGTTCCCATGGTGACAGTGTTCACAGTGACAGTGCTCACTGTGGCAGTGACATTGGTTACAGTGCTCATGGGGGCAGTGTCCATGGTGGCAGTTCCCAAGATGACAGTGCTCATGGTGACATTTCCCATGGTAACAGAGCTCATGATGACAGTGTCCATGGTGACATTGCCCATGTCGAAAGTGCCCATGGTGACATTGCTCATGGTGACACTGCCCATGGTGACTGTGCTCATGCTGGCGGTGTACATGGTTGGAGTTCCCATGGTGAAATTCCTCATGGTGGCACTGCCCATGATGATAGTGCTCATGGTGACAGTGTCCATCGTGAGAGTGCACTTGGTGACAGTGCTCATGATGACACTGCCCATGGTGACAGTGCCCATGGTGACATTTCCCATGGTGACAGTGCTCATGTTGACAGTGCACAAGGTGACAGTGCCCAAGGTGACATTTCCCATGGTTACAGTGTTAATGGTGATATTGCTCACTGTGACAGTGCCCATGGTTATAGTCCTCACGGTGATAGTGCTCATGGTGACAGTTCCCATGGTGACAGTGTTCATGGTGACAGTTCGCATGGTGACAGTCCCCATGGTGACAGTGCTCATGGTGACACAGCACATGGTGACTGTTCTAAAGCTGCCGATGTACATGGTTGGAGTTCCCAAGCTGAAATTCCTCATGTTGGCACTGCCCATGATGATAGTGTTCATGGTGACAGTGTCCATGGAGACAGTGCCTATGGTAACAGTGCCCATTGTGATAGTGCTCACGGTGATAGTGCCCACAGTGACAGTTGTAATAGTGACAGTCCCCATGGTGACAGTGTCGATGATGACAGTGCTCATGGTGACAGTGTTCATGGTGATATTGCTCACGGTGACACTGCCCATGGTTATTGTCCTCACGGTGATAGTGCTCATGATGACAGTTCCCATGATGACAGTGCACACGGTGACAGTGCTCATGGTGACATTGCCCATGGTGACAGTGCTCATGGTAAAAGTTTGCATGGTAACAGTGCCCATGGTGACAGTGCTCATGGTGACACAGCCCATGTTGACAGTGCTAAAGCTGGCAGTGTACATGGTTGGAGTTCTCATGGTGAAATTCCTCATGGTGGCACTGCCCATGATGATAGTGCTCATGGTGACAGTGCCCATGGTGACATTTCCCATGGTGACAGTGGTCATGGTGAGAGTTCCCATGGTGACAGTGCTCATCTTGAGTGTGCCCATGGTGACCGTTCCCATGGTGACAGTTCCCATGGTGATAGTGCTCATGGTGACAGTGCCCTCGGTGACAGTGCAAATGGTGACATTTCCCATGGTGACAGTGCTCATATTGACAGTGCACACGGTAACAGTGCCCACGGTGACACTGCTCACGGTGACAGTGCTCATGGTTATAGTGCTCACGGTGATAGTGCTCACGTTGACAGTGTCCTTGGTGATAGTGTTCATGGTAATACTGCTCATGGTGATAGTGCTGGTGGTGATAGTTCGCATGGTGACAGTGCCCATGTTGAAAGTCCCCATGATGGCAGTGCTCATGGTGACACTGCTCATGGTGACTGTGCTCATGCTGGCGGTGTACATGGTTGGAGTTCCCATGGTGAAATTCCTTATGCTGGCAGTGCCCATGATGATAGTGTTCATGGTGACAGTGTCCATGGTGACAGTGCCTATGGTGACAGGGCGCATGGTGACATTTCCCATGGTGACAGTGCCCATGGTTACAGTGCTCATGTTGACACTGCCCACGGTGACAGTGCTCATGGTGACAGTGCTCACAGTGACAGTACCCTAGGTGGTAGTACCCATGGTAATAGTGCTCACTTTGACAGTGCCCATGATGATAGTGCTAATGATGACAGTGCTCATGGTGACAGTTCCCATGGTGACAGTGCTCATGTTGACAGTGCCCACAGTGACAGTGCTCATGGTGGCAGTGCTCACAGTGACAATGCCCATGGTGATAGTGCCCATGGTAATAGTGCTCATGGTGACAGTTCCCATGGTTACAGTGCCCATGGTGACAGTGCTACTGGTGACAGTGCCCACGGTGAAAATGCTCATGGTGACAGTGCTCATGGTGATAGTCCTCACGGTGACAGTGCTCACATTGACAGTGCCCTTGGTGATAGTGCACATGGTAATTCTGCTCATGGTGAAATTGCTCATGGTGATAGTTCGCATGGTGACAGTGCCCATGTCGAAAGTGCCCATGGTGGCAGTGCTCATGGTGACACTGCCCATGGTGACTGTGCTCATGCTGGGAGTGTACATGGTTGGAGTTCCCATGGTGAAATTCCTTATGGTGGCACTGCCCATGATGATAGTGTTCATGGTGACATTGTCCATGGTGACAGTGCGTATGGTGACAGTGCCCATTGTGATTGTGCTCACGGTGATAGTGCCCACAGTGACAGTGCTAATGGTGACAGTCCCCATGGTGACAGTTCCCATGATGACAGTGCTCATGGTGACAGTGCCCACGGTGACAGTGCTCATGGTCACAGTGCTCACGGTGACAGTGCTCACGGTGACAGTGACCTTGGTGATAGTATCCTTGTTAATAGTGCTCACGGTGACAGTGCCCATGGTGATATTGCTCACGGTGACACTGCCCATGGTGATAGTGCTCATGGTGACGGTTCCCAAGGTTACAGTGCCCATGGTGACAGTGCTCATGGTGACAGTGCCCATGGTGATTATGCTCATGGAGACCGTGCTCACGGTGATAGTGCTCATGGTGACAGTTCGCATGCTGACAGGGCCCATGTTGAAAGTGCCCATGGTGACAGTGCTCATGGTGATAATGCCCATGGTGAATGTGCTCATGCTGGCTGTGTACCTGGTTGGAATTCCGATGGTGAAATTCTTCATGGTAGCACTGCCCATGATGATAGTGCCCATGATGAAAGTGGTCATGGTGACAGTGCTCATGGTGACACTGCCCATGGTAACAGAACTCAGGATGACAGTGTCCATGGTGACAGTGCACATGGTGACAGTGGCCATGTTGAAATTGCCCATGGTAACAGTTCTCATGGTGACACTGCCCATAGTGACTGTGCTCATGCTGGTGGTGTAGAAGGTTGGAGTTCCCATGGTGAAATTCCTCATGGTGGCACTACCCATGATAATGGTGCTCATGGTGACAGTGTACATCGTGAGAGTGCCCATGGTAACAATGCTAATGGTGACACTGCCCATGGTGACAGTGCCCAAGGTGATATTTCCCATGGTGACAGTGCTCATTTTGACAGTGCACACGGTGACAGTGCCCACAGTGACAGTGCTCACGGTGATCATGTTAATGGTAATATTGCTCATGGTGACACTGCCCATGGTTATAGTGCTCACGGTGATAGTGTTCATGGTGACAGTTCCCATGATGAAAGTGCTCATGGTGACATTGCCCACGGTGACAGTGCTCATGGTGAGAGTTCGCATGGTGACAGTGCCCATGGTTACAATGCTCATGGTCACACAACCCATGGTGACTGTGCTAGAGCTGGCGGTGTACATGGTTGGAGTTCCCATGGTGAAATTCCTCATGGTGGCACTGCCCATGATGATAGTGTTCATGGTGACAGTGTCCATGGTGACAGTGCCTATGGTGACAGTGTCCATTGTGATAGTTATCATGGTGATAGTGCCCTCAGTGACAGTTCTAATGGTGACAGTTCGATGGTGACAGTGCCCATGATGACAGTGCTCATGGTGAGAGTGCTCATGGTGACAGTTCCCTTGGTGATAGTACCCATGGTCATAGTGGTCACGGTGAGAGTGCCCATGGTGATATTGCTCACGGTGACACTGCCTATGGTGATAGTGCACACGGTCATAGTGCTCATTGTGACAGTGCCCATGGTGACTATGCTCATGGTGACAGTGCTCACGGTGATAGTGCTCATGGTGACAGTGCTCATGATGATAGTGCTCATGGTGACAGTTCGCATGGTGATAGGGCCCATGTTGAAAGTGCCCATGGTGAAAGTGCTCATGGTGACACTGCCCATGTTGACTGTGCTCATGCTGGCGGTGTACATGGTTGGAGTTCCGATGGTGAAATTGCTCATGGTAGCACTGCCCATAATGATAGTGCTCATGGTGACAGTGTCCATGGTGACAGTGCCTATGGTGACAGAGCCCATTGTGATAGTGTTCACGGTGATAGTGCCCACAGTGACAGTGCTCATGGTGACAGTTCCTATGGTGACACTGCCCATGATGACAGTGCTCATGGTGACAGTGCCCACGGTGACAGTGCTCATTGTGACACTGCTCACGGTAAAAGTGCCCTTGGTGATAGTACCCATGTTAATAGTGCTCACGGTGACAGTTCACATGGTGACAGTGCCCATTTTGAATGTGCCCATGGTGGCAGGGCCCATGGTGACAGTGCTCATGGTGAGAGTTCCCATGGTGACAGTGCTCATGTTCACAGTGCCCATGGTGACAGTGTCCATGGTCAACAGTGCCCATGGTGAGAGTGCCCATGGTGACAGTGCCCATGGTGACAGTGCTCATGGTGACAGTGCTCAAGGTGGCCATATCCATGGTGGGAATTCCCATGGTGAAAGTTCTCATGGTGGCAGTGCCCATGATGACAGTGCGCATTGTGACAGTGCAGATGCTGAGAGTGCCCATGGTGACATTTCCCATGGTGACAGTGTTCATGGTAAGACTTACCATGGTGACAGTGCTCATGTTCACAGTGCCCATGGTGACAGTGTCCATGGTCAACAGTGCCCATGGTGAGAGTGCCCATGGTGACAGTGCCCATGGTGACAGTGCTCATGGTGACAGTGCTCAAGGTGGCCATATCCATGGTGGGAATTCCCATGGTGAAAGTTCTCATGGTGGCAGTGCCCATGATGACAGTGCGCATTGTGACAGTGCACATGGTGAGAGTGCCCATGGTGACATTTCCCTTGGAGACAATGCTTATGGTGAGAGTGGCCATGGTGACACTGGCCATGGTGACAGTGCTCATGGTGAGAGTTCCCATGGTGACAGTGCTCATGTTGAGAGTGCCCATGGTGACCATTCCCATGGTGACAGTTCTCATGGTGATAGTGCTCATGGTGACAGTGCTCATGGGGACAGTGCACACGGTGACAGTGCCCACGGTGACAGTGCTCACGGTGATAGTGCTCATGGTGATATTGCCCATGGTAATAGTGCTCATGTTGACAGTGCCCATGGTGATATTGCTCATGGTGACACTACACATGGTGATAGTGCTCACGGTGATAGTGCTCACGGTGACAGTGCCCTTGGTGAAAGTGCTCTTGGTGATAGTGCTCATGGTAATAGTGCACATGGTGACACTGCCCATGGTGACAGTGCCCATGGTGACACTGCCCATAGTGACATTTCCCATGGTGACAGTGCTCTTGTTGACAGTGCCCATGGTGACAGTGACCATGGTGAGTGTGCCCATGGTGACAGTGTCCATGGTGACAGTGCTCACCTTGACAGTGCCTTTGGTGATAGTACCCATGTTAATATTGCTCACGGTTACAGTGCCCATGGTGATAGTGCTCATGGTGATAGTGCTCATGGTGACAGTTACCTTGGTGATAGTGCTCATGGTGATAGTGCTCATGGTGATAGTTCGCATGGTGACAGTGCCCATGTTGAAAGTCTCCATGAAGGCAGTGCTCATGGTGACACTGCCCATGGTGACTGTGCTCTTGCTGGCGGTGTACATGTTTGGAGTTCTCATGGTGAAATTCCTTATGGTGGCACTGCCCATGATGATAGTGTTCATCGTGACAATGTCCATGGTGACAGTGCCTATGGTGACAGTGCCCATTGTGATAGTGCTCACGGTGATAATGCCCTCAGTGACAGTTCTAATGGTGACAGTTCCCACGGTGACATTGCTCATGGTGACAGTGCTCACGGTGACAGTAACCTTGGTGATAGTACCCATGGTAATAGAGGTCACGGTGACAGTGCCCATGGTGATATTGCTCATGGTGACACTGCCCATGGTGATAGTGCTCACGGTGATAGTGCTCAGGGTGACAGTTCCCATGGTTACAGTGCCCATGGTGACAGTGCTCATGGTGACAGTGCCCGCGGTGACTGTGCTCATGGTGACAGTGCTCACAGACATACTGCTCATGGTGACAGTTCGCATGGCAACAGGGCCCATGTTAAAAGTGCCCATGGTGACAGTGCTCATGTTGGCACTGCCCATGGTGACTGTGCTCATGCTGGTGGTGTACATGGTTGGAGTTCCCATGGTGAAATTCCTTATGGTGGCAATGCCCATGATGATAGTGCTCATGGTGACATTGCCCACGGTGACAGTGCTCATGGTGACAGTTCGCATGTTGACATTGCCCATGGTGACAGTGCTCATGGTGACACAGCCCATGGTGACTGCGCTAAAGCTGGCGGTGTACATGGTTGGAATTCTCATGGTGAAATTCCTCATGGTGGCACTGCCCATGATGATAGCGCTCACTGTGACAGTGTCCATAGTGACAGTGCCCATGGTGACAGTGCCCATGGTGACATTTCCCATGGTGACTGTGCCCATGGTGACATTTCCCAATGTGACAGTGCTCATGGTGAGAGTTCCCATGGTGACAGTGTTGATGTTGACAGTGCCAATGGTGACAGTGCCCATGGTGACAGTGCCCATGGTGATAGTGTCCATGGTGACAGTGCTCATGTTGACAGTGCCCACGGCGACAGTGCTCATGGTGAGAGTACCCATGGTGACAGTTCTCACCTTGATAGTGCCCATGGTGACCGTTCCCATGGTGACAGTTCCCATGGTGATAGTGCTCACCGTGATAGTGCCCAGGGTGACAGTTCCCATGGATACAGTGCCCATGGTGACAGTTCTCATGGTGACAGTGCCCACGGTGATAGTGCTCATGGTGGCAGTTCGCATGCTGACAGTGCCCATGATGACAGTGCTCATGGTGACAGTGCCCACGGTGACAGTGCTCACAGTGAGAGTGCCCTTGCTGATAGTACCCATGGTAATAGTGCTCACATGAAAGTGCCCATAGTGATATTGCTCACGGTGACACTGCCCATGGTGATAGTGGTCACGGTGACAATGCCCACGGTGATAGTGTTCATGGTGATAGTGCTCATGTTGAGAGTGCTCATGGTGACACTGCCCATGGTGACTGTGATCATGCTGGCGGTGTACATGGTTGGAGTTCCCATGGGGAAATTTCTTATGGTGGCAATGCCCATGATGATAGTGCTCATGGTGACAGTGCTCATGGTGACAGTGTACATGGTGACAATCCCCACGGTGACAGTGATCACGGTGATAGTTCTCATGGCGATAGTGCCCATTGTAATAGTGCTCACGGTGACGTTGCCCATGTTGATATTGTTCACGGTGACACTGCCCTTGGTGATAGCGCTCATGGTGATAGTGCTCATGGTAATACTGCTCATGGTGACACTGCCCATGGTGACAGTGCCCATGGAGACACTGCCCATAGTGACATTTCCCATGGTGACAGTGCTCATGGTGAGAGTTCCCATATTGACAGTGCACATGGTGAAAGTTCCCATGGTGACAGTGTTCACGGTGACAGTGCTCACTGTGGCAGTGACATTGGTTACAGTGCTCATGGGGGCAGTGTCCATGGTGGCAGTTCCCAAGATGACAGTGCTCATGGTGACATTTCCCATGGTAACAGAGCTCATGATGACAGTGTCCATGGTGACATTGCCCATGTCGAAAGTGCCCATGGTGACATTGCTCATGGTGACACTGCCCATGGTGACTGTGCTCATGCTGGCGGTGTACATGGTTGGAGTTCCCATGGTGAAATTCCTCATGGTGGCACTGCCCATGATGATAGTGCTCATGGTGACAGTGTCCATCGTGAGAGTGCACTTGGTGACAGTGCTCATGATGACACTGCCCATGGTGACAGTGCCCATGGTGACATTTCCCATGGTGACAGTGCTCATGTTGACAGTGCACAAGGTGACAGTGCCCAAGGTGACATTTCCCATGGTTACAGTGTTAATGGTGATATTGCTCACTGTGACAGTGCCCATGGTTATAGTCCTCACGGTGATAGTGCTCATGGTGACAGTTCCCATGGTGACAGTGTTCATGGTGACAGTTCACATGGTGACAGTCCCCATGGTGACAGTGCTCATGGTGACACAGCCCATGGTGACTGTTCTAAAGCTGCCGATGTACATGGTTGGAGTTCCCAATCTGAAATTCCTCATGTTGGCACTGCCCATGATGATAGTGTTCATGGTGACAGTGTCCATGGAGACAGTGCCTATGGTGACAGTGCCCATTGTGATAGTGCTCACGGTGATAGTGCCCACAGTGACAGTTGTAATAGTGACAGTCCCCATGGTGACAGTGTCGATGATGACAGTGCTCATGGTGACAGTGTTCATGGTGATATTGCTCACGGTGACACTGCCCATGGTTATTGTCCTCACGGTGATAGTGCTCATGATGACAGTGCCCACAGTGACAGTGCTCATGGTGGCAGTGCTCACAGTGACAATGCCCATGGTGATAGTGCCCATGGTAATAGTGCTCATGGTGACAGTACCCATGGTGATACTGTTCACGGTGACACTTCCTATGGTGATAGTGCTCACGTTGATAGTGCTCATGGTGACAGTTCCCATGGTTACAGTGCCCATGGTGACAGTGCTACTGGTGACAGTGCCCACGGTGAAAATGCTCATGGTGACAGTGCTCATGGTGATAGTCCTCACGGTGACAGTGCTCACATTGACAGTGCCCTTGGTGATAGTGCACATGGTAATACTGCTCATGGTGAAATTGCTCATGGTGATAGTTCGCATGGTGACAGTGCCCATGTCGAAAGTGCCCATGGTGGCAGTGCTCATGGTGACACTGCCCATGGTGACTGTGCTCATGCTGGGAGTGTACATGGTTGGAGTTCCCATGGTGAAATTCCTTATGGTGGCACTGCCCATGATGATAGTGTTCATGGTGACATTGTCCATGGTGACAGTGCGTATGGTGACAGTGCCCATTGTGATTGTGCTCACGGTGATAGTGCCCACAGTGACAGTGCTAATGGTGACAGTCCCCATGGTGACAGTTCCCATGATGACAGTGCTCATGGTGACAGTGCCCACGGTGACAGTGCTCATGGTCACAGTGCTCACGGTGACAGTGCTCACGGTGACAGTGACCTTGGTGATAGTATCCTTGTTAATAGTGCTCACGGTGACAGTGCCCATGGTGATATTGCTCACGGTGACACTGCCCATGGTGATAGTGCTCATGGTGACGGTTCCCAAGGTTACAGTGCCCATGGTGACAGTGCTCATGGTGACAGTGCCCATGGTGATTATGCTCATGGAGACCGTGCTCACGGTGATAGTGCTCATGGTGACAGTTCGCATGCTGACAGGGCCCATGTTGAAAGTGCCCATGGTGACAGTGCTCATGGTGATAATGCCCATGGTGAATGTGCTCATGCTGGCTGTGTACCTGGTTGGAATTCCGATGGTGAAATTCTTCATGGTAGCACTGCCCATGATGATAGTGCCCATGATGAAAGTGGTCATGGTGACAGTGCTCATGGTGACACTGCCCATGGTAACAGAACTCAGGATGACAGTGTCCATGGTGACAGTGCACATGGTGACAGTGGCCATGTTGAAATTGCCCATGGTAACAGTTCTCATGGTGACACTGCCCATAGTGACTGTGCTCATGCTGGCGGTGTAGAAGGTTGGAGTTCCCATGGTGAAATTCCTCATGGTGGCACTACCCATGATAATGGTGCTCATGGTGACAGTGTACATCGTGAGAGTGCCCATGTTAACAATGCTAATGGTGACACTGCCCAAGGTGACAGTGCCCAAGGTGATATTTCCCATGGTGACAGTGCTCATTTTGACAGTGCACACGGTGACAGTGCCCACAGTGACAGTGCTCACGGTGATCATGTTAATGGTAATATTGCTCATGGTGACACTGCCCATGGTTATAGTGCTCACGGTGATAGTGTTCATGGTGACAGTTCCCATGGTGAAAGTGCTCATGGTGACATTGCCCACGGTGACAGTGCTCATGGTGAGAGTTCGCATGGTGACAGTGCCCATGGTTACAATGCTCATGGTCACACAACCCATGGTGACTGTGCTAAAGCTGGCGGTGTACATGGTTGGAGTTCCCATGGTGAAATTCCTCATGGTGGCACTGCCCATGATGATAGTGTTCATGGTGACAGTGTCCATGGTGACAGTGCCTATGGTGACAGTGTCCATTGTGATAGTTATCATGGTGATAGTGCCCTCAGTGACAGTTCTAATGGTGACAGTTCGATGGTGACAGTGCCCATGATGACAGTGCTCATGGTGACAGTTCCCATGGTGACAGTGCCCACGGTGACAGTGCTCATGGTGACAGTTCCCTTGGTGATAGTACCCATGGTCATAGTGGTCACGGTGAGAGTGCCCATGGTGATATTGCTCACGGTGACACTGCCTATGGTGATAGTGCACACGGTCATAGTGCTCATTGTGACAGTGCCCATGGTGACTATGCTCATGGTGACAGTGCTCACGGTGATAGTGCTCATGGTGACAGTGCTCATGATGATAGTGCTCATGGTGACAGTTCGCATGGTGATAGGGCCCATGTTGAAAGTGCCCATGGTGAAAGTGCTCATGGTGACACTGCCCATGTTGACTGTGCTCATGCTGGCGGTGTACATGGTTGGAGTTCCGATGGTGAAATTGCTCATGGTAGCACTGCCCATAATGATAGTGCTCATGGTGACAGTGTCCATGGTGACAGTGCCTATGGTGACAGAGCCCATTGTGATAGTGTTCACGGTGATAGTGCCCACAGTGACAGTGCTCATGGTGACAGTTCCTATGGTGACACTGCCCATGATGACAGTGCTCATGGTGACAGTGCCCACGGTGACAGTGCTCATTGTGACACTGCTCACGGTAAAAGTGCCCTTGGTGATAGTACCCATGTTAATAGTGCTCACGGTGACAGTTCACATGGTGACAGTGCCCATTTTGAATGTGCCCATGGTGGCAGGGCCCATGGTGACAGTGCTCATGGTGAGAGTTCCCATGGTGACAGTGCTCATGTTCACAGTGCCCATGGTGACAGTGTCCATGGTCAACAGTGCCCATGGTGAGAGTGCCCATGGTGACAGTGCCCATGGTGACAGTGCTCATGGTGACAGTGTCCACGGTGAGAGTGCTCATGGTGACACTGCTCACGGTAACAGTGCCCTTGGTGAGAGTACCCATGTTAATAGTGCTCACGGTGATAGAGCCCACGGTGACATTTCCCATGGTGACAGTGCTCACTTTGACAGTGTACACGATGACAGTGCCCACGGTGACAGTGTTTATGGTGATATTACTAACGGGGACACGGCCCATGTTCATAGTGCTCACGGTGATAGTGCTCATGGTGACAGTTACCATGGTGACAGTGCCCACAGTGACAGTGCTCATGGTGACATTACCCACAGTGACAGTACTCATGGTGACAGTACGCATGGTGACAGTGCCCATGGTGACAGTGCTCATGGTGACACAGCCCATGGTGACTGTGCTAAAGCTGGCGGTGCATATGGTTGGAGTTCCCATGGTGAAATTCCTCATGGTGGCACTGCCCATGATGATAGTGCTCATGGTGACAGTGCCCATGGTGACATTTCCCATGGTGACAGTGCTCATGGTGAGAGTTCCCAGGCCGACCGTGCCCATGATGACAGTGCTCATGTTTACTGTGCCCACGGTGAAAGTGCTCATGGTAACAGTGATCACGGTGACAGTGCCCTTGGTGATAGTACCCATGTTAACAGTGCTCAATGTGACAGTGCCCATGGTGATATTTCTCACGGTGACACTGCCCATGGTGATAGTGCTCACGGTGATTGTGCTCATGGTGACAGTTCCCATGGTTACAGTGCCCACTGTGACAGTGCCCATGGTGACAGTGCCCACGGTGACAGTGCTCATGGTGACAGTGCTCATGGTGATAGTGCTCACGGTGATAGTGCTCACGGTGACAGTGCCCTTGGTGATAGTGCTCATGGTGATAGTTCTCATGGTGGCAGTTTGCATGGTGACACTGCCCCTGTTGAAAGTGCCCATGGTGACAGTGCTCATGTTGACACTGCCCATGGTGACAGTGCTCATGTTGGAGGTGTACATGGTTGGAGTTCCCATGGTACAACTGTTATGGTGCACTGCCCATGATGATAGTGCTCATGGTGACAGTGTCCATGGTGACAGTGCACATGGTGACAGTGCCTATGGTGAGAGTGCCCATGGTGACAGCGCCCATGGTGACCGTTTCCATGGTGACAGTGCTCATGTTGACAGTGCCCATGGTGACCGTTCCCATGGTGACAGTTCCCATGGTGATAGTGCTCACCGTGATAGTGCCCATTGTGACAGTTCCCATGGATCCAGTGCCCATGGTGACAGTGCTCATTGTGACAGTGCCCTCGGTGATAGAGCTCATGGTGGCATTTCGCATGGTGACAGTGCCCATGACGACAGTGCTCATGGTTACAATGCCCACGGAGACAGTGCTCATGGTTACAGTGCTCACGGTGACAGTGCTCATGGTGACATTGCCCATGGTGACAGTGCTCATGGTGACAGTTCGCATGGTGACAGTGCCCACGGTGATAGTGCTCACGGTGATAATGCTCGCAGTGACAGTGCTCTTGATGATAGTGCTCATGGTTAAAGTTCTCATGGTGAGAGTGCTCATGGTAACACTGACCATCGTGTCTGTGCTCATGCTGGCGGTGTACATGGCTGGAGTCCCCATGGTGAAATTTCTTATGCTGGCAGTGCCCATGATGATAGCGCTCATGGTGACAGTGTCCATCGTGAGAGTGCCCATGGTGACAGTGCTCATGGTGACCCTGCCCATGGTGAGAGTTCCCATGGTGATATTTCCCATGTTGACAGTGCTCATGTTGACAGTGCACACGGTGACAGTGTTCATGGTGATATTGCTCAAGGTGACGGTGCCCATGGTTATAGTGCTCACGTTGATAGTGCTCATGGTGACAGTTCCCATGGTGACAGTGCTCATGGTGACATTTCCCATGGTAACAGAGCTCATGATGACAGTGTCCATGGTGACAGTGCCCATGTTGAAAGTGCCCATGGTGACATTGCTCATGGTGACACTGCCATGGTGCCTGTGCTCATGCTGGCGGTGTACATGATTGGAGTTCCCATGGTGAAATTCCTCATGGTGGCACTGCCCATGATGACACTGCCCATGGTGACAGTGCCCATGGTGACATTTCCCATGGTGACAGTGCTCATGTTGACAGTGCACATGGTGACAGTGCCCACGGTGACATTTCCCATGGTTACAGTGTTCATGGTGATATTGCTCACGGTGACAGTGCCCATGGTTATAGTCCTCACGGTGATAGTGCTCATGGTGACAGTTCCCATGGTGACAGTGCCCACGGTGACAGTGCTCATGGTGACATTGCCCACGGTGACAGTACTCATGGTAACAGTTCCCATGGTGACAGTGCTCATGTTGATAGTGCCCACGGTGACAGTGCTCATGGTGACAGTGCTCACAATGACAGTGCCCTTGGTGATAGTGCCCATGGTAATAGGGCTCACGGTGACACTGCCCATGGTGATATTGTTCACGGTGACACTGCCCATGGTGATAGAGCTCACGGTGATAGTGCTCACATTGACAGTGCCCTTGGGGATAGTGCTCATGGTAATACTGCTCATGGTGATAGTGCTCATGGCGATAGTTCGCATGGTGACAGTGCCCATGTGGAAAGTGCCCATGGTGGCAGTGCTCATGGTGACACGCCCATGGTGGCTGTGCTCATGCTGGCGGTGTCCATGGTTGGAGTTCCCATGGTGAAATTCCTTATGGTAGCACTGCCCATGATGATAGTGCTCATGGTGACAGTATCCATGGTGACAGTGCCTATGGTGACAGTGTCCATGGTGATAGTGCCCACAGTGACTGTGCTCATTGTGACAGTTTCTATGGTGAGAGTAACCATGATGACAGTGCTCATGGTGACAATGCCCACAGTGACATTGCTCACGGTGATAGTGCTCACGTTGACATTGCCCTTGGTGATAGTACGCATGGTAATATTGCTCACGGTGACAGTGCCCATGGTGATAGTGCTCATGGTGATAGTGCTCATGGTAATAGTGATCATGGTGAAACTGCCTATGGTGACAGTGCCCACGATGACACTGCCCATAGTGATATTTGCCATGGTGACAATGCTCATGGTGAGAGTTCCCATGGTGACAGTGCTCACGGTGACAGTGCTCATGGTGACACAGCCCATGGTGACTGTGCTAAAGCTGGCGGTGTATATGGTTGGAGTTCCCATGATGAAATTCCTCATGGTGGCACTCCCCATGATGATAGTGCTCATGGTGACAGTGCCCATGGTGAAATTATCCATGGTGACAGTGCTCATGGTGAGAGTTCCTATGGTGACTGTGCTCATGTTGACAGTGCCCATGGTGACAGTGCCCACGGTGACACTGCGCAAGGTGATAGTGCCCATGGTAATAGTGCTGATGGTGACACTGCCCATGTTGATATTGCTCACGGTGACACTGCCCATGGTGATAGTGCTCACGGTGATAGTGCTCACGGTGACAGTGCCCTTGGTGATATTGCTCATGGTGATACAGCTCATGGCGGAAGTTCGCATGGTGACACTGCCCCTCTTGAAATTGCCCATGGTGACTGTGCTCACGATGGAGGTGTACATGGTTGGAGTTCCCATGGTACAACTGTTATGGTGGTACTGCCCATGATGATAGTGCTCATGGTGACAGTGTCCATGGTGACAGTGCCCATGGTGATAGTGCCTATTGTGAGAGTGCCCATGGTGACAGTTCCCATGGTGACCATTTCCATGGTGATAATGCTCATGTTGACAGTGCCAACCGTGACAATGCTCATGGTGAGAGTTCCCATGGTGAAAGTGATCATCTTGACAATGCCCATGGCGACCGTTCCCATGGTGACATTTCCCATGGTGATAGTACTCACCGTGATAGTGCCCATGGTGACAGTTCCCATGGATACAGTGTCCATGGTGACAGTGCTCATTGTGGCACTGCCCATGGTGACTGTGCTCATGCTGGCGGTGTACTTGGTTGGAGTTCCGATGGTGAAATTCCTCATGGTAGCACTGCCCATGATGATAGTGCTCATGGTGACAGTGTCCGTCATGAGAGTGTCCATGGTGACAGTTCCCATGGTGATAGTGCATACCGTGATAGTGCCCATGGTGACAGTTCCCATGGATACAGTGCCCATGGTGACAGTGCTCACGGTGATAGTGCTCATGCAGACAGTTCGCATGGTGACACGGCCCATGTTGAAAGTGCCCATGGTGACAGTGCTCATAGTGGCACTGCCCATGATGATTGTGCTCATTCTGGCGGTGTACTTGGTTGGAGTTCCCATGGTGAAATTCCTCATGGTAGCACTGCCCATGCTGATAGTGCTCATGGTGACAGTGCACATGGTGACAATGCCCACACTGACAGTGCTCACGGTGTTAGTGCACATGGTGATAATGCCCATTGTAATTGTGCTCAAGGTGACAGTGCCCATGTTGATATTGCTCAAGGTGATAGTGCTCATGGTGACACTGCCCTTGATGATAGTGCTCTTGGTGATAGTGCTCATGGTAATAGTGTTCATGGTGACAGTGCCCATGGTGACACTGCTCATAGTGACAATTCCCATGGTGACAGTGCTCATGGTGAGAGTTCCCATGGTGACAGTGCACATGGTGACAGTTCCCATGGTGACAGTGCTCACTGTGACAGTGCTCACTGTGGCAGTGTCAATGGTTAGAGTGCACATGGTGACCGTTCCCATAGTGACAGTTCCCATGGTGATAGTGCTCACCGTGATAGTGCCCATGGTGACAGTTCCCATGGAAACAGTGCCCATGGTGACAGTGCTCATGGTGACAGTGCCCACTGTGATAGTGCTCATGGTGGCAGTTTGCAGGGTGACAGTGGCCATGATGACAGTGCTCATGGTGGAAATGCCCACGGTGACAGTGCCCATGGTGACAGTGCCCATGGTGGCAGTGCTCATGCTGAGAGTTCCCATGGTGACAGTGCACATGGTGACAGTTCCCATGGTGACACTGCTCATGGTGACAGTGCTCACTGTGGCAGTGCCAATGGTAACAGTGCTCATGGTGGCAGTGTCCATGGTGGCATTTACCAAAGTGACAGTGCTCATGGAGATATTTCCCATGGTAACATAGCTCATGATGACAGTGTCCATGGTGACAGTGCCCATGGTGACAGTGGCCATGTTGAAAGTACCTATGGTGACAGTGCTCATGGTGACAGTGCCCACGGTGACTATGCTCATGGTGACAGTGCTCACAGTGATAGTGCTCATGGTGACAGTTCGCATGGTGACAGGGCCCATGTTGAAAGTGCCCAAGGTGACAGTGCTCATGGTGGCACTGCCCATGATGATAGTGTTCATGGTGACAGTGCCTATGGTGACACTGCCCATTGTGATAGTGCTCACGGTGATAGTGTCCACAGTGACAGTGCTAATGGTGACAGTCCCCATGGTGACAGTGCCCATGATGACAGTGCTCATGGTGACAGTGCCCACGGTGATAGTGCTCATGGTGGCAGTTCACATGGTGACAGTTACCATGATGACAATGCTCATGGTGACAGTGCCCATGGTGACAGTGCTCATGGTGATAGTGCTCATGGTAATAGTGCTAATGGTGACACTGCCCATGGTGACAGTGCCCATGGTGACAGTCCCCATGGTCACAGTGACCGTGGTGACAGTGCCCATGGTGACATTTCCCATGCTGACAGTGCTCATGGTGAGAGTTCCCATGGTGACAGTGCTCATGATGACAGTGCCCATGGTGACCGTTCCCATGGTGACAGTTCCCATGGTGACAGTGCACACGGTAACAGTGCCCACGGTGACAGTGCTCACGGTGATAGTGCTCATGGTGACAGTGCCCATGTTGATATTGCTCACGGTGACCCTCCCCATCGTGATAGTGCTCACGGTGATAGTTCTCATGGTGACATTGTCCACGGTGATAATGCTCATGGTGACAGTGCCCTTGGTGATAGTGATCATGGTGATAGTGCTTATGGAGACATTTCCCATGGTGACAGTGCACATGTTGACAGTCCCCATGGTGACTGTGCTCATGCTGGCGGTGTATATGGTTGGACTTACAATGGTGAAATTCCTTATGGTGGCACTGCCCATGATTATAATGCTCATGGTGACAGTGTCCATGGTGACAGCGCCCATGGTGACAGTGCCCATGGTGACATTTCCCATGGTGATAGTGCTCATGGTGAGAGTTCCCATGGTGACAGTGCTCATCTTGGCAGTGCCCATAATGACCGTTCCCATGGTGACAGTTCCCATGGTGATAGGGCTCATGGTTACAGTGCTCATGGTGACAGTGAACACGGTGAAAGTGCCCGCAGTGACAGTGCTCATGGTGATAGTGCTCATGCTTATAGTGCCCACGGTGACAGTAGTCATGGTTAAAGTGTTCACGGTGATAGTGCTCACGGTGATAGTGCTCAGGGTGACAGTGCCCATAGTGATAGTGCTCACGGTGATAGTGCTCATGGTGACAGTTCCCATCGTGACAGTGCCCTTGGTGTTAGTGCTCATGGTAATACTGCTGATGGTGATAGTGCTCATGGTGACGGTTTGCATGTTGAGAGTGCCCATGTTGAAAGTGCCCATGGTGGCAGTGATCATGGTGACACTGCCCATTGTGACTGTGCTCATGCTGGCGGTGTACATAGTTGGAGTTCCCATGGTGAAATTCCTTATGGTGGCACTGCCCATGATGATAATTTTCATGGTGACATTGTCCATGGTGACAGTGCCTATGGTGACAGTGCCCATTGTGATAGTGCTCACGGTGATAGTGTCCACAGTGACAGTGCTAATGCTGACAGTCCCCATGGTGACAGTGCCCATGATGACAGTGCTCATGGTGACAGTGCCCATGGTGACAGTGCTCATGGTGACATTGCTCACGGTGACAGTGACCTTGGTGATAGTACCCATGGTAATAGGGGTCACTGTGACAGTGCTCATGGTGATATTGCTCACGGTGACACTGCCCATGGTGATAGTGCTCATGGTGATAGTGCTCATGTTGACAGTTCCCATGGTTACAGTGCCCATGGTGACTATGCTCATGATGAAAGTTCTCACGGTGATAGTGCTCATGGAGACAGTGCTCATGGTGACAGTTCGCATGGTAGACATGGTGAAGTTGAAAGTGCCCATGGTGACAGTGCCTATGGTGACAATGCTCATGTTGACAGTGCCCACTGTGACAGTGCTCACGGTGACAGTGCCCTTGGTGATAGTGCTTATGGTGATAGTGCTCATTGTGACTGTTTGCATGGTGACAGTGCCCATGTTGAAAGTGCCCATGGTGACAGTACCCATGGTGACAGTGCCCATGGTGACAGTGCTCAAGTTGAGATTGCCCATGGTGACCATTCCCATGGTGACAGTTCCCATGGTGATAGTGCTCATGGTAACAGTGCTCATGTTGACAGTGCACATGGTGACAATGCCCACACTGACATTGCTCACGGTGATAGTGCTCATGGTGATAATGCCCATTGTAATAGTGCTCACGGTGACAGTGCCCATGTTGATATTGCTCCAGGTGACACTGCCCATGGTGATAGTGCTCACGGTGATAGTGCTCATGGTAATAGTGCTCATGGTGACACTACCCATGGTGACAGTGCCCATGGTGACACTGCCCATTGTGACATTTCCCATGGTGACAGTGCTCATGGTGAGAGTTCCCATGGTGACAGTGCACATGGTGACAGTTCCCATGGTGACAGTGCCCACGTTGACATTGCTCATGGTGACAGTGCTCACGGTGACAGTGACTTTGGTGATAGTACCCATGGTAATAGAGGTCACAGTGACAGTGCCCATGGTGATATTGCTCACGGTGACACTGCCCATGGTGATAGTGCTCACAGTGATAGTGCTCATGGTGACAGTTCCCATGGTTACAGTGCCCATGGTGACAGTGCTCATGGTGACAGTGCCCACGGTGACTATGCTCATGGTGACAGTGCTCACAGAGATACTGCTCATGGTGACAGTTCGCATGGAGACAGGGCCCATGTTAAAAGTGCCCATGGTGACAATGCTCATGGTGACACTGCCCATGGTGACTGTGCTGATGTTCACGGTGTACATGGTTGGAATTCCCATGGTGAAATTCCTTATGGTGGCATTGCCCATGATGTTAGTGCTCATGGTGAATGTGTCCATGGTGACAGTGCCTATGGTGACAGTGCCCATGGTGACATTTCCCCGGGTGACAGTGCTCATACTGACAGTTCCCATGGTGACAGTGCCCATGGTGACAGTGCTAATGTTGACACTGCCCACGGTGACAGTGCTCATGGTGACAGTGTCCTTGGTGACAGTACCCATGGTAATAGTGCTCACGGTGACAGTGCCCACGGTGATATTGCTCATGGTGACACTGCCCATGGTGATAGTGCCAACGGTTACAGTTCTCATGGTGACAGTGCCCATGGTGACAGTGCTCACGTTGACAGTGCCCATGGTGATATTGTTCATGGTGACACTGCCCAGGGTGATAGTGCTAACGGTGATAGTGCTCATGGTGATAGTTCCCATGGTTACAGTGCTCATGGTGACAGTGCTCACGGTGATAGTGCTCACATTGACAGTGCCCTTGGTGATAGTGCTCACGGTGATAGTACCCACAGTGACAGATCAAATGATGACAGTTCCCATGGTGACAGTGCCCATGATGACAGTGCTCATGGTGACAGTGTCCACGGTGAGAGTGCTCATGTTGACACTGCTCACGGTAACAGTGCCCTTGGTGATAGTACCCATGTTAATAGTGCTCACGGTGATAGAGCCCACGGTGACATTTCCCATGGTGACAGTGCTCACTTTGACAGTGTACACGATGACAGTGCCCACGGTGACAGTGTTTATGGTGATATTACTAACGGGGACACGGCCCATGTTCATAGTGCTCACGGTGATAGTGCTCATGGTGACAGTTACCATGGTGACAGTGCCCACAGTGACAGTGCTCATGGTGACATTACCCACAGTGACAGTACTCATGGTGACAGTACGCATGGTGACAGTGCCCATGGTGACAGTGCTCATGGTGACACAGCCCATGGTGACTGTGCTAAAGCTGGCGGTGCATATGGTTGGAGTTCCCATGGTGAAATTCCTCATGGTGGCACTGCCCATGATGATAGTGCTCATGGTGACGGTGCCCATGGTGACATTTCCCATGGTGACAGTGCTCATGGTGAGAGTTCCCAGGCCGACCGTGCCCATGATGACAGTGCTCATGTTTACTGTGCCCACGGTGAAAGTGCTCATGGTAACAGTGATCACGGTGACAGTGCCCTTGGTGATAGTCCCCATGGTAACAGTGCTCAATGTGACAGTGCCCATGGTGATATTTCTCACGGTGACACTGCCCATGGTGATAGTGCTCACGGTGATTGTGCTCATGGTGACAGTTCCCATGGTTACAGTGCCCACTGTGACAGTGCCCATGGTGACAGTGCCCACGGTGACAGTGCTCATGGTGACAGTGCTCATGGTGATAGTGCTCACGGTGATAGTGCTCACGGTGACAGTGCCCTTGGTGATAGTGCTCATGGTGATAGTTCTCATGGTGGCAGTTTGCATGGTGACACTGCCCCTGTTGAAAGTGCCCATGGTGACAGTGCTCATGTTGACACTGCCCATGGTGACAGTGCTCATGTTGGAGGTGTACATGGTTGGAGTTCCCATGGTACAACTGTTATGGTGCACTGCCCATGATGATAGTGCTCATGGTGACAGTGTCCATGGTGACAGTGCCTATGGTGAGAGTGCCCATGGTGACAGCGCCCATGGTGACCGTTTCCATGGTGACAGTGCTCATGTTGACAGTGCCCATGGTGACCGTTCCCATGGTGACAGTTCCCATGGTGATAGTGCTCACCGTGATAGTGCCCATTGTGACAGTTCCCATGGATCCAGTGCCCATGGTGACAGTGCTCATTGTGACAGTGCCCTCGGTGATAGAGCTCATGGTGGCATTTCGCATGGTGACAGGGCCCATGACGACAGTGCTCATGGTTACAATGCCCAAGGAGACAGTGCTCATGGTTACAGTGCTCACGGTGACAGTGCTCATGGTGACATTGCCCATGGTGACAGTGCTCATGGTGACACTGCCCATGGTGATAGTGCCAACGGTTACAGTTCTCATGGTGACAGTGCCCATGGTGACAGTGATCACAGTGACAGTGCCCATGGTGATATTGTTCATGGTGACACTGCCCAGGGTGATAGTGCTAACGGTGATAGTGCTCATGGTGATAGTTCCCATGGTTACAGTGCTCATGGTGACAGTGCTCACGGTGATAGTGCTCACATTGACAGTGCCCTTGGTGATAGTGCTCACGGTGATAGTACCCACAGTGACAGATCAAATGATGACAGTTCCCATGGTGACAGTGCCCATGATGACAGTGCTCATGGTGACAGTGTCCACGGTGAGAGTGCTCATGTTGACACTGCTCACGGTAACAGTGCCCTTGGTGATAGTACCCATGTTAATAGTGCTCACGGTGATAGAGCCCACGGTGACATTTCCCATGGTGACAGTGCTCACTTTGACAGTGTACACGATGACAGTGCCCACGGTGACAGTGTTTATGGTGATATTACTAACGGGGACACGGCCCATGTTCATAGTGCTCACGGTGATAGTGCTCATGGTGACAGTTCGCATGGTGACAGTGCCCACGGTGACAGTGCTCATGGTGACATTACCCACAGTGACAGTGCTCTTGATGATAGTGCTCATGGTTAAAGTTCTCATGGTGAGAGTGCTCATGGTAACACTGACCATCGTGACTGTGCTCATGCTGGCGGTGTACATGGCTGGAGTCCCCATGGTGAAATTTCTTATGCTGGCAGTGCCCATGATGATAGTGCTCATGGTGACAGTGTCCATCGTGAGAGTGCCCATGGTGACAGTGCTCATGGTGACCCTGCCCATGGTGAGAGTTCCCATGGTGATATTTCCCATGTTGACAGTGCTCATGTTGACAGTGCACACGGTGACAGTGTTCATGGTGATATTGCTCAAGGTGACGGTGCCCATGGTTATAGTGCTCACGTTGATAGTGCTCATGGTGACAGTTCCCATGGTGACAGTGCTCATGGTGACATTTCCCATGGTAACAGAGCTCATGATGACAGTGTCCATGGTGACAGTGCCCATGTTGAAAGTGCCCATGGTGACATTGCTCATGGTGACACTGCCATGGTGACTGTGCTCATGCTGGCGGTGTACATGATTGGAGTTCCCATGGTGAAATTCCTCATGGTGGCACTGCCCATGATGACACTGCCCATGGTGACAGTGCCCATGGTGACATTTCCCATGGTGACAGTGCTCATGTTGACAGTGCACATGGTGACAGTGCCCACGGTGACATTTCCCATGGTTACAGTGTTCATGGTGATATTGCTCACGGTGACAGTGCCCATGGTTATAGTCCTCACGGTGATAGTGCTCATGGTGACAGTTCCCATGGTGACAGTGCCCACGGTGACAGTGCTCATGGTGACATTGCCCACGGTGACAGTTCTCATGGTAACAGTTCCCATGGTGACAGTGCTCATGTTGATAGTGCCCACGGTGACAGTGCTCATGGTGACAGTGCTCACAATGACAGTGCCCTTGGTGATAGTGCCCATGGTAATAGGGCTCACGGTGACACTGCCCATGGTGATATTGTTCATGGTGACACTGCCCATGGTGATAGAGCTCACGGTGATAGTGCTCACATTGACAGTGCCCTTGGGGATAGTGCTCATGGTAATACTGCTCATGGTGATAGTGCTCATGGCGATAGTTCGCATGGTGACAGTGCCCATGTGGAAAGTGCCCATGGTGGCAGTGCTCATGGTGACACGCCCATGGTGGCTGTGCTCATGCTGGCGGTGTCCATGGTTGGAGTTCCCATGGTGAAATTCCTTATGGTAGCACTGCCCATGATGATAGTGCTCATGGTGACAGTATCCATGGTGACAGTGCCTATGGTGACAGTGTCCATGGTGATAGTGCCCACAGTGACTGTGCTCATTGTGACAGTTTCTATGGTGAGAGTAACCATGATGACAGTGCTCATGGTGACAATGCCCACAGTGACAGTGCTCACGGTGATAGTGCTCACGTTGACATTGCCCTTGGTGATAGTACGCATGGTAATATTGCTCACGGTGACAGTGCCCATGGTGATAGTGCTCATGGTGATAGTGCTCATGGTAATAGTGATCATGGTGTAACTGCCTATGGTGACAGTGCCCACGGTGACACTGCCCATAGTGATATTTGCCATGGTGACAATGCTCATGGTGAGAGTTCCCATGGTGACAGTGCTCACGGTGACAGTGCTCATGGTGACACAGCCCATGGTGACTGTGCTAAAGCTGGCGGTGTATATGGTTGGAGTTCCCATGATGAAATTCCTCATGGTGGCACTCCCCATGATGATAGTGCTCATGGTGACAGTGCCCAGGGTGAAATTATCCATGGTGACAGTGCTCATGGTGAGAGTTCCTATGGTGACTGTGCTCATGTTGACAGTGCCCATGGTGACAGTGCCCACGGTGACACTGCGCAAGGTGATAGTGCCCATGGTAATACTGCTGATGGTGACACTGCCCATGTTGATATTGCTCACGGTGACACTGCCCATGGTGATAGTGCTCACGGTGATAGTGCTCACGGTGACAGTGCCCTTGGTGATATTGCTCATGGTGATACAGCTCATGGCGGAAGTTCGCATGGTGACACTGCCCCTCTTGAAATTGCCCATGGTGACAGTGCTCATGTTGACACTGCCCATGGTGACTGTGCTCACGATGGAGGTGTACATGGTTGGAGTTCCCATGGTACAACTGTTATGGTGGTACTGCCCATGATGATAGTGCTCATGGTGACAGTGTCCATGGTGACAGTGCCCATGGTGATAGTGCCTATTGTGAGAGTGCCCATGGTGACAGTTCCCATGGTGACCATTTCCATGGTGATAATGCTCATGTTGACAGTGCCAACCGTGACAATGCTCATGGTGAGAGTTCCCATGGTGAAAGTGATCATCTTGACAATGCCCATGGCAACCGTTCCCATGGTGACATTTCCCATGGTGATAGTACTCACCGTGATAGTGCCCATGGTGACAGTTCCCATGGATACAGTGTCCATGGTGACAGTGCTCATTGTGGCACTGCCCATGGTGACTGTGCTCATGCTGGCGGTGTACTTGGTTGGAGTTCCGATGGTGAAATTCCTCATGGTAGCACTGCCCATGATGATAGTGCTCATGGTGACAGTGTCCGTCATGAGAGTGTCCATGGTGACAGTTCCCATGGTGATAGTGCATACCGTGATAGTGCCCATGGTGACAGTTCCCATGGATACAGTGCCCATGGTGACAGTGCTCACGGTGATAGTGCTCATGCAGACAGTTCGCATGGTGACACGGCCCATGTTGAAAGTGCCCATGGTGACAGTGCTCATAGTGGCACTGCCCATGATGATTGTGCTCATTCTGGCGGTGTACTTGGTTGGAGTTCCCATGGTGAAATTCCTCATGGTAGCACTGCCCATGCTGATAGTGCTCATGGTGACAGTGCACATGGTGACAATGCCCACACTGACAGTGCTCACGGTGTTAGTGCACATGGTGATAATGCCCATTGTAATTGTGCTCAAGGTGACAGTGCCCATGTTGATATTGCTCAAGGTGATAGTGCTCATGGTGACACTGCCCTTGATGATAGTGCTCTTGGTGATAGTGCTCATGGTAATAGTGTTCATGGTGACAGTGCCCATGGTGACACTGCTCATAGTGACAATTCCCATGGTGACAGTGCTCATGGTGAGAGTTCCCATGGTGACAGTGCACATGGTGACAGTTCCCATGGTGACAGTGCTCACTGTGACAGTGCTCACTGTGGCAGTGTCAATGGTTACAGTGCACATGGTGACCGTTCCCATAGTGACAGTTCCCATGGTGATAGTGCTCACCGTGATAGTGCCCATGGTGACAGTTCCCATGGAAACAGTGCCCATGGTGACAGTGCTCATGGTGACAGTGCCCACTGTGATAGTGCTCATGGTGGCAGTTTGCAGGGTGACAGTGGCCATGATGACAGTGCTCATGGTGGAAATGCCCACGGTGACAGTGCCCATGGTGACAGTGCCCATGGTGGCAGTGCTCATGCTGAGAGTTCCCATGGTGACAGTGCACATGGTGACAGTTCCCATGGTGACACTGCTCATGGTGACAGTGCTCACTGTGGCAGTGCCAATGGTAACAGTGCTCATGGTGGCAGTGTCCATGGTGGCATTTACCAAAGTGACAGTGCTCATGGAGATATTTCCCATGGTAACATAGCTCATGATGACAGTGTCCATGGTGACAGTGCCCATGGTGACAGTGGCCATGTTGAAAGTACCTATGGTGACAGTGCTCATGGTGACAGTGCCCACGGTGACTATGCTCATGGTGACAGTGCTCACAGTGATAGTGCTCATGGTGACAGTTCGCATGGTGACAGGGCCCATGTTGAAAGTGCCCAAGGTGACAGTGCTCATGGTGGCACTGCCCATGATGATAGTGTTCATGGTGACAGTGCCTATGGTGACACTGCCCATTGTGATAGTGCTCACGGTGATAGTGTCCACAGTGACAGTGCTAATGGTGACAGTCCCCATGGTGACAGTGCCCATGATGACAGTGCTCATGGTGACAGTGCCCACGGTGATAGTGCTCATGGTGGCAGTTCACATGGTGACAGTTACCATGATGACAATGCTCATGGTGACAGTGCCCATGGTGACAGTGCTCATGGTGATAGTGCTCATGGTAATAGTGCTAATGGTGACACTGCCCATGGTGACAGTGCCCATGGTGACAGTCCCCATGGTCACAGTGACCGTGGTGACAGTGCCCATGGTGACATTTCCCATGCTGACAGTGCTCATGGTGAGAGTTCCCATGGTGACAGTGCTCATGATGACAGTGCCCATGGTGACCGTTCCCATGGTGACAGTTCCCATGGTGACAGTGCACACGGTAACAGTGCCCACGGTGACAGTGCTCACGGTGATAGTGCTCATGGTTACAGTGCCCATGTTGATATTGCTCACGGTGACCCTCCCCATCGTGATAGTGCTCACGGTGATAGTTCTCATGGTGACATTGTCCACGGTGATAATGCTCATGGTGACAGTGCCCTTGGTGATAGTGATCATGGTGATAGTGCTTATGGAGACATTTCCCATGGTGACAGTGCACATGTTGACAGTCCCCATGGTGACTGTGCTCATGCTGGCGGTGTATATGGTTGGACTTACAATGGTGAAATTCCTTATGGTGGCACTGCCCATGATTATAATGCTCATGGTGACAGTGTCCATGGTGACAGCGCCCATGGTGACAGTGCCCATGGTGACATTTCCCATGGTGATAGTGCTCATGGTGAGAGTTCCCATGGTGACAGTGCTCATCTTGGCAGTGCCCATAATGACCGTTCCCATGGTGACAGTTCCCATGGTGATAGGGCTCATGGTTACAGTGCTCATGGTGACAGTGAACACGGTGAAAGTGCCCGCAGTGACAGTGCTCATGGTGATAGTGCTCATGCTTATAGTGCCCACGGTGACAGTAGTCATGGTTAAAGTGTTCACGGTGATAGTGCTCACGGTGATAGTGCTCAGGGTGACAGTGCCCATAGTGATAGTGCTCACGGTGATAGTGCTCATGGTGACAGTTCCCATCGTGACAGTGCCCTTGGTGTTAGTGCTCATGGTAATACTGCTGATGGTGATAGTGCTCATGGTGACGGTTTGCATGTTGAGAGTGCCCATGTTGAAAGTGCCCATGGTGGCAGTGATCATGGTGACACTGCCCATTGTGACTGTGCTCATGCTGGCGGTGTACATAGTTGGAGTTCCCATGGTGAAATTCCTTATGGTGGCACTGCCCATGATGATAATTTTCATGGTGACATTGTCCATGGTGACAGTGCCTATGGTGACAGTGCCCATTGTGATAGTGCTCACGGTGATAGTGTCCACAGTGACAGTGCTAATGCTGACAGTCCCCATGGTGACAGTGCCCATGATGACAGTGCTCATGGTGACAGTGCCCATGGTGACAGTGCTCATGGTGACATTGCTCACGGTGACAGTGACCTTGGTGATAGTACCCATGGTAATAGGGGTCACTGTGACAGTGCTCATGGTGATATTGCTCACGGTGACACTGCCCATGGTGATAGTGCTCATGGTGATAGTGCTCATGTTGACAGTTCCCATGGTTACAGTGCCCATGGTGACTATGCTCATGATGAAAGTTCTCACGGTGATAGTGCTCATGGAGACAGTGCTCATGGTGACAGTTCGCATGGTAGACATGGTGAAGTTGAAAGTGCCCATGGTGACAGTGCCTATGGTGACAATGCTCATGTTGACAGTGCCCACTGTGACAGTGCTCACGGTGACAGTGCCCTTGGTGATAGTGCTTATGGTGATAGTGCTCATTGTGACTGTTTGCATGGTGACAGTGCCCATGTTGAAAGTGCCCATGGTGACAGTACCCATGGTGACAGTGCCCATGGTGACAGTGCTCAAGTTGAGATTGCCCATGGTGACCATTCCCATGGTGACAGTTCCCATGGTGATAGTGCTCATGGTAACAGTGCTCATGTTGACAGTGCACATGGTGACAATGCCCACACTGACATTGCTCACGGTGATAGTGCTCATGGTGATAATGCCCATTGTAATAGTGCTCACGGTGACAATGCCCATGTTGATATTGCTCCAGGTGACACTGCCCATGGTGATAGTGCTCACGGTGATAGTGCTCATAGTAATAGTGCTCATGGTGACACTACCCATGGTGACAGTGCCCATGGTGACACTGCCCATTGTGACATTTCCCATGGTGACAGTGCTCATGGTGAGAGTTCCCATGGTGACAGTGCACATGGTGACAGTTCCCATGGTGACAGTGCCCACGTTGACATTGCTCATGGTGACAGTGCTCACGGTGACAGTGACTTTGGTGATAGTACCCATGGTAATAGAGGTCACAGTGACAGTGCCCATGGTGATATTGCTCACGGTGACACTGCCCATGGTGATAGTGCTCACAGTGATATTGCTCATGGTGACAGTTCCCATGGTTACAGTGCCCATGGTGACAGTGCTCATGGTGACAGTGCCCACGGTGACTATGCTCATGGTGACAGTGCTCACAGAGATACTGCTCATGGTGACAGTTCGCATGGCGACAGGGCCCATGTTAAAAGTGCCCATGGTGACAATGCTCATGGTGACACTGCCCATGGTGACTGTGCTGATGTTCACGGTGTACATGGTTGGAATTCCCATGGTGAAATTCCTTATGGTGGCATTGCCCATGATGTTAGTGCTCATGGTGAATGTGTCCATGGTGACAGTGCCTATGGTGACAGTGCCCATGGTGACATTTCCCCGGGTGACAGTGCTCATACTGACAGTTCCCATGGTGACAGTGCCCATGGTGACAGTGCTAATGTTGACACTGCCCACGGTGACAGTGCTCATGGTGACAGTGTCCTTGGTGACAGTACCCATGGTAATAGTGCTCACGGTGACAGTGCCCACGGTGATATTGCTCATGGTGACACTGCCCATGGTGATAGTGCCAACGGTTACAGTTCTCATGGTGACAGTGCCCATGGTGACAGTGCTCACGTTGACAGTGCCCATGGTGATATTGTTCATGGTGACACTGCCCAGGGTGATAGTGCTAACGGTGATAGTGCTCATGGTGATAGTTCCCATGGTTACAGTGCTCATGGTGACAGTGCTCACGGTGATAGTGCTCACATTGACAGTGCCCTTGGTGATAGTGCTCACGGTGATAGTACCCACAGTGACAGATCAAATGATGACAGTTCCCATGGTGACAGTGCCCATGATGACAGTGCTCATGGTGACAGTGTCCACGGTGAGAGTGCTCATGTTGACACTGCTCACGGTAACAGTGCCCTTGGTGATAGTACCCATGTTAATAGTGCTCACGGTGATAGAGCCCACGGTGACATTTCCCATGGTGACAGTGCTCACTTTGACAGTGTACACGATGACAGTGCCCACGGTGACAGTGTTTATGGTGATATTACTAACGGGGACACGGCCCATGTTCATAGTGCTCACGGTGATAGTGCTCATGGTGACAGTTACCATGGTGACAGTGCCCACAGTGACAGTGCTCATGGTGACATTACCCACAGTGACAGTACTCATGGTGACAGTACGCATGGTGACAGTGCCCATGGTGACAGTGCTCATGGTGACACAGCCCATGGTGACTGTGCTAAAGCTGGCGGTGCATATGGTTGGAGTTCCCATGGTGAAATTCCTCATGGTGGCACTGCCCATGATGATAGTGCTCATGGTGACGGTGCCCATGGTGACATTTCCCATGGTGACAGTGCTCATGGTGAGAGTTCCCAGGCCGACCGTGCCCATGATGACAGTGCTCATGTTTACTGTGCCCACGGTGAAAGTGCTCATGGTAACAGTGATCACGGTGACAGTGCCCTTGGTGATAGTCCCCATGGTAACAGTGCTCAATGTGACAGTGCCCATGGTGATATTTCTCACGGTGACACTGCCCATGGTGATAGTGCTCACGGTGATTGTGCTCATGGTGACAGTTCCCATGGTTACAGTGCCCACTGTGACAGTGCCCATGGTGACAGTGCCCACGGTGACAGTGCTCATGGTGACAGTGCTCATGGTGATAGTGCTCACGGTGATAGTGCTCACGGTGACAGTGCCCTTGGTGATAGTGCTCATGGTGATAGTTCTCATGGTGGCAGTTTGCATGGTGACACTGCCCCTGTTGAAAGTGCCCATGGTGACAGTGCTCATGTTGACACTGCCCATGGTGACAGTGCTCATGTTGGAGGTGTACATGGTTGGAGTTCCCATGGTACAACTGTTATGGTGCACTGCCCATGATGATAGTGCTCATGGTGACAGTGTCCATGGTGACAGTGCCTATGGTGAGAGTGCCCATGGTGACAGCGCCCATGGTGACCGTTTCCATGGTGACAGTGCTCATGTTGACAGTGCCCATGGTGACCGTTCCCATGGTGACAGTTCCCATGGTGATAGTGCTCACCGTGATAGTGCCCATTGTGACAGTTCCCATGGATCCAGTGCCCATGGTGACAGTGCTCATTGTGACAGTGCCCTCGGTGATAGAGCTCATGGTGGCATTTCGCATGGTGACAGGGCCCATGACGACAGTGCTCATGGTTACAATGCCCAAGGAGACAGTGCTCATGGTTACAGTGCTCACGGTGACAGTGCTCATGGTGACATTGCCCATGGTGACAGTGCTCATGGTGACACTGCCCATGGTGATAGTGCCAACGGTTACAGTTCTCATGGTGACAGTGCCCATGGTGACAGTGATCACAGTGACAGTGCCCATGGTGATATTGTTCATGGTGACACTGCCCAGGGTGATAGTGCTAACGGTGATAGTGCTCATGGTGATAGTTCCCATGGTTACAGTGCTCATGGTGACAGTGCTCACGGTGATAGTGCTCACATTGACAGTGCCCTTGGTGATAGTGCTCACGGTGATAGTACCCACAGTGACAGATCAAATGATGACAGTTCCCATGGTGACAGTGCCCATGATGACAGTGCTCATGGTGACAGTGTCCACGGTGAGAGTGCTCATGTTGACACTGCTCACGGTAACAGTGCCCTTGGTGATAGTACCCATGTTAATAGTGCTCACGGTGATAGAGCCCACGGTGACATTTCCCATGGTGACAGTGCTCACTTTGACAGTGTACACGATGACAGTGCCCACGGTGACAGTGTTTATGGTGATATTACTAACGGGGACACGGCCCATGTTCATAGTGCTCACGGTGATAGTGCTCATGGTGACAGTTCGCATGGTGACAGTGCCCACGGTGACAGTGCTCATGGTGACATTACCCACAGTGACAGTGCTCTTGATGATAGTGCTCATGGTTAAAGTTCTCATGGTGAGAGTGCTCATGGTAACACTGACCATCGTGACTGTGCTCATGCTGGCGGTGTACATGGCTGGAGTCCCCATGGTGAAATTTCTTATGCTGGCAGTGCCCATGATGATAGTGCTCATGGTGACAGTGTCCATCGTGAGAGTGCCCATGGTGACAGTGCTCATGGTGACCCTGCCCATGGTGAGAGTTCCCATGGTGATATTTCCCATGTTGACAGTGCTCATGTTGACAGTGCACACGGTGACAGTGTTCATGGTGATATTGCTCAAGGTGACGGTGCCCATGGTTATAGTGCTCACGTTGATAGTGCTCATGGTGACAGTTCCCATGGTGACAGTGCTCATGGTGACATTTCCCATGGTAACAGAGCTCATGATGACAGTGTCCATGGTGACAGTGCCCATGTTGAAAGTGCCCATGGTGACATTGCTCATGGTGACACTGCCATGGTGACTGTGCTCATGCTGGCGGTGTACATGATTGGAGTTCCCATGGTGAAATTCCTCATGGTGGCACTGCCCATGATGACACTGCCCATGGTGACAGTGCCCATGGTGACATTTCCCATGGTGACAGTGCTCATGTTGACAGTGCACATGGTGACAGTGCCCACGGTGACATTTCCCATGGTTACAGTGTTCATGGTGATATTGCTCACGGTGACAGTGCCCATGGTTATAGTCCTCACGGTGATAGTGCTCATGGTGACAGTTCCCATGGTGACAGTGCCCACGGTGACAGTGCTCATGGTGACATTGCCCACGGTGACAGTTCTCATGGTAACAGTTCCCATGGTGACAGTGCTCATGTTGATAGTGCCCACGGTGACAGTGCTCATGGTGACAGTGCTCACAATGACAGTGCCCTTGGTGATAGTGCCCATGGTAATAGGGCTCACGGTGACACTGCCCATGGTGATATTGTTCATGGTGACACTGCCCATGGTGATAGAGCTCACGGTGATAGTGCTCACATTGACAGTGCCCTTGGGGATAGTGCTCATGGTAATACTGCTCATGGTGATAGTGCTCATGGCGATAGTTCGCATGGTGACAGTGCCCATGTGGAAAGTGCCCATGGTGGCAGTGCTCATGGTGACACGCCCATGGTGGCTGTGCTCATGCTGGCGGTGTCCATGGTTGGAGTTCCCATGGTGAAATTCCTTATGGTAGCACTGCCCATGATGATAGTGCTCATGGTGACAGTATCCATGGTGACAGTGCCTATGGTGACAGTGTCCATGGTGATAGTGCCCACAGTGACTGTGCTCATTGTGACAGTTTCTATGGTGAGAGTAACCATGATGACAGTGCTCATGGTGACAATGCCCACAGTGACAGTGCTCACGGTGATAGTGCTCACGTTGACATTGCCCTTGGTGATAGTACGCATGGTAATATTGCTCACGGTGACAGTGCCCATGGTGATAGTGCTCATGGTGATAGTGCTCATGGTAATAGTGATCATGGTGTAACTGCCTATGGTGACAGTGCCCACGGTGACACTGCCCATAGTGATATTTGCCATGGTGACAATGCTCATGGTGAGAGTTCCCATGGTGACAGTGCTCACGGTGACAGTGCTCATGGTGACACAGCCCATGGTGACTGTGCTAAAGCTGGCGGTGTATATGGTTGGAGTTCCCATGATGAAATTCCTCATGGTGGCACTCCCCATGATGATAGTGCTCATGGTGACAGTGCCCAGGGTGAAATTATCCATGGTGACAGTGCTCATGGTGAGAGTTCCTATGGTGACTGTGCTCATGTTGACAGTGCCCATGGTGACAGTGCCCACGGTGACACTGCGCAAGGTGATAGTGCCCATGGTAATACTGCTGATGGTGACACTGCCCATGTTGATATTGCTCACGGTGACACTGCCCATGGTGATAGTGCTCACGGTGATAGTGCTCACGGTGACAGTGCCCTTGGTGATATTGCTCATGGTGATACAGCTCATGGCGGAAGTTCGCATGGTGACACTGCCCCTCTTGAAATTGCCCATGGTGACAGTGCTCATGTTGACACTGCCCATGGTGACTGTGCTCACGATGGAGGTGTACATGGTTGGAGTTCCCATGGTACAACTGTTATGGTGGTACTGCCCATGATGATAGTGCTCATGGTGACAGTGTCCATGGTGACAGTGCCCATGGTGATAGTGCCTATTGTGAGAGTGCCCATGGTGACAGTTCCCATGGTGACCATTTCCATGGTGATAATGCTCATGTTGACAGTGCCAACCGTGACAATGCTCATGGTGAGAGTTCCCATGGTGAAAGTGATCATCTTGACAATGCCCATGGCAACCGTTCCCATGGTGACATTTCCCATGGTGATAGTACTCACCGTGATAGTGCCCATGGTGACAGTTCCCATGGATACAGTGTCCATGGTGACAGTGCTCATTGTGGCACTGCCCATGGTGACTGTGCTCATGCTGGCGGTGTACTTGGTTGGAGTTCCGATGGTGAAATTCCTCATGGTAGCACTGCCCATGATGATAGTGCTCATGGTGACAGTGTCCGTCATGAGAGTGTCCATGGTGACAGTTCCCATGGTGATAGTGCATACCGTGATAGTGCCCATGGTGACAGTTCCCATGGATACAGTGCCCATGGTGACAGTGCTCACGGTGATAGTGCTCATGCAGACAGTTCGCATGGTGACACGGCCCATGTTGAAAGTGCCCATGGTGACAGTGCTCATAGTGGCACTGCCCATGATGATTGTGCTCATTCTGGCGGTGTACTTGGTTGGAGTTCCCATGGTGAAATTCCTCATGGTAGCACTGCCCATGCTGATAGTGCTCATGGTGACAGTGCACATGGTGACAATGCCCACACTGACAGTGCTCACGGTGTTAGTGCACATGGTGATAATGCCCATTGTAATTGTGCTCAAGGTGACAGTGCCCATGTTGATATTGCTCAAGGTGATAGTGCTCATGGTGACACTGCCCTTGATGATAGTGCTCTTGGTGATAGTGCTCATGGTAATAGTGTTCATGGTGACAGTGCCCATGGTGACACTGCTCATAGTGACAATTCCCATGGTGACAGTGCTCATGGTGAGAGTTCCCATGGTGACAGTGCACATGGTGACAGTTCCCATGGTGACAGTGCTCACTGTGACAGTGCTCACTGTGGCAGTGTCAATGGTTACAGTGCACATGGTGACCGTTCCCATAGTGACAGTTCCCATGGTGATAGTGCTCACCGTGATAGTGCCCATGGTGACAGTTCCCATGGAAACAGTGCCCATGGTGACAGTGCTCATGGTGACAGTGCCCACTGTGATAGTGCTCATGGTGGCAGTTTGCAGGGTGACAGTGGCCATGATGACAGTGCTCATGGTGGAAATGCCCACGGTGACAGTGCTCATGGTGACAGTGCTCATGATGACAGTGCCCTTGGTGATAGTACCCATGGTAATAGTGCTCACTGTGACAGTGCCCATGGTGATAGTGCTCATGGTGATAGTGCTCATGGTAATAGTGCTCATGGTGACACTGTCCATGGTGACAGTGCCCATGGTGGCAGTGCTCATGCTGAGAGTTCCCATGGTGACAGTGCACATGGTGACAGTTCCCATGGTGACACTGCTCATGGTGACAGTGCTCACTGTGGCAGTGCCAATGGTAACAGTGCTCATGGTGGCAGTGTCCATGGTGGCATTTACCAAAGTGACAGTGCTCATGGAGATATTTCCCATGGTAACATAGCTCATGATGACAGTGTCCATGGTGACAGTGCCCATGGTGACAGTGGCCATGTTGAAAGTACCTATGGTGACAGTGCTCATGGTGACAGTGCCCACGGTGACTATGCTCATGGTGACAGTGCTCACAGTGATAGTGCTCATGGTGACAGTTCGCATGGTGACAGGGCCCATGTTGAAAGTGCCCAAGGTGACAGTGCTCATGGTGGCACTGCCCATGATGATAGTGTTCATGGTGACAGTGCCTATGGTGACACTGCCCATTGTGATAGTGCTCACGGTGATAGTGTCCACAGTGACAGTGCTAATGGTGACAGTCCCCATGGTGACAGTGCCCATGATGACAGTGCTCATGGTGACAGTGCCCACGGTGATAGTGCTCATGGTGGCAGTTCACATGGTGACAGTTACCATGATGACAATGCTCATGGTGACAGTGCCCATGGTGACAGTGCTCATGGTGATAGTGCTCATGGTAATAGTGCTAATGGTGACACTGCCCATGGTGACAGTGCCCATGGTGACAGTCCCCATGGTCACAGTGACCGTGGTGACAGTGCCCATGGTGACATTTCCCATGCTGACAGTGCTCATGGTGAGAGTTCCCATGGTGACAGTGCTCATGATGACAGTGCCCATGGTGACCGTTCCCATGGTGACAGTTCCCATGGTGACAGTGCACACGGTAACAGTGCCCACGGTGACAGTGCTCACGGTGATAGTGCTCATGGTTACAGTGCCCATGTTGATATTGCTCACGGTGACCCTCCCCATCGTGATAGTGCTCACGGTGATAGTTCTCATGGTGACATTGTCCACGGTGATAATGCTCATGGTGACAGTGCCCTTGGTGATAGTGATCATGGTGATAGTGCTTATGGAGACATTTCCCATGGTGACAGTGCCCATGTTGAAATTGCCGATGGTGACAGTACCCATGGTGAGAGTGCTCATGGTGAAGGTTCCCACTGTGACAGTGCTCATGGTGACAGTGCTCATGGTGACAGTGCTCAGGGTGAGAGTGCTCACGATGATAGTGCTCACGGTGACAGTTCCCTTGGTGATAGTGCTCATGGTGATAGTGCCCATGGTGACACTGCCCATGGTGATATTGCTCACGGTGACACTGCCCATGGTAATAGTGCTCATGGTGATAGTGCTCACGTTGACAGTGCCTTTGGTGATAGTGCTCATGGTGACACTGCCCATGGTGACAGTTCACATGCTGATAGTGCCCATGTTGAAAGTTCCCACGGTGACAGTGCTCATGGTGATAATGCCCATGGTGACTGTGCTCATGCTGGCGGTGTACAGGGTTGGTGTTCCCATGTTGAAATTCCTCATGGTGGCACTGCCCATGATGATAGTGTACATGGTGACAGTGTCCATGGTGACAGTGCCAATGGTGACAGTGCTCACGGTGACACTGCCCATGGTGACATTTCACAAGGTGACAGTGCCCATGTAGAAAGTGCTCATGGTGACAGTGACCATGGTGACATTTCCCATGTTGACAGTGTCCATTGTGATAGTGCCCATGGTGACAGTGCCCATGGTGACAGTGCTCATGTTGACAGTGCCCATGGTGACAGTGCCCTTGGTGACAATACCCATAGTGACATTTCCAATTGTGACAGTCCTCATAGTGAGAGTTCCCATGGCGACAGTGCTGATGGATGACAGTGCTCATGTTGACAGTGCCCATGGGGACAATGCTGATGGATACAGTGTCCATGGTGATAGTGCTCCTCGGGACCGTGTAGATGGTTACAGTGCCCATGGTGACATTTTCCACAGTGACAGTGCCCATGGTGAGAGTGCCGATGGAGACAGTGTCCATAGTGACAGTTCCCATGGTGACAGTGCTCATGGTGACACTTCCCATGGTGAACAGTGTCCATGGTGACATTTCCGATGGAGACAGTGCTCCTGGTGAGAGTTCCCATGCTGACAGTGCTCACGTTGACAGTGCCCATGGTGACAGTTCCCATGTTGACACTTCCCATGGTGATATTGCTCATGGTGACAGTGCACATGGTGACATAGCCCACGGTGACAGTGCTCACGGTGATAGTGCTCATGGTAATAGTGCTCGTGTTGACACTACCGATGGTGACAGTGCACATGGTGACACTGCCCATAGTGACATTTCCCATGGTGACAGTGCTCATGGTGAGAGTTCCCATGGTGACAGTGCACATGGTGACAGTGCCCATGGTGATAGTGCTCACTGTGACAGTTCTCACTGTGGCAGTGCCAATGGTTACAGTGCGCATGGTGACCTTTCCCATGGTGACAGTTCCCATGGTGATAGTGCTCACCGTGATAGTGCCAATGGTGACAGTTACCATGGATACAGTGCCTATGGTGACAGTGCTCATGGTGACAGTGCCCACTGTGATAGTGCTCAGGGTGGCAGTTCGCATGGTGACAGTGGCCATGATGACAGTGCTCATGGTGGCAATGCCCACAGTGACAGTGCTCATGGTGATAGTGCTCACGATGACAGTGCCTTTGGTGATAGTATCCATGGTAATAGTTCTCAATGTGACAGTGCCCATGGAGATAGTGCTCATGGTGATGGTGCTCATGGTAATAGTGCTCATGGTGACACTGCCCATGGTGACAGTGCCCATGGTGACACTGCCCATAGTGACATTTCCCATGGTGGCAGTGCTCATGGTGACAGTTCCCATGGGGACAGTGCTCATGGTGACAGTGCCCATGGTGACAGTGTCCATGGTGACAGTGCCTATGGTGAGAGTGCCCATGGTGACAGTGTGCATGGTGACAGTGCTCATGTTGAAATTGCCCATGGTGACAGTGCTCATGGTGAGAGTTCCCATGGTGACAATGTTCATGTTGACAATGCCCATGGAGACAGTGCTCATGTTGACAGCGCCCACGGTGACAGTGCTCATGGTTACAGTGCTCACAGTTACAGTGCCCATGGTGATAGGGCCCATAGTAATAGTGCTCACGGTGACAGCATCCACGTTGATATTGTTCATGGTGACACTACCCATGGTGATAGTGCTCACGGTGACAGTGCTCATGAAGACAGTTCCCATGGTTGCAGTGCCCATGGTGACATTGCCCACGGTGACAATGCTCATGGTGACAGTGCTCATGGTGATATTGCTCACGGTGATAGTGCTCACATTGACAATGCCCTTGGTGATAGTGCTCATGGTAATACTGCTCATGGTGATAGTGCTCATGGTGATAGTTCGTATGGTGACAGTGCCCATGTTGAAAGTCCCCATGATGGCAGTGCTCATGGTGACATTGCCCATGGTGACTGTGCTCATGCTGGCAGTGTACATGGTTGGAGTTCCCATGGTGAAATTCCTTATGGTGGCACTGCCCATGGTGATAGTGTTCATGGTGACAGTGTCCATGGTGACAGTGCCCATGATGACAGTGCTCATGGTGACAGTGCCCACGGTGACAGTGCTCATGGTGACAGTGCTCACGGTGACAGTGCCCTTGGTGATAATACCCATGTTAATAGTGCTCACAGTGACAGTGCCCATGGTGATTTTGCTCACGGTGACACTACCCATGGTGATAGTGCTCATGGTGATAGTGCTCATGGTGACAGTTCCCATGGTAACTGTGCCCATGGTGACAGTGCTCATGGCGACAGTGCCCACGGTGACTATGCTCATGGAGACAGTGCTCATGGTGATAGTGCTCATGGTGACAGTTCACATGGTGACAGAGCCCATGTTGAAAGTGCCCATGGTGACAGTGCTCATGGTGGCACTGCCCATGGTGACTGTGCTCATGCTTGCGGTGTACCTGGTTGGAGTTCCGATGGTGAAATTCCTCATGGTAGCACTGCCCATAATGATAGTGCTCATGGTGACAGTGTCCATGGTGACAGTGCCTATGGTGACAGTGCCCATTGTGATAGTGCTCATAGTGACAGTGCCCACTGTGACAGTGCTCACGGTGACAGTGCCCTTGGTGATAATACCCATGTTAATAGTGCTCACAGTGACAGTGCCCATGGTGATTTTGCTCACGGTGACACTCCCCATGGTGATAGTGCTCATGGTGACAGTTCCCATGGTAACTGTGCCCATGGTGACAGTGCTCATGGCGACAGTGCCCACGGTGACTATGCTCATGGAGACAGTGCTCATGGTGATAGTGCTCATGGTGACAGTTCACATGGTGACAGAGCCCATGTTGAAAGTGCCCATGGTGACAGTGCTCATGGTGGCACTGCCCATGGTGACTGTGCTCATGCTTGCGGTGTACCTGGTTGGAGTTCCGATGGTGAAATTCCTCATGGTAGCACTGCCCATAATGATAGTGCTCATGGTGACAGTGTCCATGGTGACAGTGCCTATGGTGACAGTGCCCATTGTGATAGTGCTCATAGTGACAGTGCCCACTGTGACAGTGCTCAATGTGACAGTGCTCACGGTGACAGTGCCCTTGGTGATAGTGCTCATGGTGATAGTGCTCATGGTGACAGTTCGCATGGTGACAGTGCCCATGTTGAAATTGCTGATGGTGACAGTACCCATGGTGAGAGTGCTCATGGTGAAGGTTCCCACTGTGACAGTGCTCATGGTGACAGTGCTCATGGTGACAGTGTTCAGGGTGAGAGTGCTCACGATGATAGTGCTCACGGTGACAGTTCCCTTGGTGATAGTGCTCATGGTGATAGTGCCCATGGTGACACTGCCCATGGTGATATTGCTCACGGTGACACTGCCCATGGTAATAGTGCTCATGGTGATAGTGCTCACGTTGACAGTGCCTTTGGTGATAGTGCTCATGGTGACACTGCCCATGGTGACAGTTCACATGCTGATAGTGCCCATGTTGAAAGTTCCCACGGTGACAGTGCTCATGGTGATAATGCCCATGGTGACTGTGCTCATGCTGGCGGTGTACAGGGTTGGTGTTCCCATGTTGAAATTCCTCATGGTGGCACTGCCCTTGATGATAGTGTACATGGTGACAGTTCGCATGGTGACAGTGCCCATGTTGAAATTGCCGATGGTGACAGTACCCATGGTGAGAGTGCTCATGGTGAAGGTTCCCACTGTGACAGTGCTCATGGTGACAGTGCCCTTAGTGATAGTGCTCATGGTGACAGTTCGCATGGTGACAGTACCCATGGTGATAGTGCTCATGGTGACAGTGCTCATGGGGACAGTGCACATGGTGACAATGCCCACGATGACAGTGCTCACGGTGATAGTGCTCAAGGGGAAAGTGCCCATTGTAATAGTGCTCACCGTGACAGTGCCCATGCTGATATTGCTCAAGGTAACACTGCCCATGGTGATAGTGCTCACGGTGATAGTGCTCATGGTGACAATGCCCTTGGTGATAGTGCTCATGGTGATAGTGTTCATGGTAATAGTGCTCATGGAGACAGTGCTCACGGTGATAGTGCCCATGGTGACACTGCCCATAATGACATTTCCCATGGTGACAGTGCTCATGGTGAGAGTTCCCATGGTGACAGTGCTCACGGTGACAATGCTCACTGTGGCAGAGCCAATGGTTACAGTGCTCATGGTGGCAGTGTCCATGGTGGCAGTTCCCAAGATGACAGTGCTCATGGTGACATTTCCCATGGAAACAGAGCTCATGATGACAGTGTCCATGGTGACAGTGTACATGGTGACAGTGGCCATGTTGAAAGTGCCCATGGTGACAGTGCTCAAGCTGGCGGTATACATGGCTGGAGTTCCCATGGTGAAATTCCTCATGGTTGCCCTGCCCATGATGATAGTGCTCATGGTGACAGTGTCCATCATGAGAGTGCCCATGGTGACAGTGCTCATGATGACCCTGCCCATGGTGACAGTGCCCATGGTGACATTTCCCATGGTGACAGTGCTCATGTTGACAGTGCACACGGTGACATTGCCCACGGTGACATTTCCCATGGTGACAGTGTTCATGGTGATATTGCTCACGGTCACAGTGCCCATGGTTATAGTCCTCACGGTGATAGTGCTCATGGTGACAGTTCCCATGGTGACAGTGCCCGCAGTGACTGTGCTCATGGTGACATTGCCCACGGTGACAGTGCTCATGGTGACAGTTCGCTTGGTGACACTGCCCATGGTGACAGTGCACATGGTGACACAGCCCATGGTGACTGTGCTAAAGCTGCCGATGTACATGGTTGGAGTTCCCATGGTGAAATTCCTCATGGTGGCACTGCCCATGATGATAGTGTTGATGGTGACAGTGCCTATGGTGAGAGTGCCCATTGTGATAGTGGTCACGGTGACAGTGCCCTTCGTGATAGTATCCATGGTAATAGTGTTCACAGTGACACTGCCCATGGTGATAGTGCTCATGGTGACAGTGCTCATGGTGATAGTGTTCACGGTGATAGTGCTCATGGTGACAGTGCCCTTGGTGATAGTGCTCATGGTGATAGTGTTCATGGAGACATTTCACATGGTGACAGTGCTCATGTTGACAGTCCCCATGTTGACTGTGCTCATGCTGGCGGTGTACATGGTTGGTGTTACAATGGTGAAATTTCTTATGGTGGCACTGCCCATGATGATAGTGCTCATGGTGAAAGTGCCCATGGTGACAGTGTCCATGGTGACAGTGCCTATGGTGAGAGTGCCCATGGTGACAGTGCCCATGGTGACGGTGTCCAAGGTGACAGTGCTCATGTTGACAGTGCCCACGGTGACAATGCTCATGGTGAGAGTTTCCATGGTGGCAGTGCTAACCTTAACAGTGTCCATGGTGACCGTTCCGGTGGTGACAGTTCCCATGGTGATAGTGCCCATGGTGACAGTGCTCATGGTTATAGTGCTCATGGTGACACGGCCCATGGTGAATGTGCTCATGCTGGCGGTGTACATGGTTGGAGTTCCCATGGTGAAATTCCTTATGGTGGCAATGCCCATGATGATAGTGCTCATGGTGAGAGTGTCCATGGTGACAATACCTATGGTGACAGTGCCCATGGTGACATTTCCCATGGTGATAGTGCTCATGGTGAGAGTTCCCATGATGACAATGCTTATGTTGACAATGCCCTTGGTGACAGTGCTCATCGTGACTGTGCCCACTGTGAAATTTCTCATGGTGACAGTGCTCACGGTGATAGTGCTCACGGTGATAGTGCTCACGCTGACAGTGCCCTTGGTGATAGTGCTCATGGTAATAGTGCTCACGGTGACGGTTCGCATGGTGACAGTGCCCATGATGAAAGTGCCCATGGTGGCAGTGCTCATTGTGACACTGCCCATGGTGAATGTGCTCATGCTGGCGTTGTACATGGTTGGAGTTCCCATGGTGAAATTCCTTATGGTGGCACTACCCATGATGATAGTGTTCATGGTGACAGTGTCCATGGTGACATTTCCCATGGTGACAGTGCTCATGGTGAGAGTTCTCATGTTGAGAGTGCTCAGGTTGACATTGCCCATGGTGACCCTTCCGATGGTGAGAGTTCCCATGGTGATAGTGCTCATGGTGACAGTGCTCATGGTGACCGTGCACACGGTGACAATGCCCACAGTGACAATGCTCACGGTGATAGTGCTCATGGCGATAGTGACCATTGTAATAGTGCTCACCGTGACAGTGCCCATGTTGATATTGCTCATGGTGACACTGCCCATGGTGATAGTGCTCACGGTGATAGCGCTCAGGGTGACACTGTCCTTGGTGATAGTGCTCATGGTGATAGTGTTCATGGTAATAGTGCTCATGGTGACACTGCCCATGGTGACAGTGCCCATGGTGACACTCCCGATAGTGACATTTCTTATGGTGACAGTGCTCATGGTGAGAGTTCCCATGGTGACAGTGCACATGGTGACAGTTCCCATGGTGACAGTGCTCACGGTGACCGTGCTCACTGTGGCAGTGCCAATGGTAACATTGTTCATGGTGGCAGTGTCCATGGTGGCGGTTTCCAAGATGACAGTGCTCATGGTGATATTTCCCATGGTAACAGAGTTCATGATGACAGTGCTCATGGTGACAGTTCGCATGGTGACAGTGCCCACTTTGAAAGTGCCCATGGTGACAGTACCCATGGTGACTGTGCCCATGGTGACAGTGCCCATGGTGACAGTGCTCATTGTGAGAATTGCCATGGTGACAGTGCTAATGTTGACATTGCCCATTGTGACCGTTCCCATGGTGACAGTTCCCAAGGTGATAGTGCTCATGGTGACAGTGCTATTGGTGACAGTGCACACGGTGAGAATGCCCACACTTACACTGCTCACGTTGATAGTGCCCATGGTGATAGTGCCAATTTTAATAGTGCTCATGGTGACCGTGCCCATGTGGATGTTGCTCAAGGTGACACTTCCCATGGTGATAGTGCTCACGGTGATAGTGCTCATGGTGACACTGCCCTTGGTGATAGTGCTCATGGTGATAGTGCTCATGGTAATACTGCTCATGTTTACGCTGCCCATGGTGACAGTGCCCATGGTGACACTGCCCAAAGTGACATTTCCCATGGTGACAGTGCTCATGGTGAGAGTTCCCATGGTGACAGTGCACATGGTGACAGTTCCGATGGTGACAGTGCTCATGGTGACAGTGCTCACTGTGGCAGTGCCAATGGTTACAGTGCTCACGGTGGCAGTGTCCATGGTGGCAGTTCCCAAGAGGACAGTGCTCATGGTGACATTTCCCATGGTAACAGAACTCAGGATGACAGTGTCCATGGTGACAGTGCCCATGGTGAGAGTGGCCATGTTGAAATTGCCCATGGTGACAGTGTTTATGGTGACACTGCCCATGGTGACTGTGCTCATGCTGGCGTTGAACAAGGTTGGAGTTCCCATGGTGAAATTCCTCATGGTGGCACTACCCATGATAATAGTGCTCATGGTGACAGTGTACATCGTGAGAGTGCCCATGGTAACAATGCTCATGGTGAAACTGCCCATGGTGACAGTGCCCAAGGTGATATTCCCATGGTGACAGTGCTCATTTTGACAGTGCACATGGTGACAGTGCCGACAGTGACAGTGCTCACGGTGATAGTGTTAATGGAAATATTGCTCATGGTGACACTGCCCATGGTTATAGTGCTCACAGTGATAGTGCTCATGGTGACAGTTCCCAAGGTGACAGTGCCCACGGTGATAGTGCTCATGGTGACATTGCCCACGGTGACAGTGCTCATGGTGAGAGTTCGCATGGTGACAGTGCCCATGGTTACAGTGCTCATGGTCACACAACCCATGGTGACTGTGCTAAAGCTGGCAGTGTACATGGTTGGAGTTCCCATGGTGAAATTCCTCATGGTGGCACTGCCCATGATGATAGTGTTGATGGTGACAGTGTCCATGGTGACAGTGCCTATGGTGACAGTGTCCATTGTGATAGTGCTCTCGGTGATAGTTCCCTCAGTGACAGTTCTAATGGTGACAATTCCATGGTGACAGTGCCCATGATGACCGTGCTCATGGTGACAGTGCCCACGGTGACATTTCTCATGGTGAGAGTGCTCACGGTGACAGTGCCCTTGGTGATAGTACCCATGGTAATAGTGGTCACGTTGACATGGCCCATGGTGATATTGCTCACGGTGACGCTGCCCATGGTGATAGTGCTCACGGTGACATTCCCATGGTTACAGTGCCCATGGTGATATTGCTCACGGTGACACTGCCCATGATGACAGTGCTCATGGTGACAATGCCCATTCTGACAATGCTCATAGTGACAGTGCTCACGGTGACAGTGCCCTTGATGATAGTACTCATGGTAATAGTGCTCACGGTGACAGTTCCCATGGTGACAGTGCTCACTGTGGCAGTGCCAATGGTTACAGTGCTCATGGTGGCAGTGTCCATGGTGGCAGTTCCCAAGATGACAGTGCTCATGGTGACATTTCCCATGGTAAGAGAGCTCATGATGACAGTGTCTATGGAGACAGTGCCCATGGTGACAGTGGCCATGTTGAAAGTGCCCATGGTGACACTGCTCATGGTGTCACTGCCCATGGTGACTATGCTCATGCTGGCTGTGTACATGCTTGGAGATCCCATGGTGAAATTCCTCATGGTGGCACTGCCCATAATGATAGTGCTCATGGTGACAGTGTCCATGGTGACATTGCCTATGGTGACAGTTCCCATTGTGATAGTGCTCACGGTGATAGGGCCCACAGGGACAGTTCTAATGGTGACAGTTCCAATGGTGAGAGTGCCCATGATGACAGTGCTTATGGTGACAGTGCCCACGGTGACAGTGCTCATGGTGACAGTGCTCATGGTGACAGTGCCCTTGGTGATAGTACCCATGGTAAAAGTGCTCATGGTGACATTGCCCATGGTGATATTGCTCATGCTGGCGGTGTACATGGTTGGAGTTCCGATGATGAAATTCCTCATGGTAGCACTGCCCATGATGATAGTGCTCACGGTGAAAGTGTCCATGGTGACAGTGCCTATGGTGACAGTGCCCATTGTGATAGTGCTCATGGTGATAGTGCCCAAAGTGACAGTGCTCATTGTGACAGTTCCTATGGTGACAGTGCCCATGATGATAGTGCTCATGGTAAAAGTTCCCACTGTGATAGTGCTCACGGTGAAAGTGCTCACGGTGACAGTGCCCTTGGTGATAGTGCTCATGGTAATAGTGCACATGGTGACACTGCCCATGGTGACAGTGCCCATGGTGACACTGCCCATAGTGACATTTCCCATGGTGACAGTGCTCATGTTGACAGTGCCCATGGTGACAGTGACCATGGTGAGTGTGCCCATGGTGACAGTGTCCATGGTGACAGTGCTCACCTTGACAGTGCCTTTGGTGATAGTACCCATGTTAATATTGCTCACGGTTACAGTGCCCATGGTGATAGTGCTCATGGTGATAGTGCTCATGGTGACAGTTACCTTGGTGATAGTGCTCATGGTGATAGTGCTCATGGTGATAGTTCGCATGGTGACAGTGCCCATGTTGAAAGTCTCCATGAAGGCAGTGCTCATGGTGACACTGCCCATGGTGACTGTGCTCTTGCTGGCGGTGTACATGTTTGGAGTTCTCATGGTGAAATTCCTTATGGTGGCACTGCCCATGATGATAGTGTTCATCGTGACAATGTCCATGGTGACAGTGCCTATGGTGACAGTGCCCATTGTGATAGTGCTCACGGTGATAGTGCCCTCAGTGACAGTTCTAATGGTGACAGTTCCCACGGAGACATTGCTCATGGTGACAGTGCTCACGGTGACAGTAACCTTGGTGATAGTACCCATGGTAATAGAGGTCACGGTGACAGTGCCCATGGTGATATTGCTCATGGTGACACTGCCCATGGTGATAGTGCTCACGGTGATAGTGCTCAGGGTGACAGTTCCCATGGTTACAGTGCCCATGGTGACAGTGCTCATGGTGACAGTGCCCGCGGTGACTGTGCTCATGGTGACAGTGCTCACAGACATACTGCTCATGGTGACAGTTCGCATGGCAACAGGGCCCATGTTAAAAGTGCCCATGGTGACAGTGCTCATGTTGGCACTGCCCATGGTGACTGTGCTCATGCTGGTGGTGTACAAGGTTGGAGTTCCCATGGTGAAATTCCTTATGGTGGCAATGCCCATGATGATAGTGCTCATGGTGACATTGCCCACGGTGACAGTGCTCATGGTGACAGTTCGCATGTTGACATTGCCCATGGTGACAGTGCTCATGGTGACACAGCCCATGGTGACTGCGCTAAAGCTGGCGGTGTACATGGTTGGAATTCTCATGGTGAAATTCCTCATGGTGGCACTGCCCATGATGATAGCGCTCACTGTGACAGTGTCCATAGTGACAGTGCCCATGGTGACAGTGCCCATGGTGACATTTCCCATGGTGACTGTGCCCATGGTGACATTTCCCAATGTGACAGTGCTCATGGTGAGAGTTCCCATGGTGACAGTGTTGATGTTGACAGTGCCAATGGTGACAGTGCCCATGGTGACAGTGCCCATGGTGATAGTGTCCATGGTGACAGTGCTCATGTTGACAGTGCCCACGGCGACAGTGCTCATGGTGAGAGTACCCATGGTGACAGTTCTCACCTTGATAGTGCCCATGGTGACCGTTCCCATGGTGACAGTTCCCATGGTGATAGTGCTCACCGTGATAGTGCCCAGGGTGACAGTTCCCATGGATACAGTGCCCATGGTGACAGTTCTCATGGTGACAGTGCCCACGGTGATAGTGCTCATGGTGGCAGTTCGCATGCTGACAGTGCCCATGATGACAGTGCTCATGGTGACAGTGCCCACGGTGACAGTGCTCACAGTGAGAGTGCCCTTGCTGATAGTACCCATGGTAATAGTGCTCACATGAAAGTGCCCATAGTGATATTGCTCACGGTGACACTGCCCATGGTGATAGTGGTCACGGTGACAATGCCCACGGTGATAGTGTTCATGGTGATAGTGCTCATGTAGAGAGTGCTCATGGTGACACTGCCCATGGTGACTGTGATCATGCTGGCGGTGTACATGGTTGGAGTTCCCATGGGGAAATTTCTTATGGTGGCAATGCCCATGATGATAGTGCTCATGGTGACAGTGCTCATGGTGACAGTGTACATGGTGACAATCCCCACGGTGACAGTGATCACGGTGATAGTTCTCATGGCGATAGTGCCCATTGTAATAGTGCTCACGGTGACGTTGCCCATGTTGATATTGTTCACGGTGACACTGCCCTTGGTGATAGCGCTCATGGTGATAGTGCTCATGGTAATACTGCTCATGGTGACACTGCCCATGGTGACAGTGCCCATGGAGACACTGCCCATAGTGACATTTCCCATGGTGACAGTGCTCATGGTGAGAGTTCCCATATTGACAGTGCACATGGTGAAAGTTCCCATGGTGACAGTGTTCACAGTGACAGTGCTCACTGTGGCAGTGACATTGGTTACAGTGCTCATGGGGGCAGTGTCCATGGTGGCAGTTCCCAAGATGACAGTGCTCATGGTGACATTTCCCATGGTAACAGAGCTCATGATGACAGTGTCCATGGTGACATTGCCCATGTCGAAAGTGCCCATGGTGACATTGCTCATGGTGACACTGCCCATGGTGACTGTGCTCATGCTGGCGGTGTACATGGTTGGAGTTCCCATGGTGAAATTCCTCATGGTGGCACTGCCCATGATGATAGTGCTCATGGTGACAGTGTCCATCGTGAGAGTGCACTTGGTGACAGTGCTCATGATGACACTGCCCATGGTGACAGTGCCCATGGTGACATTTCCCATGGTGACAGTGCTCATGTTGACAGTGCACAAGGTGACAGTGCCCAAGGTGACATTTCCCATGGTTACAGTGTTAATGGTGATATTGCTCACTGTGACAGTGCCCATGGTTATAGTCCTCACGGTGATAGTGCTCATGGTGACAGTTCCCATGGTGACAGTGTTCATGGTGACAGTTCGCATGGTGACAGTCCCCATGGTGACAGTGCTCATGGTGACACAGCACATGGTGACTGTTCTAAAGCTGCCGATGTACATGGTTGGAGTTCCCAAGCTGAAATTCCTCATGTTGGCACTGCCCATGATGATAGTGTTCATGGTGACAGTGTCCATGGAGACAGTGCCTATGGTAACAGTGCCCATTGTGATAGTGCTCACGGTGATAGTGCCCACAGTGACAGTTGTAATAGTGACAGTCCCCATGGTGACAGTGTCGATGATGACAGTGCTCATGGTGACAGTGTTCATGGTGATATTGCTCACGGTGACACTGCCCATGGTTATTGTCCTCACGGTGATAGTGCTCATGATGACAGTTCCCATGATGACAGTGCACACGGTGACAGTGCTCATGGTGACATTGCCCATGGTGACAGTGCTCATGGTAAAAGTTTGCATGGTAACAGTGCCCATGGTGACAGTGCTCATGGTGACACAGCCCATGTTGACAGTGCTAAAGCTGGCAGTGTACATGGTTGGAGTTCTCATGGTGAAATTCCTCATGGTGGCACTGCCCATGATGATAGTGCTCATGGTGACAGTGCCCATGGTGACATTTCCCATGGTGACAGTGGTCATGGTGAGAGTTCCCATGGTGACAGTGCTCATCTTGAGTGTGCCCATGGTGACCGTTCCCATGGTGACAGTTCCCATGGTGATAGTGCTCATGGTGACAGTGCCCTCGGTGACAGTGCAAATGGTGACATTTCCCATGGTGACAGTGCTCATATTGACAGTGCACACGGTAACAGTGCCCACGGTGACACTGCTCACGGTGACAGTGCTCATGGTTATAGTGCTCACGGTGATAGTGCTCACGTTGACAGTGTCCTTGGTGATAGTGTTCATGGTAATACTGCTCATGGTGATAGTGCTGGTGGTGATAGTTCGCATGGTGACAGTGCCCATGTTGAAAGTCCCCATGATGGCAGTGCTCATGGTGACACTGCTCATGGTGACTGTGCTCATGCTGGCGGTGTACATGGTTGGAGTTCCCATGGTGAAATTCCTTATGCTGGCAGTGCCCATGATGATAGTGTTCATGGTGACAGTGTCCATGGTGACAGTGCCTATGGTGACAGGGCGCATGGTGACATTTCCCATGGTGACAGTGCCCATGGTTACAGTGCTCATGTTGACACTGCCCACGGTGACAGTGCTCATGGTGACAGTGCTCACAGTGACAGTACCCTAGGTGGTAGTACCCATGGTAATAGTGCTCACTTTGACAGTGCCCATGATGATAGTGCTAATGATGACAGTGCTCATGGTGACAGTTCCCATGGTGACAGTGCTCATGTTGACAGTGCCCACAGTGACAGTGCTCATGGTGGCAGTGCTCACAGTGACAATGCCCATGGTGATAGTGCCCATGGTAATAGTGCTCATGGTGACAGTTCCCATGGTTACAGTGCCCATGGTGACAGTGCTACTGGTGACAGTGCCCACGGTGAAAATGCTCATGGTGACAGTGCTCATGGTGATAGTCCTCACGGTGACAGTGCTCACATTGACAGTGCCCTTGGTGATAGTGCACATGGTAATTCTGCTCATGGTGAAATTGCTCATGGTGATAGTTCGCATGGTGACAGTGCCCATGTCGAAAGTGCCCATGGTGGCAGTGCTCATGGTGACACTGCCCATGGTGACTGTGCTCATGCTGGGAGTGTACATGGTTGGAGTTCCCATGGTGAAATTCCTTATGGTGGCACTGCCCATGATGATAGTGTTCATGGTGACATTGTCCATGGTGACAGTGCGTATGGTGACAGTGCCCATTGTGATTGTGCTCACGGTGATAGTGCCCACAGTGACAGTGCTAATGGTGACAGTCCCCATGGTGACAGTTCCCATGATGACAGTGCTCATGGTGACAGTGCCCACGGTGACAGTGCTCATGGTCACAGTGCTCACGGTGACAGTGCTCACGGTGACAGTGACCTTGGTGATAGTATCCTTGTTAATAGTGCTCACGGTGACAGTGCCCATGGTGATATTGCTCACGGTGACACTGCCCATGGTGATAGTGCTCATGGTGACGGTTCCCAAGGTTACAGTGCCCATGGTGACAGTGCTCATGGTGACAGTGCCCATGGTGATTATGCTCATGGAGACCGTGCTCACGGTGATAGTGCTCATGGTGACAGTTCGCATGCTGACAGGGCCCATGTTGAAAGTGCCCATGGTGACAGTGCTCATGGTGATAATGCCCATGGTGAATGTGCTCATGCTGGCTGTGTACCTGGTTGGAATTCCGATGGTGAAATTCTTCATGGTAGCACTGCCCATGATGATAGTGCCCATGATGAAAGTGGTCATGGTGACAGTGCTCATGGTGACACTGCCCATGGTAACAGAACTCAGGATGACAGTGTCCATGGTGACAGTGCACATGGTGACAGTGGCCATGTTGAAATTGCCCATGGTAACAGTTCTCATGGTGACACTGCCCATAGTGACTGTGCTCATGCTGGTGGTGTAGAAGGTTGGAGTTCCCATGGTGAAATTCCTCATGGTGGCACTACCCATGATAATGGTGCTCATGGTGACAGTGTACATCGTGAGAGTGCCCATGGTAACAATGCTAATGGTGACACTGCCCATGGTGACAGTGCCCAAGGTGATATTTCCCATGGTGACAGTGCTCATTTTGACAGTGCACACGGTGACAGTGCCCACAGTGACAGTGCTCACGGTGATCATGTTAATGGTAATATTGCTCATGGTGACACTGCCCATGGTTATAGTGCTCACGGTGATAGTGTTCATGGTGACAGTTCCCATGATGAAAGTGCTCATGGTGACATTGCCCACGGTGACAGTGCTCATGGTGAGAGTTCGCATGGTGACAGTGCCCATGGTTACAATGCTCATGGTCACACAACCCATGGTGACTGTGCTAGAGCTGGCGGTGTACATGGTTGGAGTTCCCATGGTGAAATTCCTCATGGTGGCACTGCCCATGATGATAGTGTTCATGGTGACAGTGTCCATGGTGACAGTGCCTATGGTGACAGTGTCCATTGTGATAGTTATCATGGTGATAGTGCCCTCAGTGACAGTTCTAATGGTGACAGTTCGATGGTGACAGTGCCCATGATGACAGTGCTCATGGTGAGAGTGCTCATGGTGACAGTTCCCTTGGTGATAGTACCCATGGTCATAGTGGTCACGGTGAGAGTGCCCATGGTGATATTGCTCACGGTGACACTGCCTATGGTGATAGTGCACACGGTCATAGTGCTCATTGTGACAGTGCCCATGGTGACTATGCTCATGGTGACAGTGCTCACGGTGATAGTGCTCATGGTGACAGTGCTCATGATGATAGTGCTCATGGTGACAGTTCGCATGGTGATAGGGCCCATGTTGAAAGTGCCCATGGTGAAAGTGCTCATGGTGACACTGCCCATGTTGACTGTGCTCATGCTGGCGGTGTACATGGTTGGAGTTCCGATGGTGAAATTGCTCATGGTAGCACTGCCCATAATGATAGTGCTCATGGTGACAGTGTCCATGGTGACAGTGCCTATGGTGACAGAGCCCATTGTGATAGTGTTCACGGTGATAGTGCCCACAGTGACAGTGCTCATGGTGACAGTTCCTATGGTGACACTGCCCATGATGACAGTGCTCATGGTGACAGTGCCCACGGTGACAGTGCTCATTGTGACACTGCTCACGGTAAAAGTGCCCTTGGTGATAGTACCCATGTTAATAGTGCTCACGGTGACAGTTCACATGGTGACAGTGCCCATTTTGAATGTGCCCATGGTGGCAGGGCCCATGGTGACAGTGCTCATGGTGAGAGTTCCCATGGTGACAGTGCTCATGTTCACAGTGCCCATGGTGACAGTGTCCATGGTCAACAGTGCCCATGGTGAGAGTGCCCATGGTGACAGTGCCCATGGTGACAGTGCTCATGGTGACAGTGCTCAAGGTGGCCATATCCATGGTGGGAATTCCCATGGTGAAAGTTCTCATGGTGGCAGTGCCCATGATGACAGTGCGCATTGTGACAGTGCAGATGCTGAGAGTGCCCATGGTGACATTTCCCATGGTGACAGTGTTCATGGTAAGACTTACCATGGTGACAGTGCTCATGTTCACAGTGCCCATGGTGACAGTGTCCATGGTCAACAGTGCCCATGGTGAGAGTGCCCATGGTGACAGTGCCCATGGTGACAGTGCTCATGGTGACAGTGCTCAAGGTGGCCATATCCATGGTGGGAATTCCCATGGTGAAAGTTCTCATGGTGGCAGTGCCCATGATGACAGTGCGCATTGTGACAGTGCACATGGTGAGAGTGCCCATGGTGACATTTCCCTTGGAGACAATGCTTATGGTGAGAGTGGCCATGGTGACACTGGCCATGGTGACAGTGCTCATGGTGAGAGTTCCCATGGTGACAGTGCTCATGTTGAGAGTGCCCATGGTGACCATTCCCATGGTGACAGTTCTCATGGTGATAGTGCTCATGGTGACAGTGCTCATGGGGACAGTGCACACGGTGACAGTGCCCACGGTGACAGTGCTCACGGTGATAGTGCTCATGGTGATATTGCCCATGGTAATAGTGCTCATGTTGACAGTGCCCATGGTGATATTGCTCATGGTGACACTACACATGGTGATAGTGCTCACGGTGATAGTGCTCACGGTGACAGTGCCCTTGGTGAAAGTGCTCTTGGTGATAGTGCTCATGGTAATAGTGCACATGGTGACACTGCCCATGGTGACAGTGCCCATGGTGACACTGCCCATAGTGACATTTCCCATGGTGACAGTGCTCTTGTTGACAGTGCCCATGGTGACAGTGACCATGGTGAGTGTGCCCATGGTGACAGTGTCCATGGTGACAGTGCTCACCTTGACAGTGCCTTTGGTGATAGTACCCATGTTAATATTGCTCACGGTTACAGTGCCCATGGTGATAGTGCTCATGGTGATAGTGCTCATGGTGACAGTTACCTTGGTGATAGTGCTCATGGTGATAGTGCTCATGGTGATAGTTCGCATGGTGACAGTGCCCATGTTGAAAGTCTCCATGAAGGCAGTGCTCATGGTGACACTGCCCATGGTGACTGTGCTCTTGCTGGCGGTGTACATGTTTGGAGTTCTCATGGTGAAATTCCTTATGGTGGCACTGCCCATGATGATAGTGTTCATCGTGACAATGTCCATGGTGACAGTGCCTATGGTGACAGTGCCCATTGTGATAGTGCTCACGGTGATAATGCCCTCAGTGACAGTTCTAATGGTGACAGTTCCCACGGTGACATTGCTCATGGTGACAGTGCTCACGGTGACAGTAACCTTGGTGATAGTACCCATGGTAATAGAGGTCACGGTGACAGTGCCCATGGTGATATTGCTCACGGTGACACTGCCCATGGTGATAGTGCTCACGGTGATAGTGCTCAGGGTGACAGTTCCCATGGTTACAGTGCCCATGGTGACAGTGCTCATGGTGACAGTGCCCGCGGTGACTGTGCTCATGGTGACAGTGCTCACAGACATACTGCTCATGGTGACAGTTCGCATGGCAACAGGGCCCATGTTAAAAGTGCCCATGGTGACAGTGCTCATGTTGGCACTGCCCATGGTGACTGTGCTCATGCTGGTGGTGTACATGGTTGGAGTTCCCATGGTGAAATTCCTTATGGTGGCAATGCCCATGATGATAGTGCTCATGGTGACATTGCCCACGGTGACAGTGCTCATGGTGACAGTTCGCATGTTGACATTGCCCATGGTGACAGTGCTCATGGTGACACAGCCCATGGTGACTGCGCTAAAGCTGGCGGTGTACATGGTTGGAATTCTCATGGTGAAATTCCTCATGGTGGCACTGCCCATGATGATAGCGCTCACTGTGACAGTGTCCATAGTGACAGTGCCCATGGTGACAGTGCCCATGGTGACATTTCCCATGGTGACTGTGCCCATGGTGACATTTCCCAATGTGACAGTGCTCATGGTGAGAGTTCCCATGGTGACAGTGTTGATGTTGACAGTGCCAATGGTGACAGTGCCCATGGTGACAGTGCCCATGGTGATAGTGTCCATGGTGACAGTGCTCATGTTGACAGTGCCCACGGCGACAGTGCTCATGGTGAGAGTACCCATGGTGACAGTTCTCACCTTGATAGTGCCCATGGTGACCGTTCCCATGGTGACAGTTCCCATGGTGATAGTGCTCACCGTGATAGTGCCCAGGGTGACAGTTCCCATGGATAGAGTGCCCATGGTGACAGTGCCCATGGTGACAGTTCTCATGGTGACAGTGCCCACGGTGATAGTGCTCATGGTGGCAGTTCGCATGCTGACAGTGCCCATGATGACAGTGCTCATGGTGACAGTGCCCACGGTGACAGTGCTCACAGTGAGAGTGCCCTTGCTGATAGTACCCATGGTAATAGTGCTCACATGAAAGTGCCCATAGTGATATTGCTCACGGTGACACTGCCCATGGTGATAGTGGTCACGGTGACAATGCCCACGGTGATAGTGTTCATGGTGATAGTGCTCATGTTGAGAGTGCTCATGGTGACACTGCCCATGGTGACTGTGATCATGCTGGCGGTGTACATGGTTGGAGTTCCCATGGGGAAATTTCTTATGGTGGCAATGCCCATGATGATAGTGCTCATGGTGACAGTGCTCATGGTGACAGTGTACATGGTGACAATCCCCACGGTGACAGTGATCACGGTGATAGTTCTCATGGCGATAGTGCCCATTGTAATAGTGCTCACGGTGACGTTGCCCATGTTGATATTGTTCACGGTGACACTGCCCTTGGTGATAGCGCTCATGGTGATAGTGCTCATGGTAATACTGCTCATGGTGACACTGCCCATGGTGACAGTGCCCATGGAGACACTGCCCATAGTGACATTTCCCATGGTGACAGTGCTCATGGTGAGAGTTCCCATATTGACAGTGCACATGGTGAAAGTTCCCATGGTGACAGTGTTCACAGTGACAGTGCTCACTGTGGCAGTGACATTGGTTACAGTGCTCATGGGGGCAGTGTCCATGGTGGCAGTTCCCAAGATGACAGTGCTCATGGTGACATTTCCCATGGTAACAGAGCTCATGATGACAGTGTCCATGGTGACATTGCCCATGTCGAAAGTGCCCATGGTGACATTGCTCATGGTGACACTGCCCATGGTGACTGTGCTCATGCTGGCGGTGTACATGGTTGGAGTTCCCATGGTGAAATTCCTCATGGTGGCACTGCCCATGATGATAGTGCTCATGGTGACAGTGTCCATCGTGAGAGTGCACTTGGTGACAGTGCTCATGATGACACTGCCCATGGTGACAGTGCCCATGGTGACATTTCCCATGGTGACAGTGCTCATGTTGACAGTGCACAAGGTGACAGTGCCCAAGGTGACATTTCCCATGGTTACAGTGTTAATGGTGATATTGCTCACTGTGACAGTGCCCATGGTTATAGTCCTCACGGTGATAGTGCTCATGGTGACAGTTCCCATGGTGACAGTGTTCATGGTGACAGTTCGCATGGTGACAGTCCCCATGGTGACAGTGCTCATGGTGACACAGCCCATGGTGACTGTTCTAAAGCTGCCGATGTACATGGTTGGAGTTCCCAATCTGAAATTCCTCATGTTGGCACTGCCCATGATGATAGTGTTCATGGTGACAGTGTCCATGGAGACAGTGCCTATGGTGACAGTGCCCATTGTGATAGTGCTCACGGTGATAGTGCCCACAGTGACAGTTGTAATAGTGACAGTCCCCATGGTGACAGTGTCGATGATGACAGTGCTCATGGTGACAGTGTTCATGGTGATATTGCTCACGGTGACACTGCCCATGGTTATTGTCCTCACGGTGATAGTGCTCATGATGACAGTGCCCACAGTGACAGTGCTCATGGTGGCAGTGCTCACAGTGACAATGCCCATGGTGATAGTGCCCATGGTAATAGTGCTCATGGTGACAGTACCCATGGTGATACTGTTCACGGTGACACTTCCTATGGTGATAGTGCTCACGTTGATAGTGCTCATAGTGACAGTTCCCATGGTTACAGTGCCCATGGTGACAGTGCTACTGGTGACAGTGCCCACGGTGAAAATGCTCATGGTGACAGTGCTCATGGTGATAGTCCTCACGGTGACAGTGCTCACATTGACAGTGCCCTTGGTGATAGTGCACATGGTAATACTGCTCATGGTGAAATTGCTCATGGTGATAGTTCGCATGGTGACAGTGCCCATGTCGAAAGTGCCCATGGTGGCAGTGCTCATGGTGACACTGCCCATGGTGACAGTGCTCATGGTAAAAGTTTGCATGGTAACAGTGCCCATGGTGACAGTGCTCATGGTGACACAGCCAATGTTGACAGTGCTAAAGCTGGCAGTGTACATGGTTGGAGTTCTCATGGTGAAATTCCTCATGGTGGCACTGCCCATGATGATAGTGCTCATGGTGACAGTGCCCATGGTGACATTTCCCATGGTGACAGTGCTCATGGTGAGAGTTCCCATGGTGACAGTGCTCATCTTGAGTGTGCCCATGGTGACCGTTCCCATGGTGACAGTTCCCATGGTGATAGTGCTCATGGTGACAGTGCCCTCGGTGACAGTGCAAAAGGTGACATTTCCCATGGTGACAGTGCTCATATTGACAGTGCACACGGTAACAGTGCCCACGGTGACACTGCTCACGGTGACAGTGCTCATGGTTATAGTGCTCACGGTGATAGTGCTCATGTTGACAGTGTCCTTGGTGATAGTGTTCATGGTAATACTGCTCATGGTGATAGTGCTGGTGGTGATAGTTCGCATGGTGACAGTGCCCATGTTGAAAGTCCCCATGATGGCAGTGCTCATGGTGACACTGCTCATGGTGACTGTGCTCATGCTGGCGGTGTACATGGTTGGAGTTCCCATGGTGAAATTCCTTATGCTGGCAGTGCCCATGATGATAGTGTTCATGGTGACAGTGTCCATGGTGACAGTGCCTATGGTGACAGGGCGCATGGTGACATTTCCCATGGTGACAGTGCCCATGGTTACAGTGCTCATGTTGACACTGCCCACGGTGACAGTGCTCATGGTGACAGTGCTCACAGTGACAGTACCCTAGGTGGTAGTACCCATGGTAATAGTGCTCACTTTGACAGTGCCCATGATGATAGTGCTAATGATGACAGTGCTCATGGTGACAGTTCCCATGGTGACAGTGCTCATGTTGACAGTGCCCACAGTGACAGTGCTCATGGTGGCAGTGCTCACAGTGACAATGCCCATGGTGATAGTGCCCATGGTAATAGTGCTCATGGTGACAGTACCCATGGTGATACTGTTCACGGTGACACTTCCTATGGTGATAGTGCTCACGTTGATAGTGCTCATGGTGACAGTTCCCATGGTTACAGTGCCCATGGTGACAGTGCTACTGGTGACAGTGCCCACGGTGAAAATGCTCATGGTGACAGTGCTCATGGTGATAGTCCTCACGGTGACAGTGCTCACATTGACAGTGCCCTTGGTGATAGTGCACATGGTAATTCTGCTCATGGTGAAATTGCTCATGGTGATAGTTCGCATGGTGACAGTGCCCATGTCGAAAGTGCCCATGGTGGCAGTGCTCATGGTGACACTGCCCATGGTGACTGTGCTCATGCTGGGAGTGTACATGGTTGGAGTTCCCATGGTGAAATTCCTTATGGTGGCACTGCCCATGATGATAGTGTTCATGGTGACATTGTCCATGGTGACAGTGCGTATGGTGACAGTGCCCATTGTGATTGTGCTCACGGTGATAGTGCCCACAGTGACAGTGCTAATGGTGACAGTCCCCATGGTGACAGTTCCCATGATGACAGTGCTCATGGTGACAGTGCCCACGGTGACAGTGCTCATGGTCACAGTGCTCACGGTGACAGTGCTCACGGTGACAGTGACCTTGGTGATAGTATCCTTGTTAATAGTGCTCACGGTGACAGTGCCCATGGTGATATTGCTCACGGTGACACTGCCCATGGTGATAGTGCTCATGGTGACGGTTCCCAAGGTTACAGTGCCCATGGTGACAGTGCTCATGGTGACAGTGCCCATGGTGATTATGCTCATGGAGACCGTGCTCACGGTGATAGTGCTCATGGTGACAGTTCGCATGCTGACAGGGCCCATGTTGAAAGTGCCCATGGTGACAGTGCTCATGGTGATAATGCCCATGGTGAATGTGCTCATGCTGGCTGTGTACCTGGTTGGAATTCCGATGGTGAAATTCTTCATGGTAGCACTGCCCATGATGATAGTGCCCATGATGAAAGTGGTCATGGTGACAGTGCTCATGGTGACACTGCCCATGGTAACAGAACTCAGGATGACAGTGTCCATGGTGACAGTGCACATGGTGACAGTGGCCATGTTGAAATTGCCCATGGTAACAGTTCTCATGGTGACACTGCCCATAGTGACTGTGCTCATGCTGGCGGTGTAGAAGGTTGGAGTTCCCATGGTGAAATTCCTCATGGTGGCACTACCCATGATAATGGTGCTCATGGTGACAGTGTACATCGTGAGAGTGCCCATGTTAACAATGCTAATGGTGACACTGCCCAAGGTGACAGTGCCCAAGGTGATATTTCCCATGGTGACAGTGCTCATTTTGACAGTGCACACGGTGACAGTGCCCACAGTGACAGTGCTCACGGTGATCATGTTAATGGTAATATTGCTCATGGTGACACTGCCCATGGTTATAGTGCTCACGGTGATAGTGTTCATGGTGACAGTTCCCATGGTGAAAGTGCTCATGGTGACATTGCCCACGGTGACAGTGCTCATGGTGAGAGTTCGCATGGTGACAGTGCCCATGGTTACAATGCTCATGGTCACACAACCCATGGTGACTGTGCTAAAGCTGGCGGTGTACATGGTTGGAGTTCCCATGGTGAAATTCCTCATGGTGGCACTGCCCATGATGATAGTGTTCATGGTGACAGTGTCCATGGTGACAGTGCCTATGGTGACAGTGTCCATTGTGATAGTTATCATGGTGATAGTGCCCTCAGTGACAGTTCTAATGGTGACAGTTCGATGGTGACAGTGCCCATGATGACAGTGCTCATGGTGACAGTTCCCATGGTGACAGTGCCCACGGTGACAGTGCTCATGGTGACAGTTCCCTTGGTGATAGTACCCATGGTCATAGTGGTCACGGTGAGAGTGCCCATGGTGATATTGCTCACGGTGACACTGCCTATGGTGATAGTGCACACGGTCATAGTGCTCATTGTGACAGTGCCCATGGTGACTATGCTCATGGTGACAGTGCTCACGGTGATAGTGCTCATGGTGACAGTGCTCATGATGATAGTGCTCATGGTGACAGTTCGCATGGTGATAGGGCCCATGTTGAAAGTGCCCATGGTGAAAGTGCTCATGGTGACACTGCCCATGTTGACTGTGCTCATGCTGGCGGTGTACATGGTTGGAGTTCCGATGGTGAAATTGCTCATGGTAGCACTGCCCATAATGATAGTGCTCATGGTGACAGTGTCCATGGTGACAGTGCCTATGGTGACAGAGCCCATTGTGATAGTGTTCACGGTGATAGTGCCCACAGTGACAGTGCTCATGGTGACAGTTCCTATGGTGACACTGCCCATGATGACAGTGCTCATGGTGACAGTGCCCACGGTGACAGTGCTCATTGTGACACTGCTCACGGTAAAAGTGCCCTTGGTGATAGTACCCATGTTAATAGTGCTCACGGTGACAGTTCACATGGTGACAGTGCCCATTTTGAATGTGCCCATGGTGGCAGGGCCCATGGTGACAGTGCTCATGGTGAGAGTTCCCATGGTGACAGTGCTCATGTTCACAGTGCCCATGGTGACAGTGTCCATGGTCAACAGTGCCCATGGTGAGAGTGCCCATGGTGACAGTGCCCATGGTGACAGTGCTCATGGTGACAGTGTCCACGGTGAGAGTGCTCATGGTGACACTGCTCACGGTAACAGTGCCCTTGGTGAGAGTACCCATGTTAATAGTGCTCACGGTGATAGAGCCCACGGTGACATTTCCCATGGTGACAGTGCTCACTTTGACAGTGTACACGATGACAGTGCCCACGGTGACAGTGTTTATGGTGATATTACTAACGGGGACACGGCCCATGTTCATAGTGCTCACGGTGATAGTGCTCATGGTGACAGTTACCATGGTGACAGTGCCCACAGTGACAGTGCTCATGGTGACATTACCCACAGTGACAGTACTCATGGTGACAGTACGCATGGTGACAGTGCCCATGGTGACAGTGCTCATGGTGACACAGCCCATGGTGACTGTGCTAAAGCTGGCGGTGCATATGGTTGGAGTTCCCATGGTGAAATTCCTCATGGTGGCACTGCCCATGATGATAGTGCTCATGGTGACAGTGCCCATGGTGACATTTCCCATGGTGACAGTGCTCATGGTGAGAGTTCCCAGGCCGACCGTGCCCATGATGACAGTGCTCATGTTTACTGTGCCCACGGTGAAAGTGCTCATGGTAACAGTGATCACGGTGACAGTGCCCTTGGTGATAGTACCCATGTTAACAGTGCTCAATGTGACAGTGCCCATGGTGATATTTCTCACGGTGACACTGCCCATGGTGATAGTGCTCACGGTGATTGTGCTCATGGTGACAGTTCCCATGGTTACAGTGCCCACTGTGACAGTGCCCATGGTGACAGTGCCCACGGTGACAGTGCTCATGGTGACAGTGCTCATGGTGATAGTGCTCACGGTGATAGTGCTCACGGTGACAGTGCCCTTGGTGATAGTGCTCATGGTGATAGTTCTCATGGTGGCAGTTTGCATGGTGACACTGCCCCTGTTGAAAGTGCCCATGGTGACAGTGCTCATGTTGACACTGCCCATGGTGACAGTGCTCATGTTGGAGGTGTACATGGTTGGAGTTCCCATGGTACAACTGTTATGGTGCACTGCCCATGATGATAGTGCTCATGGTGACAGTGTCCATGGTGACAGTGCACATGGTGACAGTGCCTATGGTGAGAGTGCCCATGGTGACAGCGCCCATGGTGACCGTTTCCATGGTGACAGTGCTCATGTTGACAGTGCCCATGGTGACCGTTCCCATGGTGACAGTTCCCATGGTGATAGTGCTCACCGTGATAGTGCCCATTGTGACAGTTCCCATGGATCCAGTGCCCATGGTGACAGTGCTCATTGTGACAGTGCCCTCGGTGATAGAGCTCATGGTGGCATTTCGCATGGTGACAGTGCCCATGACGACAGTGCTCATGGTTACAATGCCCACGGAGACAGTGCTCATGGTTACAGTGCTCACGGTGACAGTGCTCATGGTGACATTGCCCATGGTGACAGTGCTCATGGTGACAGTTCGCATGGTGACAGTGCCCACGGTGATAGTGCTCACGGTGATAATGCTCGCAGTGACAGTGCTCTTGATGATAGTGCTCATGGTTAAAGTTCTCATGGTGAGAGTGCTCATGGTAACACTGACCATCGTGTCTGTGCTCATGCTGGCGGTGTACATGGCTGGAGTCCCCATGGTGAAATTTCTTATGCTGGCAGTGCCCATGATGATAGCGCTCATGGTGACAGTGTCCATCGTGAGAGTGCCCATGGTGACAGTGCTCATGGTGACCCTGCCCATGGTGAGAGTTCCCATGGTGATATTTCCCATGTTGACAGTGCTCATGTTGACAGTGCACACGGTGACAGTGTTCATGGTGATATTGCTCAAGGTGACGGTGCCCATGGTTATAGTGCTCACGTTGATAGTGCTCATGGTGACAGTTCCCATGGTGACAGTGCTCATGGTGACATTTCCCATGGTAACAGAGCTCATGATGACAGTGTCCATGGTGACAGTGCCCATGTTGAAAGTGCCCATGGTGACATTGCTCATGGTGACACTGCCATGGTGCCTGTGCTCATGCTGGCGGTGTACATGATTGGAGTTCCCATGGTGAAATTCCTCATGGTGGCACTGCCCATGATGACACTGCCCATGGTGACAGTGCCCATGGTGACATTTCCCATGGTGACAGTGCTCATGTTGACAGTGCACATGGTGACAGTGCCCACGGTGACATTTCCCATGGTTACAGTGTTCATGGTGATATTGCTCACGGTGACAGTGCCCATGGTTATAGTCCTCACGGTGATAGTGCTCATGGTGACAGTTCCCATGGTGACAGTGCCCACGGTGACAGTGCTCATGGTGACATTGCCCACGGTGACAGTACTCATGGTAACAGTTCCCATGGTGACAGTGCTCATGTTGATAGTGCCCACGGTGACAGTGCTCATGGTGACAGTGCTCACAATGACAGTGCCCTTGGTGATAGTGCCCATGGTAATAGGGCTCACGGTGACACTGCCCATGGTGATATTGTTCACGGTGACACTGCCCATGGTGATAGAGCTCACGGTGATAGTGCTCACATTGACAGTGCCCTTGGGGATAGTGCTCATGGTAATACTGCTCATGGTGATAGTGCTCATGGCGATAGTTCGCATGGTGACAGTGCCCATGTGGAAAGTGCCCATGGTGGCAGTGCTCATGGTGACACGCCCATGGTGGCTGTGCTCATGCTGGCGGTGTCCATGGTTGGAGTTCCCATGGTGAAATTCCTTATGGTAGCACTGCCCATGATGATAGTGCTCATGGTGACAGTATCCATGGTGACAGTGCCTATGGTGACAGTGTCCATGGTGATAGTGCCCACAGTGACTGTGCTCATTGTGACAGTTTCTATGGTGAGAGTAACCATGATGACAGTGCTCATGGTGACAATGCCCACAGTGACATTGCTCACGGTGATAGTGCTCACGTTGACATTGCCCTTGGTGATAGTACGCATGGTAATATTGCTCACGGTGACAGTGCCCATGGTGATAGTGCTCATGGTGATAGTGCTCATGGTAATAGTGATCATGGTGAAACTGCCTATGGTGACAGTGCCCACGATGACACTGCCCATAGTGATATTTGCCATGGTGACAATGCTCATGGTGAGAGTTCCCATGGTGACAGTGCTCACGGTGACAGTGCTCATGGTGACACAGCCCATGGTGACTGTGCTAAAGCTGGCGGTGTATATGGTTGGAGTTCCCATGATGAAATTCCTCATGGTGGCACTCCCCATGATGATAGTGCTCATGGTGACAGTGCCCATGGTGAAATTATCCATGGTGACAGTGCTCATGGTGAGAGTTCCTATGGTGACTGTGCTCATGTTGACAGTGCCCATGGTGACAGTGCCCACGGTGACACTGCGCAAGGTGATAGTGCCCATGGTAATAGTGCTGATGGTGACACTGCCCATGTTGATATTGCTCACGGTGACACTGCCCATGGTGATAGTGCTCACGGTGATAGTGCTCACGGTGACAGTGCCCTTGGTGATATTGCTCATGGTGATACAGCTCATGGCGGAAGTTCGCATGGTGACACTGCCCCTCTTGAAATTGCCCATGGTGACTGTGCTCACGATGGAGGTGTACATGGTTGGAGTTCCCATGGTACAACTGTTATGGTGGTACTGCCCATGATGATAGTGCTCATGGTGACAGTGTCCATGGTGACAGTGCCCATGGTGATAGTGCCTATTGTGAGAGTGCCCATGGTGACAGTTCCCATGGTGACCATTTCCATGGTGATAATGCTCATGTTGACAGTGCCAACCGTGACAATGCTCATGGTGAGAGTTCCCATGGTGAAAGTGATCATCTTGACAATGCCCATGGCGACCGTTCCCATGGTGACATTTCCCATGGTGATAGTACTCACCGTGATAGTGCCCATGGTGACAGTTCCCATGGATACAGTGTCCATGGTGACAGTGCTCATTGTGGCACTGCCCATGGTGACTGTGCTCATGCTGGCGGTGTACTTGGTTGGAGTTCCGATGGTGAAATTCCTCATGGTAGCACTGCCCATGATGATAGTGCTCATGGTGACAGTGTCCGTCATGAGAGTGTCCATGGTGACAGTTCCCATGGTGATAGTGCATACCGTGATAGTGCCCATGGTGACAGTTCCCATGGATACAGTGCCCATGGTGACAGTGCTCACGGTGATAGTGCTCATGCAGACAGTTCGCATGGTGACACGGCCCATGTTGAAAGTGCCCATGGTGACAGTGCTCATAGTGGCACTGCCCATGATGATTGTGCTCATTCTGGCGGTGTACTTGGTTGGAGTTCCCATGGTGAAATTCCTCATGGTAGCACTGCCCATGCTGATAGTGCTCATGGTGACAGTGCACATGGTGACAATGCCCACACTGACAGTGCTCACGGTGTTAGTGCACATGGTGATAATGCCCATTGTAATTGTGCTCAAGGTGACAGTGCCCATGTTGATATTGCTCAAGGTGATAGTGCTCATGGTGACACTGCCCTTGATGATAGTGCTCTTGGTGATAGTGCTCATGGTAATAGTGTTCATGGTGACAGTGCCCATGGTGACACTGCTCATAGTGACAATTCCCATGGTGACAGTGCTCATGGTGAGAGTTCCCATGGTGACAGTGCACATGGTGACAGTTCCCATGGTGACAGTGCTCACTGTGACAGTGCTCACTGTGGCAGTGTCAATGGTTAGAGTGCACATGGTGACCGTTCCCATAGTGACAGTTCCCATGGTGATAGTGCTCACCGTGATAGTGCCCATGGTGACAGTTCCCATGGAAACAGTGCCCATGGTGACAGTGCTCATGGTGACAGTGCCCACTGTGATAGTGCTCATGGTGGCAGTTTGCAGGGTGACAGTGGCCATGATGACAGTGCTCATGGTGGAAATGCCCACGGTGACAGTGCCCATGGTGACAGTGCCCATGGTGGCAGTGCTCATGCTGAGAGTTCCCATGGTGACAGTGCACATGGTGACAGTTCCCATGGTGACACTGCTCATGGTGACAGTGCTCACTGTGGCAGTGCCAATGGTAACAGTGCTCATGGTGGCAGTGTCCATGGTGGCATTTACCAAAGTGACAGTGCTCATGGAGATATTTCCCATGGTAACATAGCTCATGATGACAGTGTCCATGGTGACAGTGCCCATGGTGACAGTGGCCATGTTGAAAGTACCTATGGTGACAGTGCTCATGGTGACAGTGCCCACGGTGACTATGCTCATGGTGACAGTGCTCACAGTGATAGTGCTCATGGTGACAGTTCGCATGGTGACAGGGCCCATGTTGAAAGTGCCCAAGGTGACAGTGCTCATGGTGGCACTGCCCATGATGATAGTGTTCATGGTGACAGTGCCTATGGTGACACTGCCCATTGTGATAGTGCTCACGGTGATAGTGTCCACAGTGACAGTGCTAATGGTGACAGTCCCCATGGTGACAGTGCCCATGATGACAGTGCTCATGGTGACAGTGCCCACGGTGATAGTGCTCATGGTGGCAGTTCACATGGTGACAGTTACCATGATGACAATGCTCATGGTGACAGTGCCCATGGTGACAGTGCTCATGGTGATAGTGCTCATGGTAATAGTGCTAATGGTGACACTGCCCATGGTGACAGTGCCCATGGTGACAGTCCCCATGGTCACAGTGACCGTGGTGACAGTGCCCATGGTGACATTTCCCATGCTGACAGTGCTCATGGTGAGAGTTCCCATGGTGACAGTGCTCATGATGACAGTGCCCATGGTGACCGTTCCCATGGTGACAGTTCCCATGGTGACAGTGCACACGGTAACAGTGCCCACGGTGACAGTGCTCACGGTGATAGTGCTCATGGTGACAGTGCCCATGTTGATATTGCTCACGGTGACCCTCCCCATCGTGATAGTGCTCACGGTGATAGTTCTCATGGTGACATTGTCCACGGTGATAATGCTCATGGTGACAGTGCCCTTGGTGATAGTGATCATGGTGATAGTGCTTATGGAGACATTTCCCATGGTGACAGTGCACATGTTGACAGTCCCCATGGTGACTGTGCTCATGCTGGCGGTGTATATGGTTGGACTTACAATGGTGAAATTCCTTATGGTGGCACTGCCCATGATTATAATGCTCATGGTGACAGTGTCCATGGTGACAGCGCCCATGGTGACAGTGCCCATGGTGACATTTCCCATGGTGATAGTGCTCATGGTGAGAGTTCCCATGGTGACAGTGCTCATCTTGGCAGTGCCCATAATGACCGTTCCCATGGTGACAGTTCCCATGGTGATAGGGCTCATGGTTACAGTGCTCATGGTGACAGTGAACACGGTGAAAGTGCCCGCAGTGACAGTGCTCATGGTGATAGTGCTCATGCTTATAGTGCCCACGGTGACAGTAGTCATGGTTAAAGTGTTCACGGTGATAGTGCTCACGGTGATAGTGCTCAGGGTGACAGTGCCCATAGTGATAGTGCTCACGGTGATAGTGCTCATGGTGACAGTTCCCATCGTGACAGTGCCCTTGGTGTTAGTGCTCATGGTAATACTGCTGATGGTGATAGTGCTCATGGTGACGGTTTGCATGTTGAGAGTGCCCATGTTGAAAGTGCCCATGGTGGCAGTGATCATGGTGACACTGCCCATTGTGACTGTGCTCATGCTGGCGGTGTACATAGTTGGAGTTCCCATGGTGAAATTCCTTATGGTGGCACTGCCCATGATGATAATTTTCATGGTGACATTGTCCATGGTGACAGTGCCTATGGTGACAGTGCCCATTGTGATAGTGCTCACGGTGATAGTGTCCACAGTGACAGTGCTAATGCTGACAGTCCCCATGGTGACAGTGCCCATGATGACAGTGCTCATGGTGACAGTGCCCATGGTGACAGTGCTCATGGTGACATTGCTCACGGTGACAGTGACCTTGGTGATAGTACCCATGGTAATAGGGGTCACTGTGACAGTGCTCATGGTGATATTGCTCACGGTGACACTGCCCATGGTGATAGTGCTCATGGTGATAGTGCTCATGTTGACAGTTCCCATGGTTACAGTGCCCATGGTGACTATGCTCATGATGAAAGTTCTCACGGTGATAGTGCTCATGGAGACAGTGCTCATGGTGACAGTTCGCATGGTAGACATGGTGAAGTTGAAAGTGCCCATGGTGACAGTGCCTATGGTGACAATGCTCATGTTGACAGTGCCCACTGTGACAGTGCTCACGGTGACAGTGCCCTTGGTGATAGTGCTTATGGTGATAGTGCTCATTGTGACTGTTTGCATGGTGACAGTGCCCATGTTGAAAGTGCCCATGGTGACAGTACCCATGGTGACAGTGCCCATGGTGACAGTGCTCAAGTTGAGATTGCCCATGGTGACCATTCCCATGGTGACAGTTCCCATGGTGATAGTGCTCATGGTAACAGTGCTCATGTTGACAGTGCACATGGTGACAATGCCCACACTGACATTGCTCACGGTGATAGTGCTCATGGTGATAATGCCCATTGTAATAGTGCTCACGGTGACAGTGCCCATGTTGATATTGCTCCAGGTGACACTGCCCATGGTGATAGTGCTCACGGTGATAGTGCTCATGGTAATAGTGCTCATGGTGACACTACCCATGGTGACAGTGCCCATGGTGACACTGCCCATTGTGACATTTCCCATGGTGACAGTGCTCATGGTGAGAGTTCCCATGGTGACAGTGCACATGGTGACAGTTCCCATGGTGACAGTGCCCACGTTGACATTGCTCATGGTGACAGTGCTCACGGTGACAGTGACTTTGGTGATAGTACCCATGGTAATAGAGGTCACAGTGACAGTGCCCATGGTGATATTGCTCACGGTGACACTGCCCATGGTGATAGTGCTCACAGTGATAGTGCTCATGGTGACAGTTCCCATGGTTACAGTGCCCATGGTGACAGTGCTCATGGTGACAGTGCCCACGGTGACTATGCTCATGGTGACAGTGCTCACAGAGATACTGCTCATGGTGACAGTTCGCATGGAGACAGGGCCCATGTTAAAAGTGCCCATGGTGACAATGCTCATGGTGACACTGCCCATGGTGACTGTGCTGATGTTCACGGTGTACATGGTTGGAATTCCCATGGTGAAATTCCTTATGGTGGCATTGCCCATGATGTTAGTGCTCATGGTGAATGTGTCCATGGTGACAGTGCCTATGGTGACAGTGCCCATGGTGACATTTCCCCGGGTGACAGTGCTCATACTGACAGTTCCCATGGTGACAGTGCCCATGGTGACAGTGCTAATGTTGACACTGCCCACGGTGACAGTGCTCATGGTGACAGTGTCCTTGGTGACAGTACCCATGGTAATAGTGCTCACGGTGACAGTGCCCACGGTGATATTGCTCATGGTGACACTGCCCATGGTGATAGTGCCAACGGTTACAGTTCTCATGGTGACAGTGCCCATGGTGACAGTGCTCACGTTGACAGTGCCCATGGTGATATTGTTCATGGTGACACTGCCCAGGGTGATAGTGCTAACGGTGATAGTGCTCATGGTGATAGTTCCCATGGTTACAGTGCTCATGGTGACAGTGCTCACGGTGATAGTGCTCACATTGACAGTGCCCTTGGTGATAGTGCTCACGGTGATAGTACCCACAGTGACAGATCAAATGATGACAGTTCCCATGGTGACAGTGCCCATGATGACAGTGCTCATGGTGACAGTGTCCACGGTGAGAGTGCTCATGTTGACACTGCTCACGGTAACAGTGCCCTTGGTGATAGTACCCATGTTAATAGTGCTCACGGTGATAGAGCCCACGGTGACATTTCCCATGGTGACAGTGCTCACTTTGACAGTGTACACGATGACAGTGCCCACGGTGACAGTGTTTATGGTGATATTACTAACGGGGACACGGCCCATGTTCATAGTGCTCACGGTGATAGTGCTCATGGTGACAGTTACCATGGTGACAGTGCCCACAGTGACAGTGCTCATGGTGACATTACCCACAGTGACAGTACTCATGGTGACAGTACGCATGGTGACAGTGCCCATGGTGACAGTGCTCATGGTGACACAGCCCATGGTGACTGTGCTAAAGCTGGCGGTGCATATGGTTGGAGTTCCCATGGTGAAATTCCTCATGGTGGCACTGCCCATGATGATAGTGCTCATGGTGACGGTGCCCATGGTGACATTTCCCATGGTGACAGTGCTCATGGTGAGAGTTCCCAGGCCGACCGTGCCCATGATGACAGTGCTCATGTTTACTGTGCCCACGGTGAAAGTGCTCATGGTAACAGTGATCACGGTGACAGTGCCCTTGGTGATAGTCCCCATGGTAACAGTGCTCAATGTGACAGTGCCCATGGTGATATTTCTCACGGTGACACTGCCCATGGTGATAGTGCTCACGGTGATTGTGCTCATGGTGACAGTTCCCATGGTTACAGTGCCCACTGTGACAGTGCCCATGGTGACAGTGCCCACGGTGACAGTGCTCATGGTGACAGTGCTCATGGTGATAGTGCTCACGGTGATAGTGCTCACGGTGACAGTGCCCTTGGTGATAGTGCTCATGGTGATAGTTCTCATGGTGGCAGTTTGCATGGTGACACTGCCCCTGTTGAAAGTGCCCATGGTGACAGTGCTCATGTTGACACTGCCCATGGTGACAGTGCTCATGTTGGAGGTGTACATGGTTGGAGTTCCCATGGTACAACTGTTATGGTGCACTGCCCATGATGATAGTGCTCATGGTGACAGTGTCCATGGTGACAGTGCCTATGGTGAGAGTGCCCATGGTGACAGCGCCCATGGTGACCGTTTCCATGGTGACAGTGCTCATGTTGACAGTGCCCATGGTGACCGTTCCCATGGTGACAGTTCCCATGGTGATAGTGCTCACCGTGATAGTGCCCATTGTGACAGTTCCCATGGATCCAGTGCCCATGGTGACAGTGCTCATTGTGACAGTGCCCTCGGTGATAGAGCTCATGGTGGCATTTCGCATGGTGACAGGGCCCATGACGACAGTGCTCATGGTTACAATGCCCAAGGAGACAGTGCTCATGGTTACAGTGCTCACGGTGACAGTGCTCATGGTGACATTGCCCATGGTGACAGTGCTCATGGTGACACTGCCCATGGTGATAGTGCCAACGGTTACAGTTCTCATGGTGACAGTGCCCATGGTGACAGTGATCACAGTGACAGTGCCCATGGTGATATTGTTCATGGTGACACTGCCCAGGGTGATAGTGCTAACGGTGATAGTGCTCATGGTGATAGTTCCCATGGTTACAGTGCTCATGGTGACAGTGCTCACGGTGATAGTGCTCACATTGACAGTGCCCTTGGTGATAGTGCTCACGGTGATAGTACCCACAGTGACAGATCAAATGATGACAGTTCCCATGGTGACAGTGCCCATGATGACAGTGCTCATGGTGACAGTGTCCACGGTGAGAGTGCTCATGTTGACACTGCTCACGGTAACAGTGCCCTTGGTGATAGTACCCATGTTAATAGTGCTCACGGTGATAGAGCCCACGGTGACATTTCCCATGGTGACAGTGCTCACTTTGACAGTGTACACGATGACAGTGCCCACGGTGACAGTGTTTATGGTGATATTACTAACGGGGACACGGCCCATGTTCATAGTGCTCACGGTGATAGTGCTCATGGTGACAGTTCGCATGGTGACAGTGCCCACGGTGACAGTGCTCATGGTGACATTACCCACAGTGACAGTGCTCTTGATGATAGTGCTCATGGTTAAAGTTCTCATGGTGAGAGTGCTCATGGTAACACTGACCATCGTGACTGTGCTCATGCTGGCGGTGTACATGGCTGGAGTCCCCATGGTGAAATTTCTTATGCTGGCAGTGCCCATGATGATAGTGCTCATGGTGACAGTGTCCATCGTGAGAGTGCCCATGGTGACAGTGCTCATGGTGACCCTGCCCATGGTGAGAGTTCCCATGGTGATATTTCCCATGTTGACAGTGCTCATGTTGACAGTGCACACGGTGACAGTGTTCATGGTGATATTGCTCAAGGTGACGGTGCCCATGGTTATAGTGCTCACGTTGATAGTGCTCATGGTGACAGTTCCCATGGTGACAGTGCTCATGGTGACATTTCCCATGGTAACAGAGCTCATGATGACAGTGTCCATGGTGACAGTGCCCATGTTGAAAGTGCCCATGGTGACATTGCTCATGGTGACACTGCCATGGTGACTGTGCTCATGCTGGCGGTGTACATGATTGGAGTTCCCATGGTGAAATTCCTCATGGTGGCACTGCCCATGATGACACTGCCCATGGTGACAGTGCCCATGGTGACATTTCCCATGGTGACAGTGCTCATGTTGACAGTGCACATGGTGACAGTGCCCACGGTGACATTTCCCATGGTTACAGTGTTCATGGTGATATTGCTCACGGTGACAGTGCCCATGGTTATAGTCCTCACGGTGATAGTGCTCATGGTGACAGTTCCCATGGTGACAGTGCCCACGGTGACAGTGCTCATGGTGACATTGCCCACGGTGACAGTTCTCATGGTAACAGTTCCCATGGTGACAGTGCTCATGTTGATAGTGCCCACGGTGACAGTGCTCATGGTGACAGTGCTCACAATGACAGTGCCCTTGGTGATAGTGCCCATGGTAATAGGGCTCACGGTGACACTGCCCATGGTGATATTGTTCATGGTGACACTGCCCATGGTGATAGAGCTCACGGTGATAGTGCTCACATTGACAGTGCCCTTGGGGATAGTGCTCATGGTAATACTGCTCATGGTGATAGTGCTCATGGCGATAGTTCGCATGGTGACAGTGCCCATGTGGAAAGTGCCCATGGTGGCAGTGCTCATGGTGACACGCCCATGGTGGCTGTGCTCATGCTGGCGGTGTCCATGGTTGGAGTTCCCATGGTGAAATTCCTTATGGTAGCACTGCCCATGATGATAGTGCTCATGGTGACAGTATCCATGGTGACAGTGCCTATGGTGACAGTGTCCATGGTGATAGTGCCCACAGTGACTGTGCTCATTGTGACAGTTTCTATGGTGAGAGTAACCATGATGACAGTGCTCATGGTGACAATGCCCACAGTGACAATGCTCACGGTGATAGTGCTCACGTTGACATTGCCCTTGGTGATAGTACGCATGGTAATATTGCTCACGGTGACAGTGCCCATGGTGATAGTGCTCATGGTGATAGTGCTCATGGTAATAGTGATCATGGTGTAACTGCCTATGGTGACAGTGCCCACGGTGACACTGCCCATAGTGATATTTGCCATGGTGACAATGCTCATGGTGAGAGTTCCCATGGTGACAGTGCTCACGGTGACAGTGCTCATGGTGACACAGCCCATGGTGACTGTGCTAAAGCTGGCGGTGTATATGGTTGGAGTTCCCATGATGAAATTCCTCATGGTGGCACTCCCCATGATGATAGTGCTCATGGTGACAGTGCCCAGGGTGAAATTATCCATGGTGACAGTGCTCATGGTGAGAGTTCCTATGGTGACTGTGCTCATGTTGACAGTGCCCATGGTGACAGTGCCCACGGTGACACTGCGCAAGGTGATAGTGCCCATGGTAATACTGCTGATGGTGACACTGCCCATGTTGATATTGCTCACGGTGACACTGCCCATGGTGATAGTGCTCACGGTGATAGTGCTCACGGTGACAGTGCCCTTGGTGATATTGCTCATGGTGATACAGCTCATGGCGGAAGTTCGCATGGTGACACTGCCCCTCTTGAAATTGCCCATGGTGACAGTGCTCATGTTGACACTGCCCATGGTGACTGTGCTCACGATGGAGGTGTACATGGTTGGAGTTCCCATGGTACAACTGTTATGGTGGTACTGCCCATGATGATAGTGCTCATGGTGACAGTGTCCATGGTGACAGTGCCCATGGTGATAGTGCCTATTGTGAGAGTGCCCATGGTGACAGTTCCCATGGTGACCATTTCCATGGTGATAATGCTCATGTTGACAGTGCCAACCGTGACAATGCTCATGGTGAGAGTTCCCATGGTGAAAGTGATCATCTTGACAATGCCCATGGCAACCGTTCCCATGGTGACATTTCCCATGGTGATAGTACTCACCGTGATAGTGCCCATGGTGACAGTTCCCATGGATACAGTGTCCATGGTGACAGTGCTCATTGTGGCACTGCCCATGGTGACTGTGCTCATGCTGGCGGTGTACTTGGTTGGAGTTCCGATGGTGAAATTCCTCATGGTAGCACTGCCCATGATGATAGTGCTCATGGTGACAGTGTCCGTCATGAGAGTGTCCATGGTGACAGTTCCCATGGTGATAGTGCATACCGTGATAGTGCCCATGGTGACAGTTCCCATGGATACAGTGCCCATGGTGACAGTGCTCACGGTGATAGTGCTCATGCAGACAGTTCGCATGGTGACACGGCCCATGTTGAAAGTGCCCATGGTGACAGTGCTCATAGTGGCACTGCCCATGATGATTGTGCTCATTCTGGCGGTGTACTTGGTTGGAGTTCCCATGGTGAAATTCCTCATGGTAGCACTGCCCATGCTGATAGTGCTCATGGTGACAGTGCACATGGTGACAATGCCCACACTGACAGTGCTCACGGTGTTAGTGCACATGGTGATAATGCCCATTGTAATTGTGCTCAAGGTGACAGTGCCCATGTTGATATTGCTCAAGGTGATAGTGCTCATGGTGACACTGCCCTTGATGATAGTGCTCTTGGTGATAGTGCTCATGGTAATAGTGTTCATGGTGACAGTGCCCATGGTGACACTGCTCATAGTGACAATTCCCATGGTGACAGTGCTCATGGTGAGAGTTCCCATGGTGACAGTGCACATGGTGACAGTTCCCATGGTGACAGTGCTCACTGTGACAGTGCTCACTGTGGCAGTGTCAATGGTTACAGTGCACATGGTGACCGTTCCCATAGTGACAGTTCCCATGGTGATAGTGCTCACCGTGATAGTGCCCATGGTGACAGTTCCCATGGAAACAGTGCCCATGGTGACAGTGCTCATGGTGACAGTGCCCACTGTGATAGTGCTCATGGTGGCAGTTTGCAGGGTGACAGTGGCCATGATGACAGTGCTCATGGTGGAAATGCCCACGGTGACAGTGCCCATGGTGACAGTGCCCATGGTGGCAGTGCTCATGCTGAGAGTTCCCATGGTGACAGTGCACATGGTGACAGTTCCCATGGTGACACTGCTCATGGTGACAGTGCTCACTGTGGCAGTGCCAATGGTAACAGTGCTCATGGTGGCAGTGTCCATGGTGGCATTTACCAAAGTGACAGTGCTCATGGAGATATTTCCCATGGTAACATAGCTCATGATGACAGTGTCCATGGTGACAGTGCCCATGGTGACAGTGGCCATGTTGAAAGTACCTATGGTGACAGTGCTCATGGTGACAGTGCCCACGGTGACTATGCTCATGGTGACAGTGCTCACAGTGATAGTGCTCATGGTGACAGTTCGCATGGTGACAGGGCCCATGTTGAAAGTGCCCAAGGTGACAGTGCTCATGGTGGCACTGCCCATGATGATAGTGTTCATGGTGACAGTGCCTATGGTGACACTGCCCATTGTGATAGTGCTCACGGTGATAGTGTCCACAGTGACAGTGCTAATGGTGACAGTCCCCATGGTGACAGTGCCCATGATGACAGTGCTCATGGTGACAGTGCCCACGGTGATAGTGCTCATGGTGGCAGTTCACATGGTGACAGTTACCATGATGACAATGCTCATGGTGACAGTGCCCATGGTGACAGTGCTCATGGTGATAGTGCTCATGGTAATAGTGCTAATGGTGACACTGCCCATGGTGACAGTGCCCATGGTGACAGTCCCCATGGTCACAGTGACCGTGGTGACAGTGCCCATGGTGACATTTCCCATGCTGACAGTGCTCATGGTGAGAGTTCCCATGGTGACAGTGCTCATGATGACAGTGCCCATGGTGACCGTTCCCATGGTGACAGTTCCCATGGTGACAGTGCACACGGTAACAGTGCCCACGGTGACAGTGCTCACGGTGATAGTGCTCATGGTTACAGTGCCCATGTTGATATTGCTCACGGTGACCCTCCCCATCGTGATAGTGCTCACGGTGATAGTTCTCATGGTGACATTGTCCACGGTGATAATGCTCATGGTGACAGTGCCCTTGGTGATAGTGATCATGGTGATAGTGCTTATGGAGACATTTCCCATGGTGACAGTGCACATGTTGACAGTCCCCATGGTGACTGTGCTCATGCTGGCGGTGTATATGGTTGGACTTACAATGGTGAAATTCCTTATGGTGGCACTGCCCATGATTATAATGCTCATGGTGACAGTGTCCATGGTGACAGCGCCCATGGTGACAGTGCCCATGGTGACATTTCCCATGGTGATAGTGCTCATGGTGAGAGTTCCCATGGTGACAGTGCTCATCTTGGCAGTGCCCATAATGACCGTTCCCATGGTGACAGTTCCCATGGTGATAGGGCTCATGGTTACAGTGCTCATGGTGACAGTGAACACGGTGAAAGTGCCCGCAGTGACAGTGCTCATGGTGATAGTGCTCATGCTTATAGTGCCCACGGTGACAGTAGTCATGGTTAAAGTGTTCACGGTGATAGTGCTCACGGTGATAGTGCTCAGGGTGACAGTGCCCATAGTGATAGTGCTCACGGTGATAGTGCTCATGGTGACAGTTCCCATCGTGACAGTGCCCTTGGTGTTAGTGCTCATGGTAATACTGCTGATGGTGATAGTGCTCATGGTGACGGTTTGCATGTTGAGAGTGCCCATGTTGAAAGTGCCCATGGTGGCAGTGATCATGGTGACACTGCCCATTGTGACTGTGCTCATGCTGGCGGTGTACATAGTTGGAGTTCCCATGGTGAAATTCCTTATGGTGGCACTGCCCATGATGATAATTTTCATGGTGACATTGTCCATGGTGACAGTGCCTATGGTGACAGTGCCCATTGTGATAGTGCTCACGGTGATAGTGTCCACAGTGACAGTGCTAATGCTGACAGTCCCCATGGTGACAGTGCCCATGATGACAGTGCTCATGGTGACAGTGCCCATGGTGACAGTGCTCATGGTGACATTGCTCACGGTGACAGTGACCTTGGTGATAGTACCCATGGTAATAGGGGTCACTGTGACAGTGCTCATGGTGATATTGCTCACGGTGACACTGCCCATGGTGATAGTGCTCATGGTGATAGTGCTCATGTTGACAGTTCCCATGGTTACAGTGCCCATGGTGACTATGCTCATGATGAAAGTTCTCACGGTGATAGTGCTCATGGAGACAGTGCTCATGGTGACAGTTCGCATGGTAGACATGGTGAAGTTGAAAGTGCCCATGGTGACAGTGCCTATGGTGACAATGCTCATGTTGACAGTGCCCACTGTGACAGTGCTCACGGTGACAGTGCCCTTGGTGATAGTGCTTATGGTGATAGTGCTCATTGTGACTGTTTGCATGGTGACAGTGCCCATGTTGAAAGTGCCCATGGTGACAGTACCCATGGTGACAGTGCCCATGGTGACAGTGCTCAAGTTGAGATTGCCCATGGTGACCATTCCCATGGTGACAGTTCCCATGGTGATAGTGCTCATGGTAACAGTGCTCATGTTGACAGTGCACATGGTGACAATGCCCACACTGACATTGCTCACGGTGATAGTGCTCATGGTGATAATGCCCATTGTAATAGTGCTCACGGTGACAATGCCCATGTTGATATTGCTCCAGGTGACACTGCCCATGGTGATAGTGCTCACGGTGATAGTGCTCATAGTAATAGTGCTCATGGTGACACTACCCATGGTGACAGTGCCCATGGTGACACTGCCCATTGTGACATTTCCCATGGTGACAGTGCTCATGGTGAGAGTTCCCATGGTGACAGTGCACATGGTGACAGTTCCCATGGTGACAGTGCCCACGTTGACATTGCTCATGGTGACAGTGCTCACGGTGACAGTGACTTTGGTGATAGTACCCATGGTAATAGAGGTCACAGTGACAGTGCCCATGGTGATATTGCTCACGGTGACACTGCCCATGGTGATAGTGCTCACAGTGATATTGCTCATGGTGACAGTTCCCATGGTTACAGTGCCCATGGTGACAGTGCTCATGGTGACAGTGCCCACGGTGACTATGCTCATGGTGACAGTGCTCACAGAGATACTGCTCATGGTGACAGTTCGCATGGCGACAGGGCCCATGTTAAAAGTGCCCATGGTGACAATGCTCATGGTGACACTGCCCATGGTGACTGTGCTGATGTTCACGGTGTACATGGTTGGAATTCCCATGGTGAAATTCCTTATGGTGGCATTGCCCATGATGTTAGTGCTCATGGTGAATGTGTCCATGGTGACAGTGCCTATGGTGACAGTGCCCATGGTGACATTTCCCCGGGTGACAGTGCTCATACTGACAGTTCCCATGGTGACAGTGCCCATGGTGACAGTGCTAATGTTGACACTGCCCACGGTGACAGTGCTCATGGTGACAGTGTCCTTGGTGACAGTACCCATGGTAATAGTGCTCACGGTGACAGTGCCCACGGTGATATTGCTCATGGTGACACTGCCCATGGTGATAGTGCCAACGGTTACAGTTCTCATGGTGACAGTGCCCATGGTGACAGTGCTCACGTTGACAGTGCCCATGGTGATATTGTTCATGGTGACACTGCCCAGGGTGATAGTGCTAACGGTGATAGTGCTCATGGTGATAGTTCCCATGGTTACAGTGCTCATGGTGACAGTGCTCACGGTGATAGTGCTCACATTGACAGTGCCCTTGGTGATAGTGCTCACGGTGATAGTACCCACAGTGACAGATCAAATGATGACAGTTCCCATGGTGACAGTGCCCATGATGACAGTGCTCATGGTGACAGTGTCCACGGTGAGAGTGCTCATGTTGACACTGCTCACGGTAACAGTGCCCTTGGTGATAGTACCCATGTTAATAGTGCTCACGGTGATAGAGCCCACGGTGACATTTCCCATGGTGACAGTGCTCACTTTGACAGTGTACACGATGACAGTGCCCACGGTGACAGTGTTTATGGTGATATTACTAACGGGGACACGGCCCATGTTCATAGTGCTCACGGTGATAGTGCTCATGGTGACAGTTACCATGGTGACAGTGCCCACAGTGACAGTGCTCATGGTGACATTACCCACAGTGACAGTACTCATGGTGACAGTACGCATGGTGACAGTGCCCATGGTGACAGTGCTCATGGTGACACAGCCCATGGTGACTGTGCTAAAGCTGGCGGTGCATATGGTTGGAGTTCCCATGGTGAAATTCCTCATGGTGGCACTGCCCATGATGATAGTGCTCATGGTGACGGTGCCCATGGTGACATTTCCCATGGTGACAGTGCTCATGGTGAGAGTTCCCAGGCCGACCGTGCCCATGATGACAGTGCTCATGTTTACTGTGCCCACGGTGAAAGTGCTCATGGTAACAGTGATCACGGTGACAGTGCCCTTGGTGATAGTCCCCATGGTAACAGTGCTCAATGTGACAGTGCCCATGGTGATATTTCTCACGGTGACACTGCCCATGGTGATAGTGCTCACGGTGATTGTGCTCATGGTGACAGTTCCCATGGTTACAGTGCCCACTGTGACAGTGCCCATGGTGACAGTGCCCACGGTGACAGTGCTCATGGTGACAGTGCTCATGGTGATAGTGCTCACGGTGATAGTGCTCACGGTGACAGTGCCCTTGGTGATAGTGCTCATGGTGATAGTTCTCATGGTGGCAGTTTGCATGGTGACACTGCCCCTGTTGAAAGTGCCCATGGTGACAGTGCTCATGTTGACACTGCCCATGGTGACAGTGCTCATGTTGGAGGTGTACATGGTTGGAGTTCCCATGGTACAACTGTTATGGTGCACTGCCCATGATGATAGTGCTCATGGTGACAGTGTCCATGGTGACAGTGCCTATGGTGAGAGTGCCCATGGTGACAGCGCCCATGGTGACCGTTTCCATGGTGACAGTGCTCATGTTGACAGTGCCCATGGTGACCGTTCCCATGGTGACAGTTCCCATGGTGATAGTGCTCACCGTGATAGTGCCCATTGTGACAGTTCCCATGGATCCAGTGCCCATGGTGACAGTGCTCATTGTGACAGTGCCCTCGGTGATAGAGCTCATGGTGGCATTTCGCATGGTGACAGGGCCCATGACGACAGTGCTCATGGTTACAATGCCCAAGGAGACAGTGCTCATGGTTACAGTGCTCACGGTGACAGTGCTCATGGTGACATTGCCCATGGTGACAGTGCTCATGGTGACACTGCCCATGGTGATAGTGCCAACGGTTACAGTTCTCATGGTGACAGTGCCCATGGTGACAGTGATCACAGTGACAGTGCCCATGGTGATATTGTTCATGGTGACACTGCCCAGGGTGATAGTGCTAACGGTGATAGTGCTCATGGTGATAGTTCCCATGGTTACAGTGCTCATGGTGACAGTGCTCACGGTGATAGTGCTCACATTGACAGTGCCCTTGGTGATAGTGCTCACGGTGATAGTACCCACAGTGACAGATCAAATGATGACAGTTCCCATGGTGACAGTGCCCATGATGACAGTGCTCATGGTGACAGTGTCCACGGTGAGAGTGCTCATGTTGACACTGCTCACGGTAACAGTGCCCTTGGTGATAGTACCCATGTTAATAGTGCTCACGGTGATAGAGCCCACGGTGACATTTCCCATGGTGACAGTGCTCACTTTGACAGTGTACACGATGACAGTGCCCACGGTGACAGTGTTTATGGTGATATTACTAACGGGGACACGGCCCATGTTCATAGTGCTCACGGTGATAGTGCTCATGGTGACAGTTCGCATGGTGACAGTGCCCACGGTGACAGTGCTCATGGTGACATTACCCACAGTGACAGTGCTCTTGATGATAGTGCTCATGGTTAAAGTTCTCATGGTGAGAGTGCTCATGGTAACACTGACCATCGTGACTGTGCTCATGCTGGCGGTGTACATGGCTGGAGTCCCCATGGTGAAATTTCTTATGCTGGCAGTGCCCATGATGATAGTGCTCATGGTGACAGTGTCCATCGTGAGAGTGCCCATGGTGACAGTGCTCATGGTGACCCTGCCCATGGTGAGAGTTCCCATGGTGATATTTCCCATGTTGACAGTGCTCATGTTGACAGTGCACACGGTGACAGTGTTCATGGTGATATTGCTCAAGGTGACGGTGCCCATGGTTATAGTGCTCACGTTGATAGTGCTCATGGTGACAGTTCCCATGGTGACAGTGCTCATGGTGACATTTCCCATGGTAACAGAGCTCATGATGACAGTGTCCATGGTGACAGTGCCCATGTTGAAAGTGCCCATGGTGACATTGCTCATGGTGACACTGCCATGGTGACTGTGCTCATGCTGGCGGTGTACATGATTGGAGTTCCCATGGTGAAATTCCTCATGGTGGCACTGCCCATGATGACACTGCCCATGGTGACAGTGCCCATGGTGACATTTCCCATGGTGACAGTGCTCATGTTGACAGTGCACATGGTGACAGTGCCCACGGTGACATTTCCCATGGTTACAGTGTTCATGGTGATATTGCTCACGGTGACAGTGCCCATGGTTATAGTCCTCACGGTGATAGTGCTCATGGTGACAGTTCCCATGGTGACAGTGCCCACGGTGACAGTGCTCATGGTGACATTGCCCACGGTGACAGTTCTCATGGTAACAGTTCCCATGGTGACAGTGCTCATGTTGATAGTGCCCACGGTGACAGTGCTCATGGTGACAGTGCTCACAATGACAGTGCCCTTGGTGATAGTGCCCATGGTAATAGGGCTCACGGTGACACTGCCCATGGTGATATTGTTCATGGTGACACTGCCCATGGTGATAGAGCTCACGGTGATAGTGCTCACATTGACAGTGCCCTTGGGGATAGTGCTCATGGTAATACTGCTCATGGTGATAGTGCTCATGGCGATAGTTCGCATGGTGACAGTGCCCATGTGGAAAGTGCCCATGGTGGCAGTGCTCATGGTGACACGCCCATGGTGGCTGTGCTCATGCTGGCGGTGTCCATGGTTGGAGTTCCCATGGTGAAATTCCTTATGGTAGCACTGCCCATGATGATAGTGCTCATGGTGACAGTATCCATGGTGACAGTGCCTATGGTGACAGTGTCCATGGTGATAGTGCCCACAGTGACTGTGCTCATTGTGACAGTTTCTATGGTGAGAGTAACCATGATGACAGTGCTCATGGTGACAATGCCCACAGTGACAGTGCTCACGGTGATAGTGCTCACGTTGACATTGCCCTTGGTGATAGTACGCATGGTAATATTGCTCACGGTGACAGTGCCCATGGTGATAGTGCTCATGGTGATAGTGCTCATGGTAATAGTGATCATGGTGTAACTGCCTATGGTGACAGTGCCCACGGTGACACTGCCCATAGTGATATTTGCCATGGTGACAATGCTCATGGTGAGAGTTCCCATGGTGACAGTGCTCACGGTGACAGTGCTCATGGTGACACAGCCCATGGTGACTGTGCTAAAGCTGGCGGTGTATATGGTTGGAGTTCCCATGATGAAATTCCTCATGGTGGCACTCCCCATGATGATAGTGCTCATGGTGACAGTGCCCAGGGTGAAATTATCCATGGTGACAGTGCTCATGGTGAGAGTTCCTATGGTGACTGTGCTCATGTTGACAGTGCCCATGGTGACAGTGCCCACGGTGACACTGCGCAAGGTGATAGTGCCCATGGTAATACTGCTGATGGTGACACTGCCCATGTTGATATTGCTCACGGTGACACTGCCCATGGTGATAGTGCTCACGGTGATAGTGCTCACGGTGACAGTGCCCTTGGTGATATTGCTCATGGTGATACAGCTCATGGCGGAAGTTCGCATGGTGACACTGCCCCTCTTGAAATTGCCCATGGTGACAGTGCTCATGTTGACACTGCCCATGGTGACTGTGCTCACGATGGAGGTGTACATGGTTGGAGTTCCCATGGTACAACTGTTATGGTGGTACTGCCCATGATGATAGTGCTCATGGTGACAGTGTCCATGGTGACAGTGCCCATGGTGATAGTGCCTATTGTGAGAGTGCCCATGGTGACAGTTCCCATGGTGACCATTTCCATGGTGATAATGCTCATGTTGACAGTGCCAACCGTGACAATGCTCATGGTGAGAGTTCCCATGGTGAAAGTGATCATCTTGACAATGCCCATGGCAACCGTTCCCATGGTGACATTTCCCATGGTGATAGTACTCACCGTGATAGTGCCCATGGTGACAGTTCCCATGGATACAGTGTCCATGGTGACAGTGCTCATTGTGGCACTGCCCATGGTGACTGTGCTCATGCTGGCGGTGTACTTGGTTGGAGTTCCGATGGTGAAATTCCTCATGGTAGCACTGCCCATGATGATAGTGCTCATGGTGACAGTGTCCGTCATGAGAGTGTCCATGGTGACAGTTCCCATGGTGATAGTGCATACCGTGATAGTGCCCATGGTGACAGTTCCCATGGATACAGTGCCCATGGTGACAGTGCTCACGGTGATAGTGCTCATGCAGACAGTTCGCATGGTGACACGGCCCATGTTGAAAGTGCCCATGGTGACAGTGCTCATAGTGGCACTGCCCATGATGATTGTGCTCATTCTGGCGGTGTACTTGGTTGGAGTTCCCATGGTGAAATTCCTCATGGTAGCACTGCCCATGCTGATAGTGCTCATGGTGACAGTGCACATGGTGACAATGCCCACACTGACAGTGCTCACGGTGTTAGTGCACATGGTGATAATGCCCATTGTAATTGTGCTCAAGGTGACAGTGCCCATGTTGATATTGCTCAAGGTGATAGTGCTCATGGTGACACTGCCCTTGATGATAGTGCTCTTGGTGATAGTGCTCATGGTAATAGTGTTCATGGTGACAGTGCCCATGGTGACACTGCTCATAGTGACAATTCCCATGGTGACAGTGCTCATGGTGAGAGTTCCCATGGTGACAGTGCACATGGTGACAGTTCCCATGGTGACAGTGCTCACTGTGACAGTGCTCACTGTGGCAGTGTCAATGGTTACAGTGCACATGGTGACCGTTCCCATAGTGACAGTTCCCATGGTGATAGTGCTCACCGTGATAGTGCCCATGGTGACAGTTCCCATGGAAACAGTGCCCATGGTGACAGTGCTCATGGTGACAGTGCCCACTGTGATAGTGCTCATGGTGGCAGTTTGCAGGGTGACAGTGGCCATGATGACAGTGCTCATGGTGGAAATGCCCACGGTGACAGTGCTCATGGTGACAGTGCTCATGATGACAGTGCCCTTGGTGATAGTACCCATGGTAATAGTGCTCACTGTGACAGTGCCCATGGTGATAGTGCTCATGGTGATAGTGCTCATGGTAATAGTGCTCATGGTGACACTGTCCATGGTGACAGTGCCCATGGTGGCAGTGCTCATGCTGAGAGTTCCCATGGTGACAGTGCACATGGTGACAGTTCCCATGGTGACACTGCTCATGGTGACAGTGCTCACTGTGGCAGTGCCAATGGTAACAGTGCTCATGGTGGCAGTGTCCATGGTGGCATTTACCAAAGTGACAGTGCTCATGGAGATATTTCCCATGGTAACATAGCTCATGATGACAGTGTCCATGGTGACAGTGCCCATGGTGACAGTGGCCATGTTGAAAGTACCTATGGTGACAGTGCTCATGGTGACAGTGCCCACGGTGACTATGCTCATGGTGACAGTGCTCACAGTGATAGTGCTCATGGTGACAGTTCGCATGGTGACAGGGCCCATGTTGAAAGTGCCCAAGGTGACAGTGCTCATGGTGGCACTGCCCATGATGATAGTGTTCATGGTGACAGTGCCTATGGTGACACTGCCCATTGTGATAGTGCTCACGGTGATAGTGTCCACAGTGACAGTGCTAATGGTGACAGTCCCCATGGTGACAGTGCCCATGATGACAGTGCTCATGGTGACAGTGCCCACGGTGATAGTGCTCATGGTGGCAGTTCACATGGTGACAGTTACCATGATGACAATGCTCATGGTGACAGTGCCCATGGTGACAGTGCTCATGGTGATAGTGCTCATGGTAATAGTGCTAATGGTGACACTGCCCATGGTGACAGTGCCCATGGTGACAGTCCCCATGGTCACAGTGACCGTGGTGACAGTGCCCATGGTGACATTTCCCATGCTGACAGTGCTCATGGTGAGAGTTCCCATGGTGACAGTGCTCATGATGACAGTGCCCATGGTGACCGTTCCCATGGTGACAGTTCCCATGGTGACAGTGCACACGGTAACAGTGCCCACGGTGACAGTGCTCACGGTGATAGTGCTCATGGTTACAGTGCCCATGTTGATATTGCTCACGGTGACCCTCCCCATCGTGATAGTGCTCACGGTGATAGTTCTCATGGTGACATTGTCCACGGTGATAATGCTCATGGTGACAGTGCCCTTGGTGATAGTGATCATGGTGATAGTGCTTATGGAGACATTTCCCATGGTGACAGTGCCCATGTTGAAATTGCCGATGGTGACAGTACCCATGGTGAGAGTGCTCATGGTGAAGGTTCCCACTGTGACAGTGCTCATGGTGACAGTGCTCATGGTGACAGTGCTCAGGGTGAGAGTGCTCACGATGATAGTGCTCACGGTGACAGTTCCCTTGGTGATAGTGCTCATGGTGATAGTGCCCATGGTGACACTGCCCATGGTGATATTGCTCACGGTGACACTGCCCATGGTAATAGTGCTCATGGTGATAGTGCTCACGTTGACAGTGCCTTTGGTGATAGTGCTCATGGTGACACTGCCCATGGTGACAGTTCACATGCTGATAGTGCCCATGTTGAAAGTTCCCACGGTGACAGTGCTCATGGTGATAATGCCCATGGTGACTGTGCTCATGCTGGCGGTGTACAGGGTTGGTGTTCCCATGTTGAAATTCCTCATGGTGGCACTGCCCATGATGATAGTGTACATGGTGACAGTGTCCATGGTGACAGTGCCAATGGTGACAGTGCTCACGGTGACACTGCCCATGGTGACATTTCACAAGGTGACAGTGCCCATGTAGAAAGTGCTCATGGTGACAGTGACCATGGTGACATTTCCCATGTTGACAGTGTCCATTGTGATAGTGCCCATGGTGACAGTGCCCATGGTGACAGTGCTCATGTTGACAGTGCCCATGGTGACAGTGCCCTTGGTGACAATACCCATAGTGACATTTCCAATTGTGACAGTCCTCATAGTGAGAGTTCCCATGGCGACAGTGCTGATGGATGACAGTGCTCATGTTGACAGTGCCCATGGGGACAATGCTGATGGATACAGTGTCCATGGTGATAGTGCTCCTCGGGACCGTGTAGATGGTTACAGTGCCCATGGTGACATTTTCCACAGTGACAGTGCCCATGGTGAGAGTGCCGATGGAGACAGTGTCCATAGTGACAGTTCCCATGGTGACAGTGCTCATGGTGACACTTCCCATGGTGAACAGTGTCCATGGTGACATTTCCGATGGAGACAGTGCTCCTGGTGAGAGTTCCCATGCTGACAGTGCTCACGTTGACAGTGCCCATGGTGACAGTTCCCATGTTGACACTTCCCATGGTGATATTGCTCATGGTGACAGTGCACATGGTGACATAGCCCACGGTGACAGTGCTCACGGTGATAGTGCTCATGGTAATAGTGCTCGTGTTGACACTACCGATGGTGACAGTGCACATGGTGACACTGCCCATAGTGACATTTCCCATGGTGACAGTGCTCATGGTGAGAGTTCCCATGGTGACAGTGCACATGGTGACAGTGCCCATGGTGATAGTGCTCACTGTGACAGTTCTCACTGTGGCAGTGCCAATGGTTACAGTGCGCATGGTGACCTTTCCCATGGTGACAGTTCCCATGGTGATAGTGCTCACCGTGATAGTGCCAATGGTGACAGTTACCATGGATACAGTGCCTATGGTGACAGTGCTCATGGTGACAGTGCCCACTGTGATAGTGCTCAGGGTGGCAGTTCGCATGGTGACAGTGGCCATGATGACAGTGCTCATGGTGGCAATGCCCACAGTGACAGTGCTCATGGTGATAGTGCTCACGATGACAGTGCCTTTGGTGATAGTATCCATGGTAATAGTTCTCAATGTGACAGTGCCCATGGAGATAGTGCTCATGGTGATGGTGCTCATGGTAATAGTGCTCATGGTGACACTGCCCATGGTGACAGTGCCCATGGTGACACTGCCCATAGTGACATTTCCCATGGTGGCAGTGCTCATGGTGACAGTTCCCATGGGGACAGTGCTCATGGTGACAGTGCCCATGGTGACAGTGTCCATGGTGACAGTGCCTATGGTGAGAGTGCCCATGGTGACAGTGTGCATGGTGACAGTGCTCATGTTGAAATTGCCCATGGTGACAGTGCTCATGGTGAGAGTTCCCATGGTGACAATGTTCATGTTGACAATGCCCATGGAGACAGTGCTCATGTTGACAGCGCCCACGGTGACAGTGCTCATGGTTACAGTGCTCACAGTTACAGTGCCCATGGTGATAGGGCCCATAGTAATAGTGCTCACGGTGACAGCATCCACGTTGATATTGTTCATGGTGACACTACCCATGGTGATAGTGCTCACGGTGACAGTGCTCATGAAGACAGTTCCCATGGTTGCAGTGCCCATGGTGACATTGCCCACGGTGACAATGCTCATGGTGACAGTGCTCATGGTGATATTGCTCACGGTGATAGTGCTCACATTGACAATGCCCTTGGTGATAGTGCTCATGGTAATACTGCTCATGGTGATAGTGCTCATGGTGATAGTTCGTATGGTGACAGTGCCCATGTTGAAAGTCCCCATGATGGCAGTGCTCATGGTGACATTGCCCATGGTGACTGTGCTCATGCTGGCAGTGTACATGGTTGGAGTTCCCATGGTGAAATTCCTTATGGTGGCACTGCCCATGGTGATAGTGTTCATGGTGACAGTGTCCATGGTGACAGTGCCCATGATGACAGTGCTCATGGTGACAGTGCCCACGGTGACAGTGCTCATGGTGACAGTGCTCACGGTGACAGTGCCCTTGGTGATAATACCCATGTTAATAGTGCTCACAGTGACAGTGCCCATGGTGATTTTGCTCACGGTGACACTACCCATGGTGATAGTGCTCATGGTGATAGTGCTCATGGTGACAGTTCCCATGGTAACTGTGCCCATGGTGACAGTGCTCATGGCGACAGTGCCCACGGTGACTATGCTCATGGAGACAGTGCTCATGGTGATAGTGCTCATGGTGACAGTTCACATGGTGACAGAGCCCATGTTGAAAGTGCCCATGGTGACAGTGCTCATGGTGGCACTGCCCATGGTGACTGTGCTCATGCTTGCGGTGTACCTGGTTGGAGTTCCGATGGTGAAATTCCTCATGGTAGCACTGCCCATAATGATAGTGCTCATGGTGACAGTGTCCATGGTGACAGTGCCTATGGTGACAGTGCCCATTGTGATAGTGCTCATAGTGACAGTGCCCACTGTGACAGTGCTCACGGTGACAGTGCCCTTGGTGATAATACCCATGTTAATAGTGCTCACAGTGACAGTGCCCATGGTGATTTTGCTCACGGTGACACTCCCCATGGTGATAGTGCTCATGGTGACAGTTCCCATGGTAACTGTGCCCATGGTGACAGTGCTCATGGCGACAGTGCCCACGGTGACTATGCTCATGGAGACAGTGCTCATGGTGATAGTGCTCATGGTGACAGTTCACATGGTGACAGAGCCCATGTTGAAAGTGCCCATGGTGACAGTGCTCATGGTGGCACTGCCCATGGTGACTGTGCTCATGCTTGCGGTGTACCTGGTTGGAGTTCCGATGGTGAAATTCCTCATGGTAGCACTGCCCATAATGATAGTGCTCATGGTGACAGTGTCCATGGTGACAGTGCCTATGGTGACAGTGCCCATTGTGATAGTGCTCATAGTGACAGTGCCCACTGTGACAGTGCTCAATGTGACAGTGCTCACGGTGACAGTGCCCTTGGTGATAGTGCTCATGGTGATAGTGCTCATGGTGACAGTTCGCATGGTGACAGTGCCCATGTTGAAATTGCTGATGGTGACAGTACCCATGGTGAGAGTGCTCATGGTGAAGGTTCCCACTGTGACAGTGCTCATGGTGACAGTGCTCATGGTGACAGTGTTCAGGGTGAGAGTGCTCACGATGATAGTGCTCACGGTGACAGTTCCCTTGGTGATAGTGCTCATGGTGATAGTGCCCATGGTGACACTGCCCATGGTGATATTGCTCACGGTGACACTGCCCATGGTAATAGTGCTCATGGTGATAGTGCTCACGTTGACAGTGCCTTTGGTGATAGTGCTCATGGTGACACTGCCCATGGTGACAGTTCACATGCTGATAGTGCCCATGTTGAAAGTTCCCACGGTGACAGTGCTCATGGTGATAATGCCCATGGTGACTGTGCTCATGCTGGCGGTGTACAGGGTTGGTGTTCCCATGTTGAAATTCCTCATGGTGGCACTGCCCTTGATGATAGTGTACATGGTGACAGTTCGCATGGTGACAGTGCCCATGTTGAAATTGCCGATGGTGACAGTACCCATGGTGAGAGTGCTCATGGTGAAGGTTCCCACTGTGACAGTGCTCATGGTGACAGTGCCCTTAGTGATAGTGCTCATGGTGACAGTTCGCATGGTGACAGTACCCATGGTGATAGTGCTCATGGTGACAGTGCTCATGGGGACAGTGCACATGGTGACAATGCCCACGATGACAGTGCTCACGGTGATAGTGCTCAAGGGGAAAGTGCCCATTGTAATAGTGCTCACCGTGACAGTGCCCATGCTGATATTGCTCAAGGTAACACTGCCCATGGTGATAGTGCTCACGGTGATAGTGCTCATGGTGACAATGCCCTTGGTGATAGTGCTCATGGTGATAGTGTTCATGGTAATAGTGCTCATGGAGACAGTGCTCACGGTGATAGTGCCCATGGTGACACTGCCCATAATGACATTTCCCATGGTGACAGTGCTCATGGTGAGAGTTCCCATGGTGACAGTGCTCACGGTGACAATGCTCACTGTGGCAGAGCCAATGGTTACAGTGCTCATGGTGGCAGTGTCCATGGTGGCAGTTCCCAAGATGACAGTGCTCATGGTGACATTTCCCATGGAAACAGAGCTCATGATGACAGTGTCCATGGTGACAGTGTACATGGTGACAGTGGCCATGTTGAAAGTGCCCATGGTGACAGTGCTCAAGCTGGCGGTATACATGGCTGGAGTTCCCATGGTGAAATTCCTCATGGTTGCCCTGCCCATGATGATAGTGCTCATGGTGACAGTGTCCATCATGAGAGTGCCCATGGTGACAGTGCTCATGATGACCCTGCCCATGGTGACAGTGCCCATGGTGACATTTCCCATGGTGACAGTGCTCATGTTGACAGTGCACACGGTGACATTGCCCACGGTGACATTTCCCATGGTGACAGTGTTCATGGTGATATTGCTCACGGTCACAGTGCCCATGGTTATAGTCCTCACGGTGATAGTGCTCATGGTGACAGTTCCCATGGTGACAGTGCCCGCAGTGACTGTGCTCATGGTGACATTGCCCACGGTGACAGTGCTCATGGTGACAGTTCGCTTGGTGACACTGCCCATGGTGACAGTGCACATGGTGACACAGCCCATGGTGACTGTGCTAAAGCTGCCGATGTACATGGTTGGAGTTCCCATGGTGAAATTCCTCATGGTGGCACTGCCCATGATGATAGTGTTGATGGTGACAGTGCCTATGGTGAGAGTGCCCATTGTGATAGTGGTCACGGTGACAGTGCCCTTCGTGATAGTATCCATGGTAATAGTGTTCACAGTGACACTGCCCATGGTGATAGTGCTCATGGTGACAGTGCTCATGGTGATAGTGTTCACGGTGATAGTGCTCATGGTGACAGTGCCCTTGGTGATAGTGCTCATGGTGATAGTGTTCATGGAGACATTTCACATGGTGACAGTGCTCATGTTGACAGTCCCCATGTTGACTGTGCTCATGCTGGCGGTGTACATGGTTGGTGTTACAATGGTGAAATTTCTTATGGTGGCACTGCCCATGATGATAGTGCTCATGGTGAAAGTGCCCATGGTGACAGTGTCCATGGTGACAGTGCCTATGGTGAGAGTGCCCATGGTGACAGTGCCCATGGTGACGGTGTCCAAGGTGACAGTGCTCATGTTGACAGTGCCCACGGTGACAATGCTCATGGTGAGAGTTTCCATGGTGGCAGTGCTAACCTTAACAGTGTCCATGGTGACCGTTCCGGTGGTGACAGTTCCCATGGTGATAGTGCCCATGGTGACAGTGCTCATGGTTATAGTGCTCATGGTGACACGGCCCATGGTGAATGTGCTCATGCTGGCGGTGTACATGGTTGGAGTTCCCATGGTGAAATTCCTTATGGTGGCAATGCCCATGATGATAGTGCTCATGGTGAGAGTGTCCATGGTGACAATACCTATGGTGACAGTGCCCATGGTGACATTTCCCATGGTGATAGTGCTCATGGTGAGAGTTCCCATGATGACAATGCTTATGTTGACAATGCCCTTGGTGACAGTGCTCATCGTGACTGTGCCCACTGTGAAATTTCTCATGGTGACAGTGCTCACGGTGATAGTGCTCACGGTGATAGTGCTCACGCTGACAGTGCCCTTGGTGATAGTGCTCATGGTAATAGTGCTCACGGTGACGGTTCGCATGGTGACAGTGCCCATGATGAAAGTGCCCATGGTGGCAGTGCTCATTGTGACACTGCCCATGGTGAATGTGCTCATGCTGGCGTTGTACATGGTTGGAGTTCCCATGGTGAAATTCCTTATGGTGGCACTACCCATGATGATAGTGTTCATGGTGACAGTGTCCATGGTGACATTTCCCATGGTGACAGTGCTCATGGTGAGAGTTCTCATGTTGAGAGTGCTCAGGTTGACATTGCCCATGGTGACCCTTCCGATGGTGAGAGTTCCCATGGTGATAGTGCTCATGGTGACAGTGCTCATGGTGACCGTGCACACGGTGACAATGCCCACAGTGACAATGCTCACGGTGATAGTGCTCATGGCGATAGTGACCATTGTAATAGTGCTCACCGTGACAGTGCCCATGTTGATATTGCTCATGGTGACACTGCCCATGGTGATAGTGCTCACGGTGATAGCGCTCAGGGTGACACTGTCCTTGGTGATAGTGCTCATGGTGATAGTGTTCATGGTAATAGTGCTCATGGTGACACTGCCCATGGTGACAGTGCCCATGGTGACACTCCCGATAGTGACATTTCTTATGGTGACAGTGCTCATGGTGAGAGTTCCCATGGTGACAGTGCACATGGTGACAGTTCCCATGGTGACAGTGCTCACGGTGACCGTGCTCACTGTGGCAGTGCCAATGGTAACATTGTTCATGGTGGCAGTGTCCATGGTGGCGGTTTCCAAGATGACAGTGCTCATGGTGATATTTCCCATGGTAACAGAGTTCATGATGACAGTGCTCATGGTGACAGTTCGCATGGTGACAGTGCCCACTTTGAAAGTGCCCATGGTGACAGTACCCATGGTGACTGTGCCCATGGTGACAGTGCCCATGGTGACAGTGCTCATTGTGAGAATTGCCATGGTGACAGTGCTAATGTTGACATTGCCCATTGTGACCGTTCCCATGGTGACAGTTCCCAAGGTGATAGTGCTCATGGTGACAGTGCTATTGGTGACAGTGCACACGGTGAGAATGCCCACACTTACACTGCTCACGTTGATAGTGCCCATGGTGATAGTGCCAATTTTAATAGTGCTCATGGTGACCGTGCCCATGTGGATGTTGCTCAAGGTGACACTTCCCATGGTGATAGTGCTCACGGTGATAGTGCTCATGGTGACACTGCCCTTGGTGATAGTGCTCATGGTGATAGTGCTCATGGTAATACTGCTCATGTTTACGCTGCCCATGGTGACAGTGCCCATGGTGACACTGCCCAAAGTGACATTTCCCATGGTGACAGTGCTCATGGTGAGAGTTCCCATGGTGACAGTGCACATGGTGACAGTTCCGATGGTGACAGTGCTCATGGTGACAGTGCTCACTGTGGCAGTGCCAATGGTTACAGTGCTCACGGTGGCAGTGTCCATGGTGGCAGTTCCCAAGAGGACAGTGCTCATGGTGACATTTCCCATGGTAACAGAACTCAGGATGACAGTGTCCATGGTGACAGTGCCCATGGTGAGAGTGGCCATGTTGAAATTGCCCATGGTGACAGTGTTTATGGTGACACTGCCCATGGTGACTGTGCTCATGCTGGCGTTGAACAAGGTTGGAGTTCCCATGGTGAAATTCCTCATGGTGGCACTACCCATGATAATAGTGCTCATGGTGACAGTGTACATCGTGAGAGTGCCCATGGTAACAATGCTCATGGTGAAACTGCCCATGGTGACAGTGCCCAAGGTGATATTCCCATGGTGACAGTGCTCATTTTGACAGTGCACATGGTGACAGTGCCGACAGTGACAGTGCTCACGGTGATAGTGTTAATGGAAATATTGCTCATGGTGACACTGCCCATGGTTATAGTGCTCACAGTGATAGTGCTCATGGTGACAGTTCCCAAGGTGACAGTGCCCACGGTGATAGTGCTCATGGTGACATTGCCCACGGTGACAGTGCTCATGGTGAGAGTTCGCATGGTGACAGTGCCCATGGTTACAGTGCTCATGGTCACACAACCCATGGTGACTGTGCTAAAGCTGGCAGTGTACATGGTTGGAGTTCCCATGGTGAAATTCCTCATGGTGGCACTGCCCATGATGATAGTGTTGATGGTGACAGTGTCCATGGTGACAGTGCCTATGGTGACAGTGTCCATTGTGATAGTGCTCTCGGTGATAGTTCCCTCAGTGACAGTTCTAATGGTGACAATTCCATGGTGACAGTGCCCATGATGACCGTGCTCATGGTGACAGTGCCCACGGTGACATTTCTCATGGTGAGAGTGCTCACGGTGACAGTGCCCTTGGTGATAGTACCCATGGTAATAGTGGTCACGTTGACATGGCCCATGGTGATATTGCTCACGGTGACGCTGCCCATGGTGATAGTGCTCACGGTGACATTCCCATGGTTACAGTGCCCATGGTGATATTGCTCACGGTGACACTGCCCATGATGACAGTGCTCATGGTGACAATGCCCATTCTGACAATGCTCATAGTGACAGTGCTCACGGTGACAGTGCCCTTGATGATAGTACTCATGGTAATAGTGCTCACGGTGACAGTTCCCATGGTGACAGTGCTCACTGTGGCAGTGCCAATGGTTACAGTGCTCATGGTGGCAGTGTCCATGGTGGCAGTTCCCAAGATGACAGTGCTCATGGTGACATTTCCCATGGTAAGAGAGCTCATGATGACAGTGTCTATGGAGACAGTGCCCATGGTGACAGTGGCCATGTTGAAAGTGCCCATGGTGACACTGCTCATGGTGTCACTGCCCATGGTGACTATGCTCATGCTGGCTGTGTACATGCTTGGAGATCCCATGGTGAAATTCCTCATGGTGGCACTGCCCATAATGATAGTGCTCATGGTGACAGTGTCCATGGTGACATTGCCTATGGTGACAGTTCCCATTGTGATAGTGCTCACGGTGATAGGGCCCACAGGGACAGTTCTAATGGTGACAGTTCCAATGGTGAGAGTGCCCATGATGACAGTGCTTATGGTGACAGTGCCCACGGTGACAGTGCTCATGGTGACAGTGCTCATGGTGACAGTGCCCTTGGTGATAGTACCCATGGTAAAAGTGCTCATGGTGACATTGCCCATGGTGATATTGCTCATGCTGGCGGTGTACATGGTTGGAGTTCCGATGATGAAATTCCTCATGGTAGCACTGCCCATGATGATAGTGCTCACGGTGAAAGTGTCCATGGTGACAGTGCCTATGGTGACAGTGCCCATTGTGATAGTGCTCATGGTGATAGTGCCCAAAGTGACAGTGCTCATTGTGACAGTTCCTATGGTGACAGTGCCCATGATGATAGTGCTCATGGTAAAAGTTCCCACTGTGATAGTGCTCACGGTGAAAGTGCTCACGGTGACAGTGCCCTTGGTGATAGTGCTCATGGTAATAGTGCACATGGTGACACTGCCCATGGTGACAGTGCCCATGGTGACACTGCCCATAGTGACATTTCCCATGGTGACAGTGCTCATGTTGACAGTGCCCATGGTGACAGTGACCATGGTGAGTGTGCCCATGGTGACAGTGTCCATGGTGACAGTGCTCACCTTGACAGTGCCTTTGGTGATAGTACCCATGTTAATATTGCTCACGGTTACAGTGCCCATGGTGATAGTGCTCATGGTGATAGTGCTCATGGTGACAGTTACCTTGGTGATAGTGCTCATGGTGATAGTGCTCATGGTGATAGTTCGCATGGTGACAGTGCCCATGTTGAAAGTCTCCATGAAGGCAGTGCTCATGGTGACACTGCCCATGGTGACTGTGCTCTTGCTGGCGGTGTACATGTTTGGAGTTCTCATGGTGAAATTCCTTATGGTGGCACTGCCCATGATGATAGTGTTCATCGTGACAATGTCCATGGTGACAGTGCCTATGGTGACAGTGCCCATTGTGATAGTGCTCACGGTGATAGTGCCCTCAGTGACAGTTCTAATGGTGACAGTTCCCACGGAGACATTGCTCATGGTGACAGTGCTCACGGTGACAGTAACCTTGGTGATAGTACCCATGGTAATAGAGGTCACGGTGACAGTGCCCATGGTGATATTGCTCATGGTGACACTGCCCATGGTGATAGTGCTCACGGTGATAGTGCTCAGGGTGACAGTTCCCATGGTTACAGTGCCCATGGTGACAGTGCTCATGGTGACAGTGCCCGCGGTGACTGTGCTCATGGTGACAGTGCTCACAGACATACTGCTCATGGTGACAGTTCGCATGGCAACAGGGCCCATGTTAAAAGTGCCCATGGTGACAGTGCTCATGTTGGCACTGCCCATGGTGACTGTGCTCATGCTGGTGGTGTACAAGGTTGGAGTTCCCATGGTGAAATTCCTTATGGTGGCAATGCCCATGATGATAGTGCTCATGGTGACATTGCCCACGGTGACAGTGCTCATGGTGACAGTTCGCATGTTGACATTGCCCATGGTGACAGTGCTCATGGTGACACAGCCCATGGTGACTGCGCTAAAGCTGGCGGTGTACATGGTTGGAATTCTCATGGTGAAATTCCTCATGGTGGCACTGCCCATGATGATAGCGCTCACTGTGACAGTGTCCATAGTGACAGTGCCCATGGTGACAGTGCCCATGGTGACATTTCCCATGGTGACTGTGCCCATGGTGACATTTCCCAATGTGACAGTGCTCATGGTGAGAGTTCCCATGGTGACAGTGTTGATGTTGACAGTGCCAATGGTGACAGTGCCCATGGTGACAGTGCCCATGGTGATAGTGTCCATGGTGACAGTGCTCATGTTGACAGTGCCCACGGCGACAGTGCTCATGGTGAGAGTACCCATGGTGACAGTTCTCACCTTGATAGTGCCCATGGTGACCGTTCCCATGGTGACAGTTCCCATGGTGATAGTGCTCACCGTGATAGTGCCCAGGGTGACAGTTCCCATGGATACAGTGCCCATGGTGACAGTTCTCATGGTGACAGTGCCCACGGTGATAGTGCTCATGGTGGCAGTTCGCATGCTGACAGTGCCCATGATGACAGTGCTCATGGTGACAGTGCCCACGGTGACAGTGCTCACAGTGAGAGTGCCCTTGCTGATAGTACCCATGGTAATAGTGCTCACATGAAAGTGCCCATAGTGATATTGCTCACGGTGACACTGCCCATGGTGATAGTGGTCACGGTGACAATGCCCACGGTGATAGTGTTCATGGTGATAGTGCTCATGTTGAGAGTGCTCATGGTGACACTGCCCATGGTGACTGTGATCATGCTGGCGGTGTACATGGTTGGAGTTCCCATGGGGAAATTTCTTATGGTGGCAATGCCCATGATGATAGTGCTCATGGTGACAGTGCTCATGGTGACAGTGTACATGGTGACAATCCCCACGGTGACAGTGATCACGGTGATAGTTCTCATGGCGATAGTGCCCATTGTAATAGTGCTCACGGTGACGTTGCCCATGTTGATATTGTTCACGGTGACACTGCCCTTGGTGATAGCGCTCATGGTGATAGTGCTCATGGTAATACTGCTCATGGTGACACTGCCCATGGTGACAGTGCCCATGGAGACACTGCCCATAGTGACATTTCCCATGGTGACAGTGCTCATGGTGAGAGTTCCCATATTGACAGTGCACATGGTGAAAGTTCCCATGGTGACAGTGTTCACAGTGACAGTGCTCACTGTGGCAGTGACATTGGTTACAGTGCTCATGGGGGCAGTGTCCATGGTGGCAGTTCCCAAGATGACAGTGCTCATGGTGACATTTCCCATGGTAACAGAGCTCATGATGACAGTGTCCATGGTGACATTGCCCATGTCGAAAGTGCCCATGGTGACATTGCTCATGGTGACACTGCCCATGGTGACTGTGCTCATGCTGGCGGTGTACATGGTTGGAGTTCCCATGGTGAAATTCCTCATGGTGGCACTGCCCATGATGATAGTGCTCATGGTGACAGTGTCCATCGTGAGAGTGCACTTGGTGACAGTGCTCATGATGACACTGCCCATGGTGACAGTGCCCATGGTGACATTTCCCATGGTGACAGTGCTCATGTTGACAGTGCACAAGGTGACAGTGCCCAAGGTGACATTTCCCATGGTTACAGTGTTAATGGTGATATTGCTCACTGTGACAGTGCCCATGGTTATAGTCCTCACGGTGATAGTGCTCATGGTGACAGTTCCCATGGTGACAGTGTTCATGGTGACAGTTCGCATGGTGACAGTCCCCATGGTGACAGTGCTCATGGTGACACAGCACATGGTGACTGTTCTAAAGCTGCCGATGTACATGGTTGGAGTTCCCAAGCTGAAATTCCTCATGTTGGCACTGCCCATGATGATAGTGTTCATGGTGACAGTGTCCATGGAGACAGTGCCTATGGTAACAGTGCCCATTGTGATAGTGCTCACGGTGATAGTGCCCACAGTGACAGTTGTAATAGTGACAGTCCCCATGGTGACAGTGTCGATGATGACAGTGCTCATGGTGACAGTGTTCATGGTGATATTGCTCACGGTGACACTGCCCATGGTTATTGTCCTCACGGTGATAGTGCTCATGATGACAGTTCCCATGATGACAGTGCACACGGTGACAGTGCTCATGGTGACATTGCCCATGGTGACAGTGCTCATGGTAAAAGTTTGCATGGTAACAGTGCCCATGGTGACAGTGCTCATGGTGACACAGCCCATGTTGACAGTGCTAAAGCTGGCAGTGTACATGGTTGGAGTTCTCATGGTGAAATTCCTCATGGTGGCACTGCCCATGATGATAGTGCTCATGGTGACAGTGCCCATGGTGACATTTCCCATGGTGACAGTGGTCATGGTGAGAGTTCCCATGGTGACAGTGCTCATCTTGAGTGTGCCCATGGTGACCGTTCCCATGGTGACAGTTCCCATGGTGATAGTGCTCATGGTGACAGTGCCCTCGGTGACAGTGCAAATGGTGACATTTCCCATGGTGACAGTGCTCATGTTGACAGTGCACACGGTAACAGTGCCCACGGTGACACTGCTCACGGTGACAGTGCTCATGGTTATAGTGCTCACGGTGATAGTGCTCACGTTGACAGTGTCCTTGGTGATAGTGTTCATGGTAATACTGCTCATGGTGATAGTGCTGGTGGTGATAGTTCGCATGGTGACAGTGCCCATGTTGAAAGTCCCCATGATGGCAGTGCTCATGGTGACACTGCTCATGGTGACTGTGCTCATGCTGGCGGTGTACATGGTTGGAGTTCCCATGGTGAAATTCCTTATGCTGGCAGTGCCCATGATGATAGTGTTCATGGTGACAGTGTCCATGGTGACAGTGCCTATGGTGACAGGGCGCATGGTGACATTTCCCATGGTGACAGTGCCCATGGTTACAGTGCTCATGTTGACACTGCCCACGGTGACAGTGCTCATGGTGACAGTGCTCACAGTGACAGTACCCTAGGTGGTAGTACCCATGGTAATAGTGCTCACTTTGACAGTGCCCATGATGATAGTGCTAATGATGACAGTGCTCATGGTGACAGTTCCCATGGTGACAGTGCTCATGTTGACAGTGCCCACAGTGACAGTGCTCATGGTGGCAGTGCTCACAGTGACAATGCCCATGGTGATAGTGCCCATGGTAATAGTGCTCATGGTGACAGTTCCCATGGTTACAGTGCCCATGGTGACAGTGCTACTGGTGACAGTGCCCACGGTGAAAATGCTCATGGTGACAGTGCTCATGGTGATAGTCCTCACGGTGACAGTGCTCACATTGACAGTGCCCTTGGTGATAGTGCACATGGTAATTCTGCTCATGGTGAAATTGCTCATGGTGATAGTTCGCATGGTGACAGTGCCCATGTCGAAAGTGCCCATGGTGGCAGTGCTCATGGTGACACTGCCCATGGTGACTGTGCTCATGCTGGGAGTGTACATGGTTGGAGTTCCCATGGTGAAATTCCTTATGGTGGCACTGCCCATGATGATAGTGTTCATGGTGACATTGTCCATGGTGACAGTGCGTATGGTGACAGTGCCCATTGTGATTGTGCTCACGGTGATAGTGCCCACAGTGACAGTGCTAATGGTGACAGTCCCCATGGTGACAGTTCCCATGATGACAGTGCTCATGGTGACAGTGCCCACGGTGACAGTGCTCATGGTCACAGTGCTCACGGTGACAGTGCTCACGGTGACAGTGACCTTGGTGATAGTATCCTTGTTAATAGTGCTCACGGTGACAGTGCCCATGGTGATATTGCTCACGGTGACACTGCCCATGGTGATAGTGCTCATGGTGACGGTTCCCAAGGTTACAGTGCCCATGGTGACAGTGCTCATGGTGACAGTGCCCATGGTGATTATGCTCATGGAGACCGTGCTCACGGTGATAGTGCTCATGGTGACAGTTCGCATGCTGACAGGGCCCATGTTGAAAGTGCCCATGGTGACAGTGCTCATGGTGATAATGCCCATGGTGAATGTGCTCATGCTGGCTGTGTACCTGGTTGGAATTCCGATGGTGAAATTCTTCATGGTAGCACTGCCCATGATGATAGTGCCCATGATGAAAGTGGTCATGGTGACAGTGCTCATGGTGACACTGCCCATGGTAACAGAACTCAGGATGACAGTGTCCATGGTGACAGTGCACATGGTGACAGTGGCCATGTTGAAATTGCCCATGGTAACAGTTCTCATGGTGACACTGCCCATAGTGACTGTGCTCATGCTGGTGGTGTAGAAGGTTGGAGTTCCCATGGTGAAATTCCTCATGGTGGCACTACCCATGATAATGGTGCTCATGGTGACAGTGTACATCGTGAGAGTGCCCATGGTAACAATGCTAATGGTGACACTGCCCATGGTGACAGTGCCCAAGGTGATATTTCCCATGGTGACAGTGCTCATTTTGACAGTGCACACGGTGACAGTGCCCACAGTGACAGTGCTCACGGTGATCATGTTAATGGTAATATTGCTCATGGTGACACTGCCCATGGTTATAGTGCTCACGGTGATAGTGTTCATGGTGACAGTTCCCATGATGAAAGTGCTCATGGTGACATTGCCCACGGTGACAGTGCTCATGGTGAGAGTTCGCATGGTGACAGTGCCCATGGTTACAATGCTCATGGTCACACAACCCATGGTGACTGTGCTAGAGCTGGCGGTGTACATGGTTGGAGTTCCCATGGTGAAATTCCTCATGGTGGCACTGCCCATGATGATAGTGTTCATGGTGACAGTGTCCATGGTGACAGTGCCTATGGTGACAGTGTCCATTGTGATAGTTATCATGGTGATAGTGCCCTCAGTGACAGTTCTAATGGTGACAGTTCGATGGTGACAGTGCCCATGATGACAGTGCTCATGGTGAGAGTGCTCATGGTGACAGTTCCCTTGGTGATAGTACCCATGGTCATAGTGGTCACGGTGAGAGTGCCCATGGTGATATTGCTCACGGTGACACTGCCTATGGTGATAGTGCACACGGTCATAGTGCTCATTGTGACAGTGCCCATGGTGACTATGCTCATGGTGACAGTGCTCACGGTGATAGTGCTCATGGTGACAGTGCTCATGATGATAGTGCTCATGGTGACAGTTCGCATGGTGATAGGGCCCATGTTGAAAGTGCCCATGGTGAAAGTGCTCATGGTGACACTGCCCATGTTGACTGTGCTCATGCTGGCGGTGTACATGGTTGGAGTTCCGATGGTGAAATTGCTCATGGTAGCACTGCCCATAATGATAGTGCTCATGGTGACAGTGTCCATGGTGACAGTGCCTATGGTGACAGAGCCCATTGTGATAGTGTTCACGGTGATAGTGCCCACAGTGACAGTGCTCATGGTGACAGTTCCTATGGTGACACTGCCCATGATGACAGTGCTCATGGTGACAGTGCCCACGGTGACAGTGCTCATTGTGACACTGCTCACGGTAAAAGTGCCCTTGGTGATAGTACCCATGTTAATAGTGCTCACGGTGACAGTTCACATGGTGACAGTGCCCATTTTGAATGTGCCCATGGTGGCAGGGCCCATGGTGACAGTGCTCATGGTGAGAGTTCCCATGGTGACAGTGCTCATGTTCACAGTGCCCATGGTGACAGTGTCCATGGTCAACAGTGCCCATGGTGAGAGTGCCCATGGTGACAGTGCCCATGGTGACAGTGCTCATGGTGACAGTGCTCAAGGTGGCCATATCCATGGTGGGAATTCCCATGGTGAAAGTTCTCATGGTGGCAGTGCCCATGATGACAGTGCGCATTGTGACAGTGCAGATGCTGAGAGTGCCCATGGTGACATTTCCCATGGTGACAGTGTTCATGGTAAGACTTACCATGGTGACAGTGCTCATGTTCACAGTGCCCATGGTGACAGTGTCCATGGTCAACAGTGCCCATGGTGAGAGTGCCCATGGTGACAGTGCCCATGGTGACAGTGCTCATGGTGACAGTGCTCAAGGTGGCCATATCCATGGTGGGAATTCCCATGGTGAAAGTTCTCATGGTGGCAGTGCCCATGATGACAGTGCGCATTGTGACAGTGCACATGGTGAGAGTGCCCATGGTGACATTTCCCTTGGAGACAATGCTTATGGTGAGAGTGGCCATGGTGACACTGGCCATGGTGACAGTGCTCATGGTGAGAGTTCCCATGGTGACAGTGCTCATGTTGAGAGTGCCCATGGTGACCATTCCCATGGTGACAGTTCTCATGGTGATAGTGCTCATGGTGACAGTGCTCATGGGGACAGTGCACACGGTGACAGTGCCCACGGTGACAGTGCTCACGGTGATAGTGCTCATGGTGATATTGCCCATGGTAATAGTGCTCATGTTGACAGTGCCCATGGTGATATTGCTCATGGTGACACTACACATGGTGATAGTGCTCACGGTGATAGTGCTCACGGTGACAGTGCCCTTGGTGAAAGTGCTCTTGGTGATAGTGCTCATGGTAATAGTGCACATGGTGACACTGCCCATGGTGACAGTGCCCATGGTGACACTGCCCATAGTGACATTTCCCATGGTGACAGTGCTCTTGTTGACAGTGCCCATGGTGACAGTGACCATGGTGAGTGTGCCCATGGTGACAGTGTCCATGGTGACAGTGCTCACCTTGACAGTGCCTTTGGTGATAGTACCCATGTTAATATTGCTCACGGTTACAGTGCCCATGGTGATAGTGCTCATGGTGATAGTGCTCATGGTGACAGTTACCTTGGTGATAGTGCTCATGGTGATAGTGCTCATGGTGATAGTTCGCATGGTGACAGTGCCCATGTTGAAAGTCTCCATGAAGGCAGTGCTCATGGTGACACTGCCCATGGTGACTGTGCTCTTGCTGGCGGTGTACATGTTTGGAGTTCTCATGGTGAAATTCCTTATGGTGGCACTGCCCATGATGATAGTGTTCATCGTGACAATGTCCATGGTGACAGTGCCTATGGTGACAGTGCCCATTGTGATAGTGCTCACGGTGATAATGCCCTCAGTGACAGTTCTAATGGTGACAGTTCCCACGGTGACATTGCTCATGGTGACAGTGCTCACGGTGACAGTAACCTTGGTGATAGTACCCATGGTAATAGAGGTCACGGTGACAGTGCCCATGGTGATATTGCTCACGGTGACACTGCCCATGGTGATAGTGCTCACGGTGATAGTGCTCAGGGTGACAGTTCCCATGGTTACAGTGCCCATGGTGACAGTGCTCATGGTGACAGTGCCCGCGGTGACTGTGCTCATGGTGACAGTGCTCACAGACATACTGCTCATGGTGACAGTTCGCATGGCAACAGGGCCCATGTTAAAAGTGCCCATGGTGACAGTGCTCATGTTGGCACTGCCCATGGTGACTGTGCTCATGCTGGTGGTGTACATGGTTGGAGTTCCCATGGTGAAATTCCTTATGGTGGCAATGCCCATGATGATAGTGCTCATGGTGACATTGCCCACGGTGACAGTGCTCATGGTGACAGTTCGCATGTTGACATTGCCCATGGTGACAGTGCTCATGGTGACACAGCCCATGGTGACTGCGCTAAAGCTGGCGGTGTACATGGTTGGAATTCTCATGGTGAAATTCCTCATGGTGGCACTGCCCATGATGATAGCGCTCACTGTGACAGTGTCCATAGTGACAGTGCCCATGGTGACAGTGCCCATGGTGACATTTCCCATGGTGACTGTGCCCATGGTGACATTTCCCAATGTGACAGTGCTCATGGTGAGAGTTCCCATGGTGACAGTGTTGATGTTGACAGTGCCAATGGTGACAGTGCCCATGGTGACAGTGCCCATGGTGATAGTGTCCATGGTGACAGTGCTCATGTTGACAGTGCCCACGGCGACAGTGCTCATGGTGAGAGTACCCATGGTGACAGTTCTCACCTTGATAGTGCCCATGGTGACCGTTCCCATGGTGACAGTTCCCATGGTGATAGTGCTCACCGTGATAGTGCCCAGGGTGACAGTTCCCATGGATACAGTGCCCATGGTGACAGTTCTCATGGTGACAGTGCCCACGGTGATAGTGCTCATGGTGGCAGTTCGCATGCTGACAGTGCCCATGATGACAGTGCTCATGGTGACAGTGCCCACGGTGACAGTGCTCACAGTGAGAGTGCCCTTGCTGATAGTACCCATGGTAATAGTGCTCACATGAAAGTGCCCATAGTGATATTGCTCACGGTGACACTGCCCATGGTGATAGTGGTCACGGTGACAATGCCCACGGTGATAGTGTTCATGGTGATAGTGCTCATGTTGAGAGTGCTCATGGTGACACTGCCCATGGTGACTGTGATCATGCTGGCGGTGTACATGGTTGGAGTTCCCATGGGGAAATTTCTTATGGTGGCAATGCCCATGATGATAGTGCTCATGGTGACAGTGCTCATGGTGACAGTGTACATGGTGACAATCCCCACGGTGACAGTGATCACGGTGATAGTTCTCATGGCGATAGTGCCCATTGTAATAGTGCTCACGGTGACGTTGCCCATGTTGATATTGTTCACGGTGACACTGCCCTTGGTGATAGCGCTCATGGTGATAGTGCTCATGGTAATACTGCTCATGGTGACACTGCCCATGGTGACAGTGCCCATGGAGACACTGCCCATAGTGACATTTCCCATGGTGACAGTGCTCATGGTGAGAGTTCCCATATTGACAGTGCACATGGTGAAAGTTCCCATGGTGACAGTGTTCACGGTGACAGTGCTCACTGTGGCAGTGACATTGGTTACAGTGCTCATGGGGGCAGTGTCCATGGTGGCAGTTCCCAAGATGACAGTGCTCATGGTGACATTTCCCATGGTAACAGAGCTCATGATGACAGTGTCCATGGTGACATTGCCCATGTCGAAAGTGCCCATGGTGACATTGCTCATGGTGACACTGCCCATGGTGACTGTGCTCATGCTGGCGGTGTACATGGTTGGAGTTCCCATGGTGAAATTCCTCATGGTGGCACTGCCCATGATGATAGTGCTCATGGTGACAGTGTCCATCGTGAGAGTGCACTTGGTGACAGTGCTCATGATGACACTGCCCATGGTGACAGTGCCCATGGTGACATTTCCCATGGTGACAGTGCTCATGTTGACAGTGCACAAGGTGACAGTGCCCAAGGTGACATTTCCCATGGTTACAGTGTTAATGGTGATATTGCTCACTGTGACAGTGCCCATGGTTATAGTCCTCACGGTGATAGTGCTCATGGTGACAGTTCCCATGGTGACAGTGTTCATGGTGACAGTTCACATGGTGACAGTCCCCATGGTGACAGTGCTCATGGTGACACAGCCCATGGTGACTGTTCTAAAGCTGCCGATGTACATGGTTGGAGTTCCCAATCTGAAATTCCTCATGTTGGCACTGCCCATGATGATAGTGTTCATGGTGACAGTGTCCATGGAGACAGTGCCTATGGTGACAGTGCCCATTGTGATAGTGCTCACGGTGATAGTGCCCACAGTGACAGTTGTAATAGTGACAGTCCCCATGGTGACAGTGTCGATGATGACAGTGCTCATGGTGACAGTGTTCATGGTGATATTGCTCACGGTGACACTGCCCATGGTTATTGTCCTCACGGTGATAGTGCTCATGATGACAGTGCCCACAGTGACAGTGCTCATGGTGGCAGTGCTCACAGTGACAATGCCCATGGTGATAGTGCCCATGGTAATAGTGCTCATGGTGACAGTACCCATGGTGATACTGTTCACGGTGACACTTCCTATGGTGATAGTGCTCACGTTGATAGTGCTCATGGTGACAGTTCCCATGGTTACAGTGCCCATGGTGACAGTGCTACTGGTGACAGTGCCCACGGTGAAAATGCTCATGGTGACAGTGCTCATGGTGATAGTCCTCACGGTGACAGTGCTCACATTGACAGTGCCCTTGGTGATAGTGCACATGGTAATACTGCTCATGGTGAAATTGCTCATGGTGATAGTTCGCATGGTGACAGTGCCCATGTCGAAAGTGCCCATGGTGGCAGTGCTCATGGTGACACTGCCCATGGTGACTGTGCTCATGCTGGGAGTGTACATGGTTGGAGTTCCCATGGTGAAATTCCTTATGGTGGCACTGCCCATGATGATAGTGTTCATGGTGACATTGTCCATGGTGACAGTGCGTATGGTGACAGTGCCCATTGTGATTGTGCTCACGGTGATAGTGCCCACAGTGACAGTGCTAATGGTGACAGTCCCCATGGTGACAGTTCCCATGATGACAGTGCTCATGGTGACAGTGCCCACGGTGACAGTGCTCATGGTCACAGTGCTCACGGTGACAGTGCTCACGGTGACAGTGACCTTGGTGATAGTATCCTTGTTAATAGTGCTCACGGTGACAGTGCCCATGGTGATATTGCTCACGGTGACACTGCCCATGGTGATAGTGCTCATGGTGACGGTTCCCAAGGTTACAGTGCCCATGGTGACAGTGCTCATGGTGACAGTGCCCATGGTGATTATGCTCATGGAGACCGTGCTCACGGTGATAGTGCTCATGGTGACAGTTCGCATGCTGACAGGGCCCATGTTGAAAGTGCCCATGGTGACAGTGCTCATGGTGATAATGCCCATGGTGAATGTGCTCATGCTGGCTGTGTACCTGGTTGGAATTCCGATGGTGAAATTCTTCATGGTAGCACTGCCCATGATGATAGTGCCCATGATGAAAGTGGTCATGGTGACAGTGCTCATGGTGACACTGCCCATGGTAACAGAACTCAGGATGACAGTGTCCATGGTGACAGTGCACATGGTGACAGTGGCCATGTTGAAATTGCCCATGGTAACAGTTCTCATGGTGACACTGCCCATAGTGACTGTGCTCATGCTGGCGGTGTAGAAGGTTGGAGTTCCCATGGTGAAATTCCTCATGGTGGCACTACCCATGATAATGGTGCTCATGGTGACAGTGTACATCGTGAGAGTGCCCATGTTAACAATGCTAATGGTGACACTGCCCAAGGTGACAGTGCCCAAGGTGATATTTCCCATGGTGACAGTGCTCATTTTGACAGTGCACACGGTGACAGTGCCCACAGTGACAGTGCTCACGGTGATCATGTTAATGGTAATATTGCTCATGGTGACACTGCCCATGGTTATAGTGCTCACGGTGATAGTGTTCATGGTGACAGTTCCCATGGTGAAAGTGCTCATGGTGACATTGCCCACGGTGACAGTGCTCATGGTGAGAGTTCGCATGGTGACAGTGCCCATGGTTACAATGCTCATGGTCACACAACCCATGGTGACTGTGCTAAAGCTGGCGGTGTACATGGTTGGAGTTCCCATGGTGAAATTCCTCATGGTGGCACTGCCCATGATGATAGTGTTCATGGTGACAGTGTCCATGGTGACAGTGCCTATGGTGACAGTGTCCATTGTGATAGTTATCATGGTGATAGTGCCCTCAGTGACAGTTCTAATGGTGACAGTTCGATGGTGACAGTGCCCATGATGACAGTGCTCATGGTGACAGTTCCCATGGTGACAGTGCCCACGGTGACAGTGCTCATGGTGACAGTTCCCTTGGTGATAGTACCCATGGTCATAGTGGTCACGGTGAGAGTGCCCATGGTGATATTGCTCACGGTGACACTGCCTATGGTGATAGTGCACACGGTCATAGTGCTCATTGTGACAGTGCCCATGGTGACTATGCTCATGGTGACAGTGCTCACGGTGATAGTGCTCATGGTGACAGTGCTCATGATGATAGTGCTCATGGTGACAGTTCGCATGGTGATAGGGCCCATGTTGAAAGTGCCCATGGTGAAAGTGCTCATGGTGACACTGCCCATGTTGACTGTGCTCATGCTGGCGGTGTACATGGTTGGAGTTCCGATGGTGAAATTGCTCATGGTAGCACTGCCCATAATGATAGTGCTCATGGTGACAGTGTCCATGGTGACAGTGCCTATGGTGACAGAGCCCATTGTGATAGTGTTCACGGTGATAGTGCCCACAGTGACAGTGCTCATGGTGACAGTTCCTATGGTGACACTGCCCATGATGACAGTGCTCATGGTGACAGTGCCCACGGTGACAGTGCTCATTGTGACACTGCTCACGGTAAAAGTGCCCTTGGTGATAGTACCCATGTTAATAGTGCTCACGGTGACAGTTCACATGGTGACAGTGCCCATTTTGAATGTGCCCATGGTGGCAGGGCCCATGGTGACAGTGCTCATGGTGAGAGTTCCCATGGTGACAGTGCTCATGTTCACAGTGCCCATGGTGACAGTGTCCATGGTCAACAGTGCCCATGGTGAGAGTGCCCATGGTGACAGTGCCCATGGTGACAGTGCTCATGGTGACAGTGTCCACGGTGAGAGTGCTCATGGTGACACTGCTCACGGTAACAGTGCCCTTGGTGAGAGTACCCATGTTAATAGTGCTCACGGTGATAGAGCCCACGGTGACATTTCCCATGGTGACAGTGCTCACTTTGACAGTGTACACGATGACAGTGCCCACGGTGACAGTGTTTATGGTGATATTACTAACGGGGACACGGCCCATGTTCATAGTGCTCACGGTGATAGTGCTCATGGTGACAGTTACCATGGTGACAGTGCCCACAGTGACAGTGCTCATGGTGACATTACCCACAGTGACAGTACTCATGGTGACAGTACGCATGGTGACAGTGCCCATGGTGACAGTGCTCATGGTGACACAGCCCATGGTGACTGTGCTAAAGCTGGCGGTGCATATGGTTGGAGTTCCCATGGTGAAATTCCTCATGGTGGCACTGCCCATGATGATAGTGCTCATGGTGACAGTGCCCATGGTGACATTTCCCATGGTGACAGTGCTCATGGTGAGAGTTCCCAGGCCGACCGTGCCCATGATGACAGTGCTCATGTTTACTGTGCCCACGGTGAAAGTGCTCATGGTAACAGTGATCACGGTGACAGTGCCCTTGGTGATAGTACCCATGTTAACAGTGCTCAATGTGACAGTGCCCATGGTGATATTTCTCACGGTGACACTGCCCATGGTGATAGTGCTCACGGTGATTGTGCTCATGGTGACAGTTCCCATGGTTACAGTGCCCACTGTGACAGTGCCCATGGTGACAGTGCCCACGGTGACAGTGCTCATGGTGACAGTGCTCATGGTGATAGTGCTCACGGTGATAGTGCTCACGGTGACAGTGCCCTTGGTGATAGTGCTCATGGTGATAGTTCTCATGGTGGCAGTTTGCATGGTGACACTGCCCCTGTTGAAAGTGCCCATGGTGACAGTGCTCATGTTGACACTGCCCATGGTGACAGTGCTCATGTTGGAGGTGTACATGGTTGGAGTTCCCATGGTACAACTGTTATGGTGCACTGCCCATGATGATAGTGCTCATGGTGACAGTGTCCATGGTGACAGTGCACATGGTGACAGTGCCTATGGTGAGAGTGCCCATGGTGACAGCGCCCATGGTGACCGTTTCCATGGTGACAGTGCTCATGTTGACAGTGCCCATGGTGACCGTTCCCATGGTGACAGTTCCCATGGTGATAGTGCTCACCGTGATAGTGCCCATTGTGACAGTTCCCATGGATCCAGTGCCCATGGTGACAGTGCTCATTGTGACAGTGCCCTCGGTGATAGAGCTCATGGTGGCATTTCGCATGGTGACAGTGCCCATGACGACAGTGCTCATGGTTACAATGCCCACGGAGACAGTGCTCATGGTTACAGTGCTCACGGTGACAGTGCTCATGGTGACATTGCCCATGGTGACAGTGCTCATGGTGACAGTTCGCATGGTGACAGTGCCCACGGTGATAGTGCTCACGGTGATAATGCTCGCAGTGACAGTGCTCTTGATGATAGTGCTCATGGTTAAAGTTCTCATGGTGAGAGTGCTCATGGTAACACTGACCATCGTGTCTGTGCTCATGCTGGCGGTGTACATGGCTGGAGTCCCCATGGTGAAATTTCTTATGCTGGCAGTGCCCATGATGATAGCGCTCATGGTGACAGTGTCCATCGTGAGAGTGCCCATGGTGACAGTGCTCATGGTGACCCTGCCCATGGTGAGAGTTCCCATGGTGATATTTCCCATGTTGACAGTGCTCATGTTGACAGTGCACACGGTGACAGTGTTCATGGTGATATTGCTCAAGGTGACGGTGCCCATGGTTATAGTGCTCACGTTGATAGTGCTCATGGTGACAGTTCCCATGGTGACAGTGCTCATGGTGACATTTCCCATGGTAACAGAGCTCATGATGACAGTGTCCATGGTGACAGTGCCCATGTTGAAAGTGCCCATGGTGACATTGCTCATGGTGACACTGCCATGGTGCCTGTGCTCATGCTGGCGGTGTACATGATTGGAGTTCCCATGGTGAAATTCCTCATGGTGGCACTGCCCATGATGACACTGCCCATGGTGACAGTGCCCATGGTGACATTTCCCATGGTGACAGTGCTCATGTTGACAGTGCACATGGTGACAGTGCCCACGGTGACATTTCCCATGGTTACAGTGTTCATGGTGATATTGCTCACGGTGACAGTGCCCATGGTTATAGTCCTCACGGTGATAGTGCTCATGGTGACAGTTCCCATGGTGACAGTGCCCACGGTGACAGTGCTCATGGTGACATTGCCCACGGTGACAGTACTCATGGTAACAGTTCCCATGGTGACAGTGCTCATGTTGATAGTGCCCACGGTGACAGTGCTCATGGTGACAGTGCTCACAATGACAGTGCCCTTGGTGATAGTGCCCATGGTAATAGGGCTCACGGTGACACTGCCCATGGTGATATTGTTCACGGTGACACTGCCCATGGTGATAGAGCTCACGGTGATAGTGCTCACATTGACAGTGCCCTTGGGGATAGTGCTCATGGTAATACTGCTCATGGTGATAGTGCTCATGGCGATAGTTCGCATGGTGACAGTGCCCATGTGGAAAGTGCCCATGGTGGCAGTGCTCATGGTGACACGCCCATGGTGGCTGTGCTCATGCTGGCGGTGTCCATGGTTGGAGTTCCCATGGTGAAATTCCTTATGGTAGCACTGCCCATGATGATAGTGCTCATGGTGACAGTATCCATGGTGACAGTGCCTATGGTGACAGTGTCCATGGTGATAGTGCCCACAGTGACTGTGCTCATTGTGACAGTTTCTATGGTGAGAGTAACCATGATGACAGTGCTCATGGTGACAATGCCCACAGTGACATTGCTCACGGTGATAGTGCTCACGTTGACATTGCCCTTGGTGATAGTACGCATGGTAATATTGCTCACGGTGACAGTGCCCATGGTGATAGTGCTCATGGTGATAGTGCTCATGGTAATAGTGATCATGGTGAAACTGCCTATGGTGACAGTGCCCACGATGACACTGCCCATAGTGATATTTGCCATGGTGACAATGCTCATGGTGAGAGTTCCCATGGTGACAGTGCTCACGGTGACAGTGCTCATGGTGACACAGCCCATGGTGACTGTGCTAAAGCTGGCGGTGTATATGGTTGGAGTTCCCATGATGAAATTCCTCATGGTGGCACTCCCCATGATGATAGTGCTCATGGTGACAGTGCCCATGGTGAAATTATCCATGGTGACAGTGCTCATGGTGAGAGTTCCTATGGTGACTGTGCTCATGTTGACAGTGCCCATGGTGACAGTGCCCACGGTGACACTGCGCAAGGTGATAGTGCCCATGGTAATAGTGCTGATGGTGACACTGCCCATGTTGATATTGCTCACGGTGACACTGCCCATGGTGATAGTGCTCACGGTGATAGTGCTCACGGTGACAGTGCCCTTGGTGATATTGCTCATGGTGATACAGCTCATGGCGGAAGTTCGCATGGTGACACTGCCCCTCTTGAAATTGCCCATGGTGACTGTGCTCACGATGGAGGTGTACATGGTTGGAGTTCCCATGGTACAACTGTTATGGTGGTACTGCCCATGATGATAGTGCTCATGGTGACAGTGTCCATGGTGACAGTGCCCATGGTGATAGTGCCTATTGTGAGAGTGCCCATGGTGACAGTTCCCATGGTGACCATTTCCATGGTGATAATGCTCATGTTGACAGTGCCAACCGTGACAATGCTCATGGTGAGAGTTCCCATGGTGAAAGTGATCATCTTGACAATGCCCATGGCGACCGTTCCCATGGTGACATTTCCCATGGTGATAGTACTCACCGTGATAGTGCCCATGGTGACAGTTCCCATGGATACAGTGTCCATGGTGACAGTGCTCATTGTGGCACTGCCCATGGTGACTGTGCTCATGCTGGCGGTGTACTTGGTTGGAGTTCCGATGGTGAAATTCCTCATGGTAGCACTGCCCATGATGATAGTGCTCATGGTGACAGTGTCCGTCATGAGAGTGTCCATGGTGACAGTTCCCATGGTGATAGTGCATACCGTGATAGTGCCCATGGTGACAGTTCCCATGGATACAGTGCCCATGGTGACAGTGCTCACGGTGATAGTGCTCATGCAGACAGTTCGCATGGTGACACGGCCCATGTTGAAAGTGCCCATGGTGACAGTGCTCATAGTGGCACTGCCCATGATGATTGTGCTCATTCTGGCGGTGTACTTGGTTGGAGTTCCCATGGTGAAATTCCTCATGGTAGCACTGCCCATGCTGATAGTGCTCATGGTGACAGTGCACATGGTGACAATGCCCACACTGACAGTGCTCACGGTGTTAGTGCACATGGTGATAATGCCCATTGTAATTGTGCTCAAGGTGACAGTGCCCATGTTGATATTGCTCAAGGTGATAGTGCTCATGGTGACACTGCCCTTGATGATAGTGCTCTTGGTGATAGTGCTCATGGTAATAGTGTTCATGGTGACAGTGCCCATGGTGACACTGCTCATAGTGACAATTCCCATGGTGACAGTGCTCATGGTGAGAGTTCCCATGGTGACAGTGCACATGGTGACAGTTCCCATGGTGACAGTGCTCACTGTGACAGTGCTCACTGTGGCAGTGTCAATGGTTAGAGTGCACATGGTGACCGTTCCCATAGTGACAGTTCCCATGGTGATAGTGCTCACCGTGATAGTGCCCATGGTGACAGTTCCCATGGAAACAGTGCCCATGGTGACAGTGCTCATGGTGACAGTGCCCACTGTGATAGTGCTCATGGTGGCAGTTTGCAGGGTGACAGTGGCCATGATGACAGTGCTCATGGTGGAAATGCCCACGGTGACAGTGCCCATGGTGACAGTGCCCATGGTGGCAGTGCTCATGCTGAGAGTTCCCATGGTGACAGTGCACATGGTGACAGTTCCCATGGTGACACTGCTCATGGTGACAGTGCTCACTGTGGCAGTGCCAATGGTAACAGTGCTCATGGTGGCAGTGTCCATGGTGGCATTTACCAAAGTGACAGTGCTCATGGAGATATTTCCCATGGTAACATAGCTCATGATGACAGTGTCCATGGTGACAGTGCCCATGGTGACAGTGGCCATGTTGAAAGTACCTATGGTGACAGTGCTCATGGTGACAGTGCCCACGGTGACTATGCTCATGGTGACAGTGCTCACAGTGATAGTGCTCATGGTGACAGTTCGCATGGTGACAGGGCCCATGTTGAAAGTGCCCAAGGTGACAGTGCTCATGGTGGCACTGCCCATGATGATAGTGTTCATGGTGACAGTGCCTATGGTGACACTGCCCATTGTGATAGTGCTCACGGTGATAGTGTCCACAGTGACAGTGCTAATGGTGACAGTCCCCATGGTGACAGTGCCCATGATGACAGTGCTCATGGTGACAGTGCCCACGGTGATAGTGCTCATGGTGGCAGTTCACATGGTGACAGTTACCATGATGACAATGCTCATGGTGACAGTGCCCATGGTGACAGTGCTCATGGTGATAGTGCTCATGGTAATAGTGCTAATGGTGACACTGCCCATGGTGACAGTGCCCATGGTGACAGTCCCCATGGTCACAGTGACCGTGGTGACAGTGCCCATGGTGACATTTCCCATGCTGACAGTGCTCATGGTGAGAGTTCCCATGGTGACAGTGCTCATGATGACAGTGCCCATGGTGACCGTTCCCATGGTGACAGTTCCCATGGTGACAGTGCACACGGTAACAGTGCCCACGGTGACAGTGCTCACGGTGATAGTGCTCATGGTGACAGTGCCCATGTTGATATTGCTCACGGTGACCCTCCCCATCGTGATAGTGCTCACGGTGATAGTTCTCATGGTGACATTGTCCACGGTGATAATGCTCATGGTGACAGTGCCCTTGGTGATAGTGATCATGGTGATAGTGCTTATGGAGACATTTCCCATGGTGACAGTGCACATGTTGACAGTCCCCATGGTGACTGTGCTCATGCTGGCGGTGTATATGGTTGGACTTACAATGGTGAAATTCCTTATGGTGGCACTGCCCATGATTATAATGCTCATGGTGACAGTGTCCATGGTGACAGCGCCCATGGTGACAGTGCCCATGGTGACATTTCCCATGGTGATAGTGCTCATGGTGAGAGTTCCCATGGTGACAGTGCTCATCTTGGCAGTGCCCATAATGACCGTTCCCATGGTGACAGTTCCCATGGTGATAGGGCTCATGGTTACAGTGCTCATGGTGACAGTGAACACGGTGAAAGTGCCCGCAGTGACAGTGCTCATGGTGATAGTGCTCATGCTTATAGTGCCCACGGTGACAGTAGTCATGGTTAAAGTGTTCACGGTGATAGTGCTCACGGTGATAGTGCTCAGGGTGACAGTGCCCATAGTGATAGTGCTCACGGTGATAGTGCTCATGGTGACAGTTCCCATCGTGACAGTGCCCTTGGTGTTAGTGCTCATGGTAATACTGCTGATGGTGATAGTGCTCATGGTGACGGTTTGCATGTTGAGAGTGCCCATGTTGAAAGTGCCCATGGTGGCAGTGATCATGGTGACACTGCCCATTGTGACTGTGCTCATGCTGGCGGTGTACATAGTTGGAGTTCCCATGGTGAAATTCCTTATGGTGGCACTGCCCATGATGATAATTTTCATGGTGACATTGTCCATGGTGACAGTGCCTATGGTGACAGTGCCCATTGTGATAGTGCTCACGGTGATAGTGTCCACAGTGACAGTGCTAATGCTGACAGTCCCCATGGTGACAGTGCCCATGATGACAGTGCTCATGGTGACAGTGCCCATGGTGACAGTGCTCATGGTGACATTGCTCACGGTGACAGTGACCTTGGTGATAGTACCCATGGTAATAGGGGTCACTGTGACAGTGCTCATGGTGATATTGCTCACGGTGACACTGCCCATGGTGATAGTGCTCATGGTGATAGTGCTCATGTTGACAGTTCCCATGGTTACAGTGCCCATGGTGACTATGCTCATGATGAAAGTTCTCACGGTGATAGTGCTCATGGAGACAGTGCTCATGGTGACAGTTCGCATGGTAGACATGGTGAAGTTGAAAGTGCCCATGGTGACAGTGCCTATGGTGACAATGCTCATGTTGACAGTGCCCACTGTGACAGTGCTCACGGTGACAGTGCCCTTGGTGATAGTGCTTATGGTGATAGTGCTCATTGTGACTGTTTGCATGGTGACAGTGCCCATGTTGAAAGTGCCCATGGTGACAGTACCCATGGTGACAGTGCCCATGGTGACAGTGCTCAAGTTGAGATTGCCCATGGTGACCATTCCCATGGTGACAGTTCCCATGGTGATAGTGCTCATGGTAACAGTGCTCATGTTGACAGTGCACATGGTGACAATGCCCACACTGACATTGCTCACGGTGATAGTGCTCATGGTGATAATGCCCATTGTAATAGTGCTCACGGTGACAGTGCCCATGTTGATATTGCTCCAGGTGACACTGCCCATGGTGATAGTGCTCACGGTGATAGTGCTCATGGTAATAGTGCTCATGGTGACACTACCCATGGTGACAGTGCCCATGGTGACACTGCCCATTGTGACATTTCCCATGGTGACAGTGCTCATGGTGAGAGTTCCCATGGTGACAGTGCACATGGTGACAGTTCCCATGGTGACAGTGCCCACGTTGACATTGCTCATGGTGACAGTGCTCACGGTGACAGTGACTTTGGTGATAGTACCCATGGTAATAGAGGTCACAGTGACAGTGCCCATGGTGATATTGCTCACGGTGACACTGCCCATGGTGATAGTGCTCACAGTGATAGTGCTCATGGTGACAGTTCCCATGGTTACAGTGCCCATGGTGACAGTGCTCATGGTGACAGTGCCCACGGTGACTATGCTCATGGTGACAGTGCTCACAGAGATACTGCTCATGGTGACAGTTCGCATGGAGACAGGGCCCATGTTAAAAGTGCCCATGGTGACAATGCTCATGGTGACACTGCCCATGGTGACTGTGCTGATGTTCACGGTGTACATGGTTGGAATTCCCATGGTGAAATTCCTTATGGTGGCATTGCCCATGATGTTAGTGCTCATGGTGAATGTGTCCATGGTGACAGTGCCTATGGTGACAGTGCCCATGGTGACATTTCCCCGGGTGACAGTGCTCATACTGACAGTTCCCATGGTGACAGTGCCCATGGTGACAGTGCTAATGTTGACACTGCCCACGGTGACAGTGCTCATGGTGACAGTGTCCTTGGTGACAGTACCCATGGTAATAGTGCTCACGGTGACAGTGCCCACGGTGATATTGCTCATGGTGACACTGCCCATGGTGATAGTGCCAACGGTTACAGTTCTCATGGTGACAGTGCCCATGGTGACAGTGCTCACGTTGACAGTGCCCATGGTGATATTGTTCATGGTGACACTGCCCAGGGTGATAGTGCTAACGGTGATAGTGCTCATGGTGATAGTTCCCATGGTTACAGTGCTCATGGTGACAGTGCTCACGGTGATAGTGCTCACATTGACAGTGCCCTTGGTGATAGTGCTCACGGTGATAGTACCCACAGTGACAGATCAAATGATGACAGTTCCCATGGTGACAGTGCCCATGATGACAGTGCTCATGGTGACAGTGTCCACGGTGAGAGTGCTCATGTTGACACTGCTCACGGTAACAGTGCCCTTGGTGATAGTACCCATGTTAATAGTGCTCACGGTGATAGAGCCCACGGTGACATTTCCCATGGTGACAGTGCTCACTTTGACAGTGTACACGATGACAGTGCCCACGGTGACAGTGTTTATGGTGATATTACTAACGGGGACACGGCCCATGTTCATAGTGCTCACGGTGATAGTGCTCATGGTGACAGTTACCATGGTGACAGTGCCCACAGTGACAGTGCTCATGGTGACATTACCCACAGTGACAGTACTCATGGTGACAGTACGCATGGTGACAGTGCCCATGGTGACAGTGCTCATGGTGACACAGCCCATGGTGACTGTGCTAAAGCTGGCGGTGCATATGGTTGGAGTTCCCATGGTGAAATTCCTCATGGTGGCACTGCCCATGATGATAGTGCTCATGGTGACGGTGCCCATGGTGACATTTCCCATGGTGACAGTGCTCATGGTGAGAGTTCCCAGGCCGACCGTGCCCATGATGACAGTGCTCATGTTTACTGTGCCCACGGTGAAAGTGCTCATGGTAACAGTGATCACGGTGACAGTGCCCTTGGTGATAGTCCCCATGGTAACAGTGCTCAATGTGACAGTGCCCATGGTGATATTTCTCACGGTGACACTGCCCATGGTGATAGTGCTCACGGTGATTGTGCTCATGGTGACAGTTCCCATGGTTACAGTGCCCACTGTGACAGTGCCCATGGTGACAGTGCCCACGGTGACAGTGCTCATGGTGACAGTGCTCATGGTGATAGTGCTCACGGTGATAGTGCTCACGGTGACAGTGCCCTTGGTGATAGTGCTCATGGTGATAGTTCTCATGGTGGCAGTTTGCATGGTGACACTGCCCCTGTTGAAAGTGCCCATGGTGACAGTGCTCATGTTGACACTGCCCATGGTGACAGTGCTCATGTTGGAGGTGTACATGGTTGGAGTTCCCATGGTACAACTGTTATGGTGCACTGCCCATGATGATAGTGCTCATGGTGACAGTGTCCATGGTGACAGTGCCTATGGTGAGAGTGCCCATGGTGACAGCGCCCATGGTGACCGTTTCCATGGTGACAGTGCTCATGTTGACAGTGCCCATGGTGACCGTTCCCATGGTGACAGTTCCCATGGTGATAGTGCTCACCGTGATAGTGCCCATTGTGACAGTTCCCATGGATCCAGTGCCCATGGTGACAGTGCTCATTGTGACAGTGCCCTCGGTGATAGAGCTCATGGTGGCATTTCGCATGGTGACAGGGCCCATGACGACAGTGCTCATGGTTACAATGCCCAAGGAGACAGTGCTCATGGTTACAGTGCTCACGGTGACAGTGCTCATGGTGACATTGCCCATGGTGACAGTGCTCATGGTGACACTGCCCATGGTGATAGTGCCAACGGTTACAGTTCTCATGGTGACAGTGCCCATGGTGACAGTGATCACAGTGACAGTGCCCATGGTGATATTGTTCATGGTGACACTGCCCAGGGTGATAGTGCTAACGGTGATAGTGCTCATGGTGATAGTTCCCATGGTTACAGTGCTCATGGTGACAGTGCTCACGGTGATAGTGCTCACATTGACAGTGCCCTTGGTGATAGTGCTCACGGTGATAGTACCCACAGTGACAGATCAAATGATGACAGTTCCCATGGTGACAGTGCCCATGATGACAGTGCTCATGGTGACAGTGTCCACGGTGAGAGTGCTCATGTTGACACTGCTCACGGTAACAGTGCCCTTGGTGATAGTACCCATGTTAATAGTGCTCACGGTGATAGAGCCCACGGTGACATTTCCCATGGTGACAGTGCTCACTTTGACAGTGTACACGATGACAGTGCCCACGGTGACAGTGTTTATGGTGATATTACTAACGGGGACACGGCCCATGTTCATAGTGCTCACGGTGATAGTGCTCATGGTGACAGTTCGCATGGTGACAGTGCCCACGGTGACAGTGCTCATGGTGACATTACCCACAGTGACAGTGCTCTTGATGATAGTGCTCATGGTTAAAGTTCTCATGGTGAGAGTGCTCATGGTAACACTGACCATCGTGACTGTGCTCATGCTGGCGGTGTACATGGCTGGAGTCCCCATGGTGAAATTTCTTATGCTGGCAGTGCCCATGATGATAGTGCTCATGGTGACAGTGTCCATCGTGAGAGTGCCCATGGTGACAGTGCTCATGGTGACCCTGCCCATGGTGAGAGTTCCCATGGTGATATTTCCCATGTTGACAGTGCTCATGTTGACAGTGCACACGGTGACAGTGTTCATGGTGATATTGCTCAAGGTGACGGTGCCCATGGTTATAGTGCTCACGTTGATAGTGCTCATGGTGACAGTTCCCATGGTGACAGTGCTCATGGTGACATTTCCCATGGTAACAGAGCTCATGATGACAGTGTCCATGGTGACAGTGCCCATGTTGAAAGTGCCCATGGTGACATTGCTCATGGTGACACTGCCATGGTGACTGTGCTCATGCTGGCGGTGTACATGATTGGAGTTCCCATGGTGAAATTCCTCATGGTGGCACTGCCCATGATGACACTGCCCATGGTGACAGTGCCCATGGTGACATTTCCCATGGTGACAGTGCTCATGTTGACAGTGCACATGGTGACAGTGCCCACGGTGACATTTCCCATGGTTACAGTGTTCATGGTGATATTGCTCACGGTGACAGTGCCCATGGTTATAGTCCTCACGGTGATAGTGCTCATGGTGACAGTTCCCATGGTGACAGTGCCCACGGTGACAGTGCTCATGGTGACATTGCCCACGGTGACAGTTCTCATGGTAACAGTTCCCATGGTGACAGTGCTCATGTTGATAGTGCCCACGGTGACAGTGCTCATGGTGACAGTGCTCACAATGACAGTGCCCTTGGTGATAGTGCCCATGGTAATAGGGCTCACGGTGACACTGCCCATGGTGATATTGTTCATGGTGACACTGCCCATGGTGATAGAGCTCACGGTGATAGTGCTCACATTGACAGTGCCCTTGGGGATAGTGCTCATGGTAATACTGCTCATGGTGATAGTGCTCATGGCGATAGTTCGCATGGTGACAGTGCCCATGTGGAAAGTGCCCATGGTGGCAGTGCTCATGGTGACACGCCCATGGTGGCTGTGCTCATGCTGGCGGTGTCCATGGTTGGAGTTCCCATGGTGAAATTCCTTATGGTAGCACTGCCCATGATGATAGTGCTCATGGTGACAGTATCCATGGTGACAGTGCCTATGGTGACAGTGTCCATGGTGATAGTGCCCACAGTGACTGTGCTCATTGTGACAGTTTCTATGGTGAGAGTAACCATGATGACAGTGCTCATGGTGACAATGCCCACAGTGACAATGCTCACGGTGATAGTGCTCACGTTGACATTGCCCTTGGTGATAGTACGCATGGTAATATTGCTCACGGTGACAGTGCCCATGGTGATAGTGCTCATGGTGATAGTGCTCATGGTAATAGTGATCATGGTGTAACTGCCTATGGTGACAGTGCCCACGGTGACACTGCCCATAGTGATATTTGCCATGGTGACAATGCTCATGGTGAGAGTTCCCATGGTGACAGTGCTCACGGTGACAGTGCTCATGGTGACACAGCCCATGGTGACTGTGCTAAAGCTGGCGGTGTATATGGTTGGAGTTCCCATGATGAAATTCCTCATGGTGGCACTCCCCATGATGATAGTGCTCATGGTGACAGTGCCCAGGGTGAAATTATCCATGGTGACAGTGCTCATGGTGAGAGTTCCTATGGTGACTGTGCTCATGTTGACAGTGCCCATGGTGACAGTGCCCACGGTGACACTGCGCAAGGTGATAGTGCCCATGGTAATACTGCTGATGGTGACACTGCCCATGTTGATATTGCTCACGGTGACACTGCCCATGGTGATAGTGCTCACGGTGATAGTGCTCACGGTGACAGTGCCCTTGGTGATATTGCTCATGGTGATACAGCTCATGGCGGAAGTTCGCATGGTGACACTGCCCCTCTTGAAATTGCCCATGGTGACAGTGCTCATGTTGACACTGCCCATGGTGACTGTGCTCACGATGGAGGTGTACATGGTTGGAGTTCCCATGGTACAACTGTTATGGTGGTACTGCCCATGATGATAGTGCTCATGGTGACAGTGTCCATGGTGACAGTGCCCATGGTGATAGTGCCTATTGTGAGAGTGCCCATGGTGACAGTTCCCATGGTGACCATTTCCATGGTGATAATGCTCATGTTGACAGTGCCAACCGTGACAATGCTCATGGTGAGAGTTCCCATGGTGAAAGTGATCATCTTGACAATGCCCATGGCAACCGTTCCCATGGTGACATTTCCCATGGTGATAGTACTCACCGTGATAGTGCCCATGGTGACAGTTCCCATGGATACAGTGTCCATGGTGACAGTGCTCATTGTGGCACTGCCCATGGTGACTGTGCTCATGCTGGCGGTGTACTTGGTTGGAGTTCCGATGGTGAAATTCCTCATGGTAGCACTGCCCATGATGATAGTGCTCATGGTGACAGTGTCCGTCATGAGAGTGTCCATGGTGACAGTTCCCATGGTGATAGTGCATACCGTGATAGTGCCCATGGTGACAGTTCCCATGGATACAGTGCCCATGGTGACAGTGCTCACGGTGATAGTGCTCATGCAGACAGTTCGCATGGTGACACGGCCCATGTTGAAAGTGCCCATGGTGACAGTGCTCATAGTGGCACTGCCCATGATGATTGTGCTCATTCTGGCGGTGTACTTGGTTGGAGTTCCCATGGTGAAATTCCTCATGGTAGCACTGCCCATGCTGATAGTGCTCATGGTGACAGTGCACATGGTGACAATGCCCACACTGACAGTGCTCACGGTGTTAGTGCACATGGTGATAATGCCCATTGTAATTGTGCTCAAGGTGACAGTGCCCATGTTGATATTGCTCAAGGTGATAGTGCTCATGGTGACACTGCCCTTGATGATAGTGCTCTTGGTGATAGTGCTCATGGTAATAGTGTTCATGGTGACAGTGCCCATGGTGACACTGCTCATAGTGACAATTCCCATGGTGACAGTGCTCATGGTGAGAGTTCCCATGGTGACAGTGCACATGGTGACAGTTCCCATGGTGACAGTGCTCACTGTGACAGTGCTCACTGTGGCAGTGTCAATGGTTACAGTGCACATGGTGACCGTTCCCATAGTGACAGTTCCCATGGTGATAGTGCTCACCGTGATAGTGCCCATGGTGACAGTTCCCATGGAAACAGTGCCCATGGTGACAGTGCTCATGGTGACAGTGCCCACTGTGATAGTGCTCATGGTGGCAGTTTGCAGGGTGACAGTGGCCATGATGACAGTGCTCATGGTGGAAATGCCCACGGTGACAGTGCCCATGGTGACAGTGCCCATGGTGGCAGTGCTCATGCTGAGAGTTCCCATGGTGACAGTGCACATGGTGACAGTTCCCATGGTGACACTGCTCATGGTGACAGTGCTCACTGTGGCAGTGCCAATGGTAACAGTGCTCATGGTGGCAGTGTCCATGGTGGCATTTACCAAAGTGACAGTGCTCATGGAGATATTTCCCATGGTAACATAGCTCATGATGACAGTGTCCATGGTGACAGTGCCCATGGTGACAGTGGCCATGTTGAAAGTACCTATGGTGACAGTGCTCATGGTGACAGTGCCCACGGTGACTATGCTCATGGTGACAGTGCTCACAGTGATAGTGCTCATGGTGACAGTTCGCATGGTGACAGGGCCCATGTTGAAAGTGCCCAAGGTGACAGTGCTCATGGTGGCACTGCCCATGATGATAGTGTTCATGGTGACAGTGCCTATGGTGACACTGCCCATTGTGATAGTGCTCACGGTGATAGTGTCCACAGTGACAGTGCTAATGGTGACAGTCCCCATGGTGACAGTGCCCATGATGACAGTGCTCATGGTGACAGTGCCCACGGTGATAGTGCTCATGGTGGCAGTTCACATGGTGACAGTTACCATGATGACAATGCTCATGGTGACAGTGCCCATGGTGACAGTGCTCATGGTGATAGTGCTCATGGTAATAGTGCTAATGGTGACACTGCCCATGGTGACAGTGCCCATGGTGACAGTCCCCATGGTCACAGTGACCGTGGTGACAGTGCCCATGGTGACATTTCCCATGCTGACAGTGCTCATGGTGAGAGTTCCCATGGTGACAGTGCTCATGATGACAGTGCCCATGGTGACCGTTCCCATGGTGACAGTTCCCATGGTGACAGTGCACACGGTAACAGTGCCCACGGTGACAGTGCTCACGGTGATAGTGCTCATGGTTACAGTGCCCATGTTGATATTGCTCACGGTGACCCTCCCCATCGTGATAGTGCTCACGGTGATAGTTCTCATGGTGACATTGTCCACGGTGATAATGCTCATGGTGACAGTGCCCTTGGTGATAGTGATCATGGTGATAGTGCTTATGGAGACATTTCCCATGGTGACAGTGCACATGTTGACAGTCCCCATGGTGACTGTGCTCATGCTGGCGGTGTATATGGTTGGACTTACAATGGTGAAATTCCTTATGGTGGCACTGCCCATGATTATAATGCTCATGGTGACAGTGTCCATGGTGACAGCGCCCATGGTGACAGTGCCCATGGTGACATTTCCCATGGTGATAGTGCTCATGGTGAGAGTTCCCATGGTGACAGTGCTCATCTTGGCAGTGCCCATAATGACCGTTCCCATGGTGACAGTTCCCATGGTGATAGGGCTCATGGTTACAGTGCTCATGGTGACAGTGAACACGGTGAAAGTGCCCGCAGTGACAGTGCTCATGGTGATAGTGCTCATGCTTATAGTGCCCACGGTGACAGTAGTCATGGTTAAAGTGTTCACGGTGATAGTGCTCACGGTGATAGTGCTCAGGGTGACAGTGCCCATAGTGATAGTGCTCACGGTGATAGTGCTCATGGTGACAGTTCCCATCGTGACAGTGCCCTTGGTGTTAGTGCTCATGGTAATACTGCTGATGGTGATAGTGCTCATGGTGACGGTTTGCATGTTGAGAGTGCCCATGTTGAAAGTGCCCATGGTGGCAGTGATCATGGTGACACTGCCCATTGTGACTGTGCTCATGCTGGCGGTGTACATAGTTGGAGTTCCCATGGTGAAATTCCTTATGGTGGCACTGCCCATGATGATAATTTTCATGGTGACATTGTCCATGGTGACAGTGCCTATGGTGACAGTGCCCATTGTGATAGTGCTCACGGTGATAGTGTCCACAGTGACAGTGCTAATGCTGACAGTCCCCATGGTGACAGTGCCCATGATGACAGTGCTCATGGTGACAGTGCCCATGGTGACAGTGCTCATGGTGACATTGCTCACGGTGACAGTGACCTTGGTGATAGTACCCATGGTAATAGGGGTCACTGTGACAGTGCTCATGGTGATATTGCTCACGGTGACACTGCCCATGGTGATAGTGCTCATGGTGATAGTGCTCATGTTGACAGTTCCCATGGTTACAGTGCCCATGGTGACTATGCTCATGATGAAAGTTCTCACGGTGATAGTGCTCATGGAGACAGTGCTCATGGTGACAGTTCGCATGGTAGACATGGTGAAGTTGAAAGTGCCCATGGTGACAGTGCCTATGGTGACAATGCTCATGTTGACAGTGCCCACTGTGACAGTGCTCACGGTGACAGTGCCCTTGGTGATAGTGCTTATGGTGATAGTGCTCATTGTGACTGTTTGCATGGTGACAGTGCCCATGTTGAAAGTGCCCATGGTGACAGTACCCATGGTGACAGTGCCCATGGTGACAGTGCTCAAGTTGAGATTGCCCATGGTGACCATTCCCATGGTGACAGTTCCCATGGTGATAGTGCTCATGGTAACAGTGCTCATGTTGACAGTGCACATGGTGACAATGCCCACACTGACATTGCTCACGGTGATAGTGCTCATGGTGATAATGCCCATTGTAATAGTGCTCACGGTGACAATGCCCATGTTGATATTGCTCCAGGTGACACTGCCCATGGTGATAGTGCTCACGGTGATAGTGCTCATAGTAATAGTGCTCATGGTGACACTACCCATGGTGACAGTGCCCATGGTGACACTGCCCATTGTGACATTTCCCATGGTGACAGTGCTCATGGTGAGAGTTCCCATGGTGACAGTGCACATGGTGACAGTTCCCATGGTGACAGTGCCCACGTTGACATTGCTCATGGTGACAGTGCTCACGGTGACAGTGACTTTGGTGATAGTACCCATGGTAATAGAGGTCACAGTGACAGTGCCCATGGTGATATTGCTCACGGTGACACTGCCCATGGTGATAGTGCTCACAGTGATATTGCTCATGGTGACAGTTCCCATGGTTACAGTGCCCATGGTGACAGTGCTCATGGTGACAGTGCCCACGGTGACTATGCTCATGGTGACAGTGCTCACAGAGATACTGCTCATGGTGACAGTTCGCATGGCGACAGGGCCCATGTTAAAAGTGCCCATGGTGACAATGCTCATGGTGACACTGCCCATGGTGACTGTGCTGATGTTCACGGTGTACATGGTTGGAATTCCCATGGTGAAATTCCTTATGGTGGCATTGCCCATGATGTTAGTGCTCATGGTGAATGTGTCCATGGTGACAGTGCCTATGGTGACAGTGCCCATGGTGACATTTCCCCGGGTGACAGTGCTCATACTGACAGTTCCCATGGTGACAGTGCCCATGGTGACAGTGCTAATGTTGACACTGCCCACGGTGACAGTGCTCATGGTGACAGTGTCCTTGGTGACAGTACCCATGGTAATAGTGCTCACGGTGACAGTGCCCACGGTGATATTGCTCATGGTGACACTGCCCATGGTGATAGTGCCAACGGTTACAGTTCTCATGGTGACAGTGCCCATGGTGACAGTGCTCACGTTGACAGTGCCCATGGTGATATTGTTCATGGTGACACTGCCCAGGGTGATAGTGCTAACGGTGATAGTGCTCATGGTGATAGTTCCCATGGTTACAGTGCTCATGGTGACAGTGCTCACGGTGATAGTGCTCACATTGACAGTGCCCTTGGTGATAGTGCTCACGGTGATAGTACCCACAGTGACAGATCAAATGATGACAGTTCCCATGGTGACAGTGCCCATGATGACAGTGCTCATGGTGACAGTGTCCACGGTGAGAGTGCTCATGTTGACACTGCTCACGGTAACAGTGCCCTTGGTGATAGTACCCATGTTAATAGTGCTCACGGTGATAGAGCCCACGGTGACATTTCCCATGGTGACAGTGCTCACTTTGACAGTGTACACGATGACAGTGCCCACGGTGACAGTGTTTATGGTGATATTACTAACGGGGACACGGCCCATGTTCATAGTGCTCACGGTGATAGTGCTCATGGTGACAGTTACCATGGTGACAGTGCCCACAGTGACAGTGCTCATGGTGACATTACCCACAGTGACAGTACTCATGGTGACAGTACGCATGGTGACAGTGCCCATGGTGACAGTGCTCATGGTGACACAGCCCATGGTGACTGTGCTAAAGCTGGCGGTGCATATGGTTGGAGTTCCCATGGTGAAATTCCTCATGGTGGCACTGCCCATGATGATAGTGCTCATGGTGACGGTGCCCATGGTGACATTTCCCATGGTGACAGTGCTCATGGTGAGAGTTCCCAGGCCGACCGTGCCCATGATGACAGTGCTCATGTTTACTGTGCCCACGGTGAAAGTGCTCATGGTAACAGTGATCACGGTGACAGTGCCCTTGGTGATAGTCCCCATGGTAACAGTGCTCAATGTGACAGTGCCCATGGTGATATTTCTCACGGTGACACTGCCCATGGTGATAGTGCTCACGGTGATTGTGCTCATGGTGACAGTTCCCATGGTTACAGTGCCCACTGTGACAGTGCCCATGGTGACAGTGCCCACGGTGACAGTGCTCATGGTGACAGTGCTCATGGTGATAGTGCTCACGGTGATAGTGCTCACGGTGACAGTGCCCTTGGTGATAGTGCTCATGGTGATAGTTCTCATGGTGGCAGTTTGCATGGTGACACTGCCCCTGTTGAAAGTGCCCATGGTGACAGTGCTCATGTTGACACTGCCCATGGTGACAGTGCTCATGTTGGAGGTGTACATGGTTGGAGTTCCCATGGTACAACTGTTATGGTGCACTGCCCATGATGATAGTGCTCATGGTGACAGTGTCCATGGTGACAGTGCCTATGGTGAGAGTGCCCATGGTGACAGCGCCCATGGTGACCGTTTCCATGGTGACAGTGCTCATGTTGACAGTGCCCATGGTGACCGTTCCCATGGTGACAGTTCCCATGGTGATAGTGCTCACCGTGATAGTGCCCATTGTGACAGTTCCCATGGATCCAGTGCCCATGGTGACAGTGCTCATTGTGACAGTGCCCTCGGTGATAGAGCTCATGGTGGCATTTCGCATGGTGACAGGGCCCATGACGACAGTGCTCATGGTTACAATGCCCAAGGAGACAGTGCTCATGGTTACAGTGCTCACGGTGACAGTGCTCATGGTGACATTGCCCATGGTGACAGTGCTCATGGTGACACTGCCCATGGTGATAGTGCCAACGGTTACAGTTCTCATGGTGACAGTGCCCATGGTGACAGTGATCACAGTGACAGTGCCCATGGTGATATTGTTCATGGTGACACTGCCCAGGGTGATAGTGCTAACGGTGATAGTGCTCATGGTGATAGTTCCCATGGTTACAGTGCTCATGGTGACAGTGCTCACGGTGATAGTGCTCACATTGACAGTGCCCTTGGTGATAGTGCTCACGGTGATAGTACCCACAGTGACAGATCAAATGATGACAGTTCCCATGGTGACAGTGCCCATGATGACAGTGCTCATGGTGACAGTGTCCACGGTGAGAGTGCTCATGTTGACACTGCTCACGGTAACAGTGCCCTTGGTGATAGTACCCATGTTAATAGTGCTCACGGTGATAGAGCCCACGGTGACATTTCCCATGGTGACAGTGCTCACTTTGACAGTGTACACGATGACAGTGCCCACGGTGACAGTGTTTATGGTGATATTACTAACGGGGACACGGCCCATGTTCATAGTGCTCACGGTGATAGTGCTCATGGTGACAGTTCGCATGGTGACAGTGCCCACGGTGACAGTGCTCATGGTGACATTACCCACAGTGACAGTGCTCTTGATGATAGTGCTCATGGTTAAAGTTCTCATGGTGAGAGTGCTCATGGTAACACTGACCATCGTGACTGTGCTCATGCTGGCGGTGTACATGGCTGGAGTCCCCATGGTGAAATTTCTTATGCTGGCAGTGCCCATGATGATAGTGCTCATGGTGACAGTGTCCATCGTGAGAGTGCCCATGGTGACAGTGCTCATGGTGACCCTGCCCATGGTGAGAGTTCCCATGGTGATATTTCCCATGTTGACAGTGCTCATGTTGACAGTGCACACGGTGACAGTGTTCATGGTGATATTGCTCAAGGTGACGGTGCCCATGGTTATAGTGCTCACGTTGATAGTGCTCATGGTGACAGTTCCCATGGTGACAGTGCTCATGGTGACATTTCCCATGGTAACAGAGCTCATGATGACAGTGTCCATGGTGACAGTGCCCATGTTGAAAGTGCCCATGGTGACATTGCTCATGGTGACACTGCCATGGTGACTGTGCTCATGCTGGCGGTGTACATGATTGGAGTTCCCATGGTGAAATTCCTCATGGTGGCACTGCCCATGATGACACTGCCCATGGTGACAGTGCCCATGGTGACATTTCCCATGGTGACAGTGCTCATGTTGACAGTGCACATGGTGACAGTGCCCACGGTGACATTTCCCATGGTTACAGTGTTCATGGTGATATTGCTCACGGTGACAGTGCCCATGGTTATAGTCCTCACGGTGATAGTGCTCATGGTGACAGTTCCCATGGTGACAGTGCCCACGGTGACAGTGCTCATGGTGACATTGCCCACGGTGACAGTTCTCATGGTAACAGTTCCCATGGTGACAGTGCTCATGTTGATAGTGCCCACGGTGACAGTGCTCATGGTGACAGTGCTCACAATGACAGTGCCCTTGGTGATAGTGCCCATGGTAATAGGGCTCACGGTGACACTGCCCATGGTGATATTGTTCATGGTGACACTGCCCATGGTGATAGAGCTCACGGTGATAGTGCTCACATTGACAGTGCCCTTGGGGATAGTGCTCATGGTAATACTGCTCATGGTGATAGTGCTCATGGCGATAGTTCGCATGGTGACAGTGCCCATGTGGAAAGTGCCCATGGTGGCAGTGCTCATGGTGACACGCCCATGGTGGCTGTGCTCATGCTGGCGGTGTCCATGGTTGGAGTTCCCATGGTGAAATTCCTTATGGTAGCACTGCCCATGATGATAGTGCTCATGGTGACAGTATCCATGGTGACAGTGCCTATGGTGACAGTGTCCATGGTGATAGTGCCCACAGTGACTGTGCTCATTGTGACAGTTTCTATGGTGAGAGTAACCATGATGACAGTGCTCATGGTGACAATGCCCACAGTGACAGTGCTCACGGTGATAGTGCTCACGTTGACATTGCCCTTGGTGATAGTACGCATGGTAATATTGCTCACGGTGACAGTGCCCATGGTGATAGTGCTCATGGTGATAGTGCTCATGGTAATAGTGATCATGGTGTAACTGCCTATGGTGACAGTGCCCACGGTGACACTGCCCATAGTGATATTTGCCATGGTGACAATGCTCATGGTGAGAGTTCCCATGGTGACAGTGCTCACGGTGACAGTGCTCATGGTGACACAGCCCATGGTGACTGTGCTAAAGCTGGCGGTGTATATGGTTGGAGTTCCCATGATGAAATTCCTCATGGTGGCACTCCCCATGATGATAGTGCTCATGGTGACAGTGCCCAGGGTGAAATTATCCATGGTGACAGTGCTCATGGTGAGAGTTCCTATGGTGACTGTGCTCATGTTGACAGTGCCCATGGTGACAGTGCCCACGGTGACACTGCGCAAGGTGATAGTGCCCATGGTAATACTGCTGATGGTGACACTGCCCATGTTGATATTGCTCACGGTGACACTGCCCATGGTGATAGTGCTCACGGTGATAGTGCTCACGGTGACAGTGCCCTTGGTGATATTGCTCATGGTGATACAGCTCATGGCGGAAGTTCGCATGGTGACACTGCCCCTCTTGAAATTGCCCATGGTGACAGTGCTCATGTTGACACTGCCCATGGTGACTGTGCTCACGATGGAGGTGTACATGGTTGGAGTTCCCATGGTACAACTGTTATGGTGGTACTGCCCATGATGATAGTGCTCATGGTGACAGTGTCCATGGTGACAGTGCCCATGGTGATAGTGCCTATTGTGAGAGTGCCCATGGTGACAGTTCCCATGGTGACCATTTCCATGGTGATAATGCTCATGTTGACAGTGCCAACCGTGACAATGCTCATGGTGAGAGTTCCCATGGTGAAAGTGATCATCTTGACAATGCCCATGGCAACCGTTCCCATGGTGACATTTCCCATGGTGATAGTACTCACCGTGATAGTGCCCATGGTGACAGTTCCCATGGATACAGTGTCCATGGTGACAGTGCTCATTGTGGCACTGCCCATGGTGACTGTGCTCATGCTGGCGGTGTACTTGGTTGGAGTTCCGATGGTGAAATTCCTCATGGTAGCACTGCCCATGATGATAGTGCTCATGGTGACAGTGTCCGTCATGAGAGTGTCCATGGTGACAGTTCCCATGGTGATAGTGCATACCGTGATAGTGCCCATGGTGACAGTTCCCATGGATACAGTGCCCATGGTGACAGTGCTCACGGTGATAGTGCTCATGCAGACAGTTCGCATGGTGACACGGCCCATGTTGAAAGTGCCCATGGTGACAGTGCTCATAGTGGCACTGCCCATGATGATTGTGCTCATTCTGGCGGTGTACTTGGTTGGAGTTCCCATGGTGAAATTCCTCATGGTAGCACTGCCCATGCTGATAGTGCTCATGGTGACAGTGCACATGGTGACAATGCCCACACTGACAGTGCTCACGGTGTTAGTGCACATGGTGATAATGCCCATTGTAATTGTGCTCAAGGTGACAGTGCCCATGTTGATATTGCTCAAGGTGATAGTGCTCATGGTGACACTGCCCTTGATGATAGTGCTCTTGGTGATAGTGCTCATGGTAATAGTGTTCATGGTGACAGTGCCCATGGTGACACTGCTCATAGTGACAATTCCCATGGTGACAGTGCTCATGGTGAGAGTTCCCATGGTGACAGTGCACATGGTGACAGTTCCCATGGTGACAGTGCTCACTGTGACAGTGCTCACTGTGGCAGTGTCAATGGTTACAGTGCACATGGTGACCGTTCCCATAGTGACAGTTCCCATGGTGATAGTGCTCACCGTGATAGTGCCCATGGTGACAGTTCCCATGGAAACAGTGCCCATGGTGACAGTGCTCATGGTGACAGTGCCCACTGTGATAGTGCTCATGGTGGCAGTTTGCAGGGTGACAGTGGCCATGATGACAGTGCTCATGGTGGAAATGCCCACGGTGACAGTGCTCATGGTGACAGTGCTCATGATGACAGTGCCCTTGGTGATAGTACCCATGGTAATAGTGCTCACTGTGACAGTGCCCATGGTGATAGTGCTCATGGTGATAGTGCTCATGGTAATAGTGCTCATGGTGACACTGTCCATGGTGACAGTGCCCATGGTGGCAGTGCTCATGCTGAGAGTTCCCATGGTGACAGTGCACATGGTGACAGTTCCCATGGTGACACTGCTCATGGTGACAGTGCTCACTGTGGCAGTGCCAATGGTAACAGTGCTCATGGTGGCAGTGTCCATGGTGGCATTTACCAAAGTGACAGTGCTCATGGAGATATTTCCCATGGTAACATAGCTCATGATGACAGTGTCCATGGTGACAGTGCCCATGGTGACAGTGGCCATGTTGAAAGTACCTATGGTGACAGTGCTCATGGTGACAGTGCCCACGGTGACTATGCTCATGGTGACAGTGCTCACAGTGATAGTGCTCATGGTGACAGTTCGCATGGTGACAGGGCCCATGTTGAAAGTGCCCAAGGTGACAGTGCTCATGGTGGCACTGCCCATGATGATAGTGTTCATGGTGACAGTGCCTATGGTGACACTGCCCATTGTGATAGTGCTCACGGTGATAGTGTCCACAGTGACAGTGCTAATGGTGACAGTCCCCATGGTGACAGTGCCCATGATGACAGTGCTCATGGTGACAGTGCCCACGGTGATAGTGCTCATGGTGGCAGTTCACATGGTGACAGTTACCATGATGACAATGCTCATGGTGACAGTGCCCATGGTGACAGTGCTCATGGTGATAGTGCTCATGGTAATAGTGCTAATGGTGACACTGCCCATGGTGACAGTGCCCATGGTGACAGTCCCCATGGTCACAGTGACCGTGGTGACAGTGCCCATGGTGACATTTCCCATGCTGACAGTGCTCATGGTGAGAGTTCCCATGGTGACAGTGCTCATGATGACAGTGCCCATGGTGACCGTTCCCATGGTGACAGTTCCCATGGTGACAGTGCACACGGTAACAGTGCCCACGGTGACAGTGCTCACGGTGATAGTGCTCATGGTTACAGTGCCCATGTTGATATTGCTCACGGTGACCCTCCCCATCGTGATAGTGCTCACGGTGATAGTTCTCATGGTGACATTGTCCACGGTGATAATGCTCATGGTGACAGTGCCCTTGGTGATAGTGATCATGGTGATAGTGCTTATGGAGACATTTCCCATGGTGACAGTGCCCATGTTGAAATTGCCGATGGTGACAGTACCCATGGTGAGAGTGCTCATGGTGAAGGTTCCCACTGTGACAGTGCTCATGGTGACAGTGCTCATGGTGACAGTGCTCAGGGTGAGAGTGCTCACGATGATAGTGCTCACGGTGACAGTTCCCTTGGTGATAGTGCTCATGGTGATAGTGCCCATGGTGACACTGCCCATGGTGATATTGCTCACGGTGACACTGCCCATGGTAATAGTGCTCATGGTGATAGTGCTCACGTTGACAGTGCCTTTGGTGATAGTGCTCATGGTGACACTGCCCATGGTGACAGTTCACATGCTGATAGTGCCCATGTTGAAAGTTCCCACGGTGACAGTGCTCATGGTGATAATGCCCATGGTGACTGTGCTCATGCTGGCGGTGTACAGGGTTGGTGTTCCCATGTTGAAATTCCTCATGGTGGCACTGCCCATGATGATAGTGTACATGGTGACAGTGTCCATGGTGACAGTGCCAATGGTGACAGTGCTCACGGTGACACTGCCCATGGTGACATTTCACAAGGTGACAGTGCCCATGTAGAAAGTGCTCATGGTGACAGTGACCATGGTGACATTTCCCATGTTGACAGTGTCCATTGTGATAGTGCCCATGGTGACAGTGCCCATGGTGACAGTGCTCATGTTGACAGTGCCCATGGTGACAGTGCCCTTGGTGACAATACCCATAGTGACATTTCCAATTGTGACAGTCCTCATAGTGAGAGTTCCCATGGCGACAGTGCTGATGGATGACAGTGCTCATGTTGACAGTGCCCATGGGGACAATGCTGATGGATACAGTGTCCATGGTGATAGTGCTCCTCGGGACCGTGTAGATGGTTACAGTGCCCATGGTGACATTTTCCACAGTGACAGTGCCCATGGTGAGAGTGCCGATGGAGACAGTGTCCATAGTGACAGTTCCCATGGTGACAGTGCTCATGGTGACACTTCCCATGGTGAACAGTGTCCATGGTGACATTTCCGATGGAGACAGTGCTCCTGGTGAGAGTTCCCATGCTGACAGTGCTCACGTTGACAGTGCCCATGGTGACAGTTCCCATGTTGACACTTCCCATGGTGATATTGCTCATGGTGACAGTGCACATGGTGACATAGCCCACGGTGACAGTGCTCACGGTGATAGTGCTCATGGTAATAGTGCTCGTGTTGACACTACCGATGGTGACAGTGCACATGGTGACACTGCCCATAGTGACATTTCCCATGGTGACAGTGCTCATGGTGAGAGTTCCCATGGTGACAGTGCACATGGTGACAGTGCCCATGGTGATAGTGCTCACTGTGACAGTTCTCACTGTGGCAGTGCCAATGGTTACAGTGCGCATGGTGACCTTTCCCATGGTGACAGTTCCCATGGTGATAGTGCTCACCGTGATAGTGCCAATGGTGACAGTTACCATGGATACAGTGCCTATGGTGACAGTGCTCATGGTGACAGTGCCCACTGTGATAGTGCTCAGGGTGGCAGTTCGCATGGTGACAGTGGCCATGATGACAGTGCTCATGGTGGCAATGCCCACAGTGACAGTGCTCATGGTGATAGTGCTCACGATGACAGTGCCTTTGGTGATAGTATCCATGGTAATAGTTCTCAATGTGACAGTGCCCATGGAGATAGTGCTCATGGTGATGGTGCTCATGGTAATAGTGCTCATGGTGACACTGCCCATGGTGACAGTGCCCATGGTGACACTGCCCATAGTGACATTTCCCATGGTGGCAGTGCTCATGGTGACAGTTCCCATGGGGACAGTGCTCATGGTGACAGTGCCCATGGTGACAGTGTCCATGGTGACAGTGCCTATGGTGAGAGTGCCCATGGTGACAGTGTGCATGGTGACAGTGCTCATGTTGAAATTGCCCATGGTGACAGTGCTCATGGTGAGAGTTCCCATGGTGACAATGTTCATGTTGACAATGCCCATGGAGACAGTGCTCATGTTGACAGCGCCCACGGTGACAGTGCTCATGGTTACAGTGCTCACAGTTACAGTGCCCATGGTGATAGGGCCCATAGTAATAGTGCTCACGGTGACAGCATCCACGTTGATATTGTTCATGGTGACACTACCCATGGTGATAGTGCTCACGGTGACAGTGCTCATGAAGACAGTTCCCATGGTTGCAGTGCCCATGGTGACATTGCCCACGGTGACAATGCTCATGGTGACAGTGCTCATGGTGATATTGCTCACGGTGATAGTGCTCACATTGACAATGCCCTTGGTGATAGTGCTCATGGTAATACTGCTCATGGTGATAGTGCTCATGGTGATAGTTCGTATGGTGACAGTGCCCATGTTGAAAGTCCCCATGATGGCAGTGCTCATGGTGACATTGCCCATGGTGACTGTGCTCATGCTGGCAGTGTACATGGTTGGAGTTCCCATGGTGAAATTCCTTATGGTGGCACTGCCCATGGTGATAGTGTTCATGGTGACAGTGTCCATGGTGACAGTGCCCATGATGACAGTGCTCATGGTGACAGTGCCCACGGTGACAGTGCTCATGGTGACAGTGCTCACGGTGACAGTGCCCTTGGTGATAATACCCATGTTAATAGTGCTCACAGTGACAGTGCCCATGGTGATTTTGCTCACGGTGACACTACCCATGGTGATAGTGCTCATGGTGATAGTGCTCATGGTGACAGTTCCCATGGTAACTGTGCCCATGGTGACAGTGCTCATGGCGACAGTGCCCACGGTGACTATGCTCATGGAGACAGTGCTCATGGTGATAGTGCTCATGGTGACAGTTCACATGGTGACAGAGCCCATGTTGAAAGTGCCCATGGTGACAGTGCTCATGGTGGCACTGCCCATGGTGACTGTGCTCATGCTTGCGGTGTACCTGGTTGGAGTTCCGATGGTGAAATTCCTCATGGTAGCACTGCCCATAATGATAGTGCTCATGGTGACAGTGTCCATGGTGACAGTGCCTATGGTGACAGTGCCCATTGTGATAGTGCTCATAGTGACAGTGCCCACTGTGACAGTGCTCACGGTGACAGTGCCCTTGGTGATAATACCCATGTTAATAGTGCTCACAGTGACAGTGCCCATGGTGATTTTGCTCACGGTGACACTCCCCATGGTGATAGTGCTCATGGTGACAGTTCCCATGGTAACTGTGCCCATGGTGACAGTGCTCATGGCGACAGTGCCCACGGTGACTATGCTCATGGAGACAGTGCTCATGGTGATAGTGCTCATGGTGACAGTTCACATGGTGACAGAGCCCATGTTGAAAGTGCCCATGGTGACAGTGCTCATGGTGGCACTGCCCATGGTGACTGTGCTCATGCTTGCGGTGTACCTGGTTGGAGTTCCGATGGTGAAATTCCTCATGGTAGCACTGCCCATAATGATAGTGCTCATGGTGACAGTGTCCATGGTGACAGTGCCTATGGTGACAGTGCCCATTGTGATAGTGCTCATAGTGACAGTGCCCACTGTGACAGTGCTCAATGTGACAGTGCTCACGGTGACAGTGCCCTTGGTGATAGTGCTCATGGTGATAGTGCTCATGGTGACAGTTCGCATGGTGACAGTGCCCATGTTGAAATTGCTGATGGTGACAGTACCCATGGTGAGAGTGCTCATGGTGAAGGTTCCCACTGTGACAGTGCTCATGGTGACAGTGCTCATGGTGACAGTGTTCAGGGTGAGAGTGCTCACGATGATAGTGCTCACGGTGACAGTTCCCTTGGTGATAGTGCTCATGGTGATAGTGCCCATGGTGACACTGCCCATGGTGATATTGCTCACGGTGACACTGCCCATGGTAATAGTGCTCATGGTGATAGTGCTCACGTTGACAGTGCCTTTGGTGATAGTGCTCATGGTGACACTGCCCATGGTGACAGTTCACATGCTGATAGTGCCCATGTTGAAAGTTCCCACGGTGACAGTGCTCATGGTGATAATGCCCATGGTGACTGTGCTCATGCTGGCGGTGTACAGGGTTGGTGTTCCCATGTTGAAATTCCTCATGGTGGCACTGCCCTTGATGATAGTGTACATGGTGACAGTTCGCATGGTGACAGTGCCCATGTTGAAATTGCCGATGGTGACAGTACCCATGGTGAGAGTGCTCATGGTGAAGGTTCCCACTGTGACAGTGCTCATGGTGACAGTGCCCTTAGTGATAGTGCTCATGGTGACAGTTCGCATGGTGACAGTACCCATGGTGATAGTGCTCATGGTGACAGTGCTCATGGGGACAGTGCACATGGTGACAATGCCCACGATGACAGTGCTCACGGTGATAGTGCTCAAGGGGAAAGTGCCCATTGTAATAGTGCTCACCGTGACAGTGCCCATGCTGATATTGCTCAAGGTAACACTGCCCATGGTGATAGTGCTCACGGTGATAGTGCTCATGGTGACAATGCCCTTGGTGATAGTGCTCATGGTGATAGTGTTCATGGTAATAGTGCTCATGGAGACAGTGCTCACGGTGATAGTGCCCATGGTGACACTGCCCATAATGACATTTCCCATGGTGACAGTGCTCATGGTGAGAGTTCCCATGGTGACAGTGCTCACGGTGACAATGCTCACTGTGGCAGAGCCAATGGTTACAGTGCTCATGGTGGCAGTGTCCATGGTGGCAGTTCCCAAGATGACAGTGCTCATGGTGACATTTCCCATGGAAACAGAGCTCATGATGACAGTGTCCATGGTGACAGTGTACATGGTGACAGTGGCCATGTTGAAAGTGCCCATGGTGACAGTGCTCAAGCTGGCGGTATACATGGCTGGAGTTCCCATGGTGAAATTCCTCATGGTTGCCCTGCCCATGATGATAGTGCTCATGGTGACAGTGTCCATCATGAGAGTGCCCATGGTGACAGTGCTCATGATGACCCTGCCCATGGTGACAGTGCCCATGGTGACATTTCCCATGGTGACAGTGCTCATGTTGACAGTGCACACGGTGACATTGCCCACGGTGACATTTCCCATGGTGACAGTGTTCATGGTGATATTGCTCACGGTCACAGTGCCCATGGTTATAGTCCTCACGGTGATAGTGCTCATGGTGACAGTTCCCATGGTGACAGTGCCCGCAGTGACTGTGCTCATGGTGACATTGCCCACGGTGACAGTGCTCATGGTGACAGTTCGCTTGGTGACACTGCCCATGGTGACAGTGCACATGGTGACACAGCCCATGGTGACTGTGCTAAAGCTGCCGATGTACATGGTTGGAGTTCCCATGGTGAAATTCCTCATGGTGGCACTGCCCATGATGATAGTGTTGATGGTGACAGTGCCTATGGTGAGAGTGCCCATTGTGATAGTGGTCACGGTGACAGTGCCCTTCGTGATAGTATCCATGGTAATAGTGTTCACAGTGACACTGCCCATGGTGATAGTGCTCATGGTGACAGTGCTCATGGTGATAGTGTTCACGGTGATAGTGCTCATGGTGACAGTGCCCTTGGTGATAGTGCTCATGGTGATAGTGTTCATGGAGACATTTCACATGGTGACAGTGCTCATGTTGACAGTCCCCATGTTGACTGTGCTCATGCTGGCGGTGTACATGGTTGGTGTTACAATGGTGAAATTTCTTATGGTGGCACTGCCCATGATGATAGTGCTCATGGTGAAAGTGCCCATGGTGACAGTGTCCATGGTGACAGTGCCTATGGTGAGAGTGCCCATGGTGACAGTGCCCATGGTGACGGTGTCCAAGGTGACAGTGCTCATGTTGACAGTGCCCACGGTGACAATGCTCATGGTGAGAGTTTCCATGGTGGCAGTGCTAACCTTAACAGTGTCCATGGTGACCGTTCCGGTGGTGACAGTTCCCATGGTGATAGTGCCCATGGTGACAGTGCTCATGGTTATAGTGCTCATGGTGACACGGCCCATGGTGAATGTGCTCATGCTGGCGGTGTACATGGTTGGAGTTCCCATGGTGAAATTCCTTATGGTGGCAATGCCCATGATGATAGTGCTCATGGTGAGAGTGTCCATGGTGACAATACCTATGGTGACAGTGCCCATGGTGACATTTCCCATGGTGATAGTGCTCATGGTGAGAGTTCCCATGATGACAATGCTTATGTTGACAATGCCCTTGGTGACAGTGCTCATCGTGACTGTGCCCACTGTGAAATTTCTCATGGTGACAGTGCTCACGGTGATAGTGCTCACGGTGATAGTGCTCACGCTGACAGTGCCCTTGGTGATAGTGCTCATGGTAATAGTGCTCACGGTGACGGTTCGCATGGTGACAGTGCCCATGATGAAAGTGCCCATGGTGGCAGTGCTCATTGTGACACTGCCCATGGTGAATGTGCTCATGCTGGCGTTGTACATGGTTGGAGTTCCCATGGTGAAATTCCTTATGGTGGCACTACCCATGATGATAGTGTTCATGGTGACAGTGTCCATGGTGACATTTCCCATGGTGACAGTGCTCATGGTGAGAGTTCTCATGTTGAGAGTGCTCAGGTTGACATTGCCCATGGTGACCCTTCCGATGGTGAGAGTTCCCATGGTGATAGTGCTCATGGTGACAGTGCTCATGGTGACCGTGCACACGGTGACAATGCCCACAGTGACAATGCTCACGGTGATAGTGCTCATGGCGATAGTGACCATTGTAATAGTGCTCACCGTGACAGTGCCCATGTTGATATTGCTCATGGTGACACTGCCCATGGTGATAGTGCTCACGGTGATAGCGCTCAGGGTGACACTGTCCTTGGTGATAGTGCTCATGGTGATAGTGTTCATGGTAATAGTGCTCATGGTGACACTGCCCATGGTGACAGTGCCCATGGTGACACTCCCGATAGTGACATTTCTTATGGTGACAGTGCTCATGGTGAGAGTTCCCATGGTGACAGTGCACATGGTGACAGTTCCCATGGTGACAGTGCTCACGGTGACCGTGCTCACTGTGGCAGTGCCAATGGTAACATTGTTCATGGTGGCAGTGTCCATGGTGGCGGTTTCCAAGATGACAGTGCTCATGGTGATATTTCCCATGGTAACAGAGTTCATGATGACAGTGCTCATGGTGACAGTTCGCATGGTGACAGTGCCCACTTTGAAAGTGCCCATGGTGACAGTACCCATGGTGACTGTGCCCATGGTGACAGTGCCCATGGTGACAGTGCTCATTGTGAGAATTGCCATGGTGACAGTGCTAATGTTGACATTGCCCATTGTGACCGTTCCCATGGTGACAGTTCCCAAGGTGATAGTGCTCATGGTGACAGTGCTATTGGTGACAGTGCACACGGTGAGAATGCCCACACTTACACTGCTCACGTTGATAGTGCCCATGGTGATAGTGCCAATTTTAATAGTGCTCATGGTGACCGTGCCCATGTGGATGTTGCTCAAGGTGACACTTCCCATGGTGATAGTGCTCACGGTGATAGTGCTCATGGTGACACTGCCCTTGGTGATAGTGCTCATGGTGATAGTGCTCATGGTAATACTGCTCATGTTTACGCTGCCCATGGTGACAGTGCCCATGGTGACACTGCCCAAAGTGACATTTCCCATGGTGACAGTGCTCATGGTGAGAGTTCCCATGGTGACAGTGCACATGGTGACAGTTCCGATGGTGACAGTGCTCATGGTGACAGTGCTCACTGTGGCAGTGCCAATGGTTACAGTGCTCATGGTGGCAGTGTCCATGGTGGCAGTTCCCAAGAGGACAGTGCTCATGGTGACATTTCCCATGGTAACAGAACTCAGGATGACAGTGTCCATGGTGACAGTGCCCATGGTGAGAGTGGCCATGTTGAAATTGCCCATGGTGACAGTGTTTATGGTGACACTGCCCATGGTGACTGTGCTCATGCTGGCGTTGAACAAGGTTGGAGTTCCCATGGTGAAATTCCTCATGGTGGCACTACCCATGATAATAGTGCTCATGGTGACAGTGTACATCGTGAGAGTGCCCATGGTAACAATGCTCATGGTGAAACTGCCCATGGTGACAGTGCCCAAGGTGATATTCCCATGGTGACAGTGCTCATTTTGACAGTGCACATGGTGACAGTGCCGACAGTGACAGTGCTCACGGTGATAGTGTTAATGGAAATATTGCTCATGGTGACACTGCCCATGGTTATAGTGCTCACAGTGATAGTGCTCATGGTGACAGTTCCCAAGGTGACAGTGCCCACGGTGATAGTGCTCATGGTGACATTGCCCACGGTGACAGTGCTCATGGTGAGAGTTCGCATGGTGACAGTGCCCATGGTTACAGTGCTCATGGTCACACAACCCATGGTGACTGTGCTAAAGCTGGCAGTGTACATGGTTGGAGTTCCCATGGTGAAATTCCTCATGGTGGCACTGCCCATGATGATAGTGTTGATGGTGACAGTGTCCATGGTGACAGTGCCTATGGTGACAGTGTCCATTGTGATAGTGCTCTCGGTGATAGTTCCCTCAGTGACAGTTCTAATGGTGACAATTCCATGGTGACAGTGCCCATGATGACCGTGCTCATGGTGACAGTGCCCACGGTGACATTTCTCATGGTGAGAGTGCTCACGGTGACAGTGCCCTTGGTGATAGTACCCATGGTAATAGTGGTCACGTTGACATGGCCCATGGTGATATTGCTCACGGTGACGCTGCCCATGGTGATAGTGCTCACGGTGACATTCCCATGGTTACAGTGCCCATGGTGATATTGCTCACGGTGACACTGCCCATGATGACAGTGCTCATGGTGACAATGCCCATTCTGACAATGCTCATAGTGACAGTGCTCACGGTGACAGTGCCCTTGATGATAGTACTCATGGTAATAGTGCTCACGGTGACAGTTCCCATGGTGACAGTGCTCACTGTGGCAGTGCCAATGGTTACAGTGCTCATGGTGGCAGTGTCCATGGTGGCAGTTCCCAAGATGACAGTGCTCATGGTGACATTTCCCATGGTAAGAGAGCTCATGATGACAGTGTCTATGGAGACAGTGCCCATGGTGACAGTGGCCATGTTGAAAGTGCCCATGGTGACACTGCTCATGGTGTCACTGCCCATGGTGACTATGCTCATGCTGGCTGTGTACATGCTTGGAGATCCCATGGTGAAATTCCTCATGGTGGCACTGCCCATAATGATAGTGCTCATGGTGACAGTGTCCATGGTGACATTGCCTATGGTGACAGTTCCCATTGTGATAGTGCTCACGGTGATAGGGCCCACAGGGACAGTTCTAATGGTGACAGTTCCAATGGTGAGAGTGCCCATGATGACAGTGCTTATGGTGACAGTGCCCACGGTGACAGTGCTCATGGTGACAGTGCTCATGGTGACAGTGCCCTTGGTGATAGTACCCATGGTAAAAGTGCTCATGGTGACATTGCCCATGGTGATATTGCTCATGCTGGCGGTGTACATGGTTGGAGTTCCGATGATGAAATTCCTCATGGTAGCACTGCCCATGATGATAGTGCTCACGGTGAAAGTGTCCATGGTGACAGTGCCTATGGTGACAGTGCCCATTGTGATAGTGCTCATGGTGATAGTGCCCAAAGTGACAGTGCTCATTGTGACAGTTCCTATGGTGACAGTGCCCATGATGATAGTGCTCATGGTAAAAGTTCCCACTGTGATAGTGCTCACGGTGAAAGTGCTCACGGTGACAGTGCCCTTGGTGATAGTGCTCATGGTAATAGTGCACATGGTGACACTGCCCATGGTGACAGTGCCCATGGTGACACTGCCCATAGTGACATTTCCCATGGTGACAGTGCTCATGTTGACAGTGCCCATGGTGACAGTGACCATGGTGAGTGTGCCCATGGTGACAGTGTCCATGGTGACAGTGCTCACCTTGACAGTGCCTTTGGTGATAGTACCCATGTTAATATTGCTCACGGTTACAGTGCCCATGGTGATAGTGCTCATGGTGATAGTGCTCATGGTGACAGTTACCTTGGTGATAGTGCTCATGGTGATAGTGCTCATGGTGATAGTTCGCATGGTGACAGTGCCCATGTTGAAAGTCTCCATGAAGGCAGTGCTCATGGTGACACTGCCCATGGTGACTGTGCTCTTGCTGGCGGTGTACATGTTTGGAGTTCTCATGGTGAAATTCCTTATGGTGGCACTGCCCATGATGATAGTGTTCATCGTGACAATGTCCATGGTGACAGTGCCTATGGTGACAGTGCCCATTGTGATAGTGCTCACGGTGATAGTGCCCTCAGTGACAGTTCTAATGGTGACAGTTCCCACGGAGACATTGCTCATGGTGACAGTGCTCACGGTGACAGTAACCTTGGTGATAGTACCCATGGTAATAGAGGTCACGGTGACAGTGCCCATGGTGATATTGCTCATGGTGACACTGCCCATGGTGATAGTGCTCACGGTGATAGTGCTCAGGGTGACAGTTCCCATGGTTACAGTGCCCATGGTGACAGTGCTCATGGTGACAGTGCCCGCGGTGACTGTGCTCATGGTGACAGTGCTCACAGACATACTGCTCATGGTGACAGTTCGCATGGCAACAGGGCCCATGTTAAAAGTGCCCATGGTGACAGTGCTCATGTTGGCACTGCCCATGGTGACTGTGCTCATGCTGGTGGTGTACAAGGTTGGAGTTCCCATGGTGAAATTCCTTATGGTGGCAATGCCCATGATGATAGTGCTCATGGTGACATTGCCCACGGTGACAGTGCTCATGGTGACAGTTCGCATGTTGACATTGCCCATGGTGACAGTGCTCATGGTGACACAGCCCATGGTGACTGCGCTAAAGCTGGCGGTGTACATGGTTGGAATTCTCATGGTGAAATTCCTCATGGTGGCACTGCCCATGATGATAGCGCTCACTGTGACAGTGTCCATAGTGACAGTGCCCATGGTGACAGTGCCCATGGTGACATTTCCCATGGTGACTGTGCCCATGGTGACATTTCCCAATGTGACAGTGCTCATGGTGAGAGTTCCCATGGTGACAGTGTTGATGTTGACAGTGCCAATGGTGACAGTGCCCATGGTGACAGTGCCCATGGTGATAGTGTCCATGGTGACAGTGCTCATGTTGACAGTGCCCACGGCGACAGTGCTCATGGTGAGAGTACCCATGGTGACAGTTCTCACCTTGATAGTGCCCATGGTGACCGTTCCCATGGTGACAGTTCCCATGGTGATAGTGCTCACCGTGATAGTGCCCAGGGTGACAGTTCCCATGGATACAGTGCCCATGGTGACAGTTCTCATGGTGACAGTGCCCACGGTGATAGTGCTCATGGTGGCAGTTCGCATGCTGACAGTGCCCATGATGACAGTGCTCATGGTGACAGTGCCCACGGTGACAGTGCTCACAGTGAGAGTGCCCTTGCTGATAGTACCCATGGTAATAGTGCTCACATGAAAGTGCCCATAGTGATATTGCTCACGGTGACACTGCCCATGGTGATAGTGGTCACGGTGACAATGCCCACGGTGATAGTGTTCATGGTGATAGTGCTCATGTTGAGAGTGCTCATGGTGACACTGCCCATGGTGACTGTGATCATGCTGGCGGTGTACATGGTTGGAGTTCCCATGGGGAAATTTCTTATGGTGGCAATGCCCATGATGATAGTGCTCATGGTGACAGTGCTCATGGTGACAGTGTACATGGTGACAATCCCCACGGTGACAGTGATCACGGTGATAGTTCTCATGGCGATAGTGCCCATTGTAATAGTGCTCACGGTGACGTTGCCCATGTTGATATTGTTCACGGTGACACTGCCCTTGGTGATAGCGCTCATGGTGATAGTGCTCATGGTAATACTGCTCATGGTGACACTGCCCATGGTGACAGTGCCCATGGAGACACTGCCCATAGTGACATTTCCCATGGTGACAGTGCTCATGGTGAGAGTTCCCATATTGACAGTGCACATGGTGAAAGTTCCCATGGTGACAGTGTTCACGGTGACAGTGCTCACTGTGGCAGTGACATTGGTTACAGTGCTCATGGGGGCAGTGTCCATGGTGGCAGTTCCCAAGATGACAGTGCTCATGGTGACATTTCCCATGGTAACAGAGCTCATGATGACAGTGTCCATGGTGACATTGCCCATGTCGAAAGTGCCCATGGTGACATTGCTCATGGTGACACTGCCCATGGTGACTGTGCTCATGCTGGCGGTGTACATGGTTGGAGTTCCCATGGTGAAATTCCTCATGGTGGCACTGCCCATGATGATAGTGCTCATGGTGACAGTGTCCATCGTGAGAGTGCACTTGGTGACAGTGCTCATGATGACACTGCCCATGGTGACAGTGCCCATGGTGACATTTCCCATGGTGACAGTGCTCATGTTGACAGTGCACAAGGTGACAGTGCCCAAGGTGACATTTCCCATGGTTACAGTGTTAATGGTGATATTGCTCACTGTGACAGTGCCCATGGTTATAGTCCTCACGGTGATAGTGCTCATGGTGACAGTTCCCATGGTGACAGTGTTCATGGTGACAGTTCACATGGTGACAGTCCCCATGGTGACAGTGCTCATGGTGACACAGCCCATGGTGACTGTTCTAAAGCTGCCGATGTACATGGTTGGAGTTCCCAATCTGAAATTCCTCATGTTGGCACTGCCCATGATGATAGTGTTCATGGTGACAGTGTCCATGGAGACAGTGCCTATGGTGACAGTGCCCATTGTGATAGTGCTCACGGTGATAGTGCCCACAGTGACAGTTGTAATAGTGACAGTCCCCATGGTGACAGTGTCGATGATGACAGTGCTCATGGTGACAGTGTTCATGGTGATATTGCTCACGGTGACACTGCCCATGGTTATTGTCCTCACGGTGATAGTGCTCATGATGACAGTGCCCACAGTGACAGTGCTCATGGTGGCAGTGCTCACAGTGACAATGCCCATGGTGATAGTGCCCATGGTAATAGTGCTCATGGTGACAGTACCCATGGTGATACTGTTCACGGTGACACTTCCTATGGTGATAGTGCTCACGTTGATAGTGCTCATGGTGACAGTTCCCATGGTTACAGTGCCCATGGTGACAGTGCTACTGGTGACAGTGCCCACGGTGAAAATGCTCATGGTGACAGTGCTCATGGTGATAGTCCTCACGGTGACAGTGCTCACATTGACAGTGCCCTTGGTGATAGTGCACATGGTAATACTGCTCATGGTGAAATTGCTCATGGTGATAGTTCGCATGGTGACAGTGCCCATGTCGAAAGTGCCCATGGTGGCAGTGCTCATGGTGACACTGCCCATGGTGACTGTGCTCATGCTGGGAGTGTACATGGTTGGAGTTCCCATGGTGAAATTCCTTATGGTGGCACTGCCCATGATGATAGTGTTCATGGTGACATTGTCCATGGTGACAGTGCGTATGGTGACAGTGCCCATTGTGATTGTGCTCACGGTGATAGTGCCCACAGTGACAGTGCTAATGGTGACAGTCCCCATGGTGACAGTTCCCATGATGACAGTGCTCATGGTGACAGTGCCCACGGTGACAGTGCTCATGGTCACAGTGCTCACGGTGACAGTGCTCACGGTGACAGTGACCTTGGTGATAGTATCCTTGTTAATAGTGCTCACGGTGACAGTGCCCATGGTGATATTGCTCACGGTGACACTGCCCATGGTGATAGTGCTCATGGTGACGGTTCCCAAGGTTACAGTGCCCATGGTGACAGTGCTCATGGTGACAGTGCCCATGGTGATTATGCTCATGGAGACCGTGCTCACGGTGATAGTGCTCATGGTGACAGTTCGCATGCTGACAGGGCCCATGTTGAAAGTGCCCATGGTGACAGTGCTCATGGTGATAATGCCCATGGTGAATGTGCTCATGCTGGCTGTGTACCTGGTTGGAATTCCGATGGTGAAATTCTTCATGGTAGCACTGCCCATGATGATAGTGCCCATGATGAAAGTGGTCATGGTGACAGTGCTCATGGTGACACTGCCCATGGTAACAGAACTCAGGATGACAGTGTCCATGGTGACAGTGCACATGGTGACAGTGGCCATGTTGAAATTGCCCATGGTAACAGTTCTCATGGTGACACTGCCCATAGTGACTGTGCTCATGCTGGCGGTGTAGAAGGTTGGAGTTCCCATGGTGAAATTCCTCATGGTGGCACTACCCATGATAATGGTGCTCATGGTGACAGTGTACATCGTGAGAGTGCCCATGTTAACAATGCTAATGGTGACACTGCCCAAGGTGACAGTGCCCAAGGTGATATTTCCCATGGTGACAGTGCTCATTTTGACAGTGCACACGGTGACAGTGCCCACAGTGACAGTGCTCACGGTGATCATGTTAATGGTAATATTGCTCATGGTGACACTGCCCATGGTTATAGTGCTCACGGTGATAGTGTTCATGGTGACAGTTCCCATGGTGAAAGTGCTCATGGTGACATTGCCCACGGTGACAGTGCTCATGGTGAGAGTTCGCATGGTGACAGTGCCCATGGTTACAATGCTCATGGTCACACAACCCATGGTGACTGTGCTAAAGCTGGCGGTGTACATGGTTGGAGTTCCCATGGTGAAATTCCTCATGGTGGCACTGCCCATGATGATAGTGTTCATGGTGACAGTGTCCATGGTGACAGTGCCTATGGTGACAGTGTCCATTGTGATAGTTATCATGGTGATAGTGCCCTCAGTGACAGTTCTAATGGTGACAGTTCGATGGTGACAGTGCCCATGATGACAGTGCTCATGGTGACAGTTCCCATGGTGACAGTGCCCACGGTGACAGTGCTCATGGTGACAGTTCCCTTGGTGATAGTACCCATGGTCATAGTGGTCACGGTGAGAGTGCCCATGGTGATATTGCTCACGGTGACACTGCCTATGGTGATAGTGCACACGGTCATAGTGCTCATTGTGACAGTGCCCATGGTGACTATGCTCATGGTGACAGTGCTCACGGTGATAGTGCTCATGGTGACAGTGCTCATGATGATAGTGCTCATGGTGACAGTTCGCATGGTGATAGGACCCATGTTGAAAGTGCCCATGGTGAAAGTGCTCATGGTGACACTGCCCATGTTGACTGTGCTCATGCTGGCGGTGTACATGGTTGGAGTTCCGATGGTGAAATTGCTCATGGTAGCACTGCCCATAATGATAGTGCTCATGGTGACAGTGTCCATGGTGACAGTGCCTATGGTGACAGAGCCCATTGTGATAGTGTTCACGGTGATAGTGCCCACAGTGACAGTGCTCATGGTGACAGTTCCTATGGTGACACTGCCCATGATGACAGTGCTCATGGTGACAGTGCCCACGGTGACAGTGCTCATTGTGACACTGCTCACGGTAAAAGTGCCCTTGGTGATAGTACCCATGTTAATAGTGCTCACGGTGACAGTTCACATGGTGACAGTGCCCATTTTGAATGTGCCCATGGTGGCAGGGCCCATGGTGACAGTGCTCATGGTGAGAGTTCCCATGGTGACAGTGCTCATGTTCACAGTGCCCATGGTGACAGTGTCCATGGTCAACAGTGCCCATGGTGAGAGTGCCCATGGTGACAGTGCCCATGGTGACAGTGCTCATGGTGACAGTGTCCACGGTGAGAGTGCTCATGGTGACACTGCTCACGGTAACAGTGCCCTTGGTGAGAGTACCCATGTTAATAGTGCTCACGGTGATAGAGCCCACGGTGACATTTCCCATGGTGACAGTGCTCACTTTGACAGTGTACACGATGACAGTGCCCACGGTGACAGTGTTTATGGTGATATTACTAACGGGGACACGGCCCATGTTCATAGTGCTCACGGTGATAGTGCTCATGGTGACAGTTACCATGGTGACAGTGCCCACAGTGACAGTGCTCATGGTGACATTACCCACAGTGACAGTACTCATGGTGACAGTACGCATGGTGACAGTGCCCATGGTGACAGTGCTCATGGTGACACAGCCCATGGTGACTGTGCTAAAGCTGGCGGTGCATATGGTTGGAGTTCCCATGGTGAAATTCCTCATGGTGGCACTGCCCATGATGATAGTGCTCATGGTGACAGTGCCCATGGTGACATTTCCCATGGTGACAGTGCTCATGGTGAGAGTTCCCAGGCCGACCGTGCCCATGATGACAGTGCTCATGTTTACTGTGCCCACGGTGAAAGTGCTCATGGTAACAGTGATCACGGTGACAGTGCCCTTGGTGATAGTACCCATGTTAACAGTGCTCAATGTGACAGTGCCCATGGTGATATTTCTCACGGTGACACTGCCCATGGTGATAGTGCTCACGGTGATTGTGCTCATGGTGACAGTTCCCATGGTTACAGTGCCCACTGTGACAGTGCCCATGGTGACAGTGCCCACGGTGACAGTGCTCATGGTGACAGTGCTCATGGTGATAGTGCTCACGGTGATAGTGCTCACGGTGACAGTGCCCTTGGTGATAGTGCTCATGGTGATAGTTCTCATGGTGGCAGTTTGCATGGTGACACTGCCCCTGTTGAAAGTGCCCATGGTGACAGTGCTCATGTTGACACTGCCCATGGTGACAGTGCTCATGTTGGAGGTGTACATGGTTGGAGTTCCCATGGTACAACTGTTATGGTGCACTGCCCATGATGATAGTGCTCATGGTGACAGTGTCCATGGTGACAGTGCACATGGTGACAGTGCCTATGGTGAGAGTGCCCATGGTGACAGCGCCCATGGTGACCGTTTCCATGGTGACAGTGCTCATGTTGACAGTGCCCATGGTGACCGTTCCCATGGTGACAGTTCCCATGGTGATAGTGCTCACCGTGATAGTGCCCATTGTGACAGTTCCCATGGATCCAGTGCCCATGGTGACAGTGCTCATTGTGACAGTGCCCTCGGTGATAGAGCTCATGGTGGCATTTCGCATGGTGACAGTGCCCATGACGACAGTGCTCATGGTTACAATGCCCACGGAGACAGTGCTCATGGTTACAGTGCTCACGGTGACAGTGCTCATGGTGACATTGCCCATGGTGACAGTGCTCATGGTGACAGTTCGCATGGTGACAGTGCCCACGGTGATAGTGCTCACGGTGATAATGCTCGCAGTGACAGTGCTCTTGATGATAGTGCTCATGGTTAAAGTTCTCATGGTGAGAGTGCTCATGGTAACACTGACCATCGTGTCTGTGCTCATGCTGGCGGTGTACATGGCTGGAGTCCCCATGGTGAAATTTCTTATGCTGGCAGTGCCCATGATGATAGTGCTCATGGTGACAGTGTCCATCGTGAGAGTGCCCATGGTGACAGTGCTCATGGTGACCCTGCCCATGGTGAGAGTTCCCATGGTGATATTTCCCATGTTGACAGTGCTCATGTTGACAGTGCACACGGTGACAGTGTTCATGGTGATATTGCTCAAGGTGACGGTGCCCATGGTTATAGTGCTCACGTTGATAGTGCTCATGGTGACAGTTCCCATGGTGACAGTGCTCATGGTGACATTTCCCATGGTAACAGAGCTCATGATGACAGTGTCCATGGTGACAGTGCCCATGTTGAAAGTGCCCATGGTGACATTGCTCATGGTGACACTGCCATGGTGCCTGTGCTCATGCTGGCGGTGTACATGATTGGAGTTCCCATGGTGAAATTCCTCATGGTGGCACTGCCCATGATGACACTGCCCATGGTGACAGTGCCCATGGTGACATTTCCCATGGTGACAGTGCTCATGTTGACAGTGCACATGGTGACAGTGCCCACGGTGACATTTCCCATGGTTACAGTGTTCATGGTGATATTGCTCACGGTGACAGTGCCCATGGTTATAGTCCTCACGGTGATAGTGCTCATGGTGACAGTTCCCATGGTGACAGTGCCCACGGTGACAGTGCTCATGGTGACATTGCCCACGGTGACAGTACTCATGGTAACAGTTCCCATGGTGACAGTGCTCATGTTGATAGTGCCCACGGTGACAGTGCTCATGGTGACAGTGCTCACAATGACAGTGCCCTTGGTGATAGTGCCCATGGTAATAGGGCTCACGGTGACACTGCCCATGGTGATATTGTTCACGGTGACACTGCCCATGGTGATAGAGCTCACGGTGATAGTGCTCACATTGACAGTGCCCTTGGGGATAGTGCTCATGGTAATACTGCTCATGGTGATAGTGCTCATGGCGATAGTTCGCATGGTGACAGTGCCCATGTGGAAAGTGCCCATGGTGGCAGTGCTCATGGTGACACGCCCATGGTGGCTGTGCTCATGCTGGCGGTGTCCATGGTTGGAGTTCCCATGGTGAAATTCCTTATGGTAGCACTGCCCATGATGATAGTGCTCATGGTGACAGTATCCATGGTGACAGTGCCTATGGTGACAGTGTCCATGGTGATAGTGCCCACAGTGACTGTGCTCATTGTGACAGTTTCTATGGTGAGAGTAACCATGATGACAGTGCTCATGGTGACAATGCCCACAGTGACAGTGCTCACGGTGATAGTGCTCACGTTGACATTGCCCTTGGTGATAGTACGCATGGTAATATTGCTCACGGTGACAGTGCCCATGGTGATAGTGCTCATGGTGATAGTGCTCATGGTAATAGTGATCATGGTGAAACTGCCTATGGTGACAGTGCCCACGATGACACTGCCCATAGTGATATTTGCCATGGTGACAATGCTCATGGTGAGAGTTCCCATGGTGACAGTGCTCACGGTGACAGTGCTCATGGTGACACAGCCCATGGTGACTGTGCTAAAGCTGGCGGTGTATATGGTTGGAGTTCCCATGATGAAATTCCTCATGGTGGCACTCCCCATGATGATAGTGCTCATGGTGACAGTGCCCATGGTGAAATTATCCATGGTGACAGTGCTCATGGTGAGAGTTCCTATGGTGACTGTGCTCATGTTGACAGTGCCCATGGTGACAGTGCCCACGGTGACACTGCGCAAGGTGATAGTGCCCATGGTAATAGTGCTGATGGTGACACTGCCCATGTTGATATTGCTCACGGTGACACTGCCCATGGTGATAGTGCTCACGGTGATAGTGCTCACGGTGACAGTGCCCTTGGTGATATTGCTCATGGTGATACAGCTCATGGCGGAAGTTCGCATGGTGACACTGCCCCTCTTGAAATTGCCCATGGTGACTGTGCTCACGATGGAGGTGTACATGGTTGGAGTTCCCATGGTACAACTGTTATGGTGGTACTGCCCATGATGATAGTGCTCATGGTGACAGTGTCCATGGTGACAGTGCCCATGGTGATAGTGCCTATTGTGAGAGTGCCCATGGTGACAGTTCCCATGGTGACCATTTCCATGGTGATAATGCTCATGTTGACAGTGCCAACCGTGACAATGCTCATGGTGAGAGTTCCCATGGTGAAAGTGATCATCTTGACAATGCCCATGGCGACCGTTCCCATGGTGACATTTCCCATGGTGATAGTACTCACCGTGATAGTGCCCATGGTGACAGTTCCCATGGATACAGTGTCCATGGTGACAGTGCTCATTGTGGCACTGCCCATGGTGACTGTGCTCATGCTGGCGGTGTACTTGGTTGGAGTTCCGATGGTGAAATTCCTCATGGTAGCACTGCCCATGATGATAGTGCTCATGGTGACAGTGTCCGTCATGAGAGTGTCCATGGTGACAGTTCCCATGGTGATAGTGCATACCGTGATAGTGCCCATGGTGACAGTTCCCATGGATACAGTGCCCATGGTGACAGTGCTCACGGTGATAGTGCTCATGCAGACAGTTCGCATGGTGACACGGCCCATGTTGAAAGTGCCCATGGTGACAGTGCTCATAGTGGCACTGCCCATGATGATTGTGCTCATTCTGGCGGTGTACTTGGTTGGAGTTCCCATGGTGAAATTCCTCATGGTAGCACTGCCCATGCTGATAGTGCTCATGGTGACAGTGCACATGGTGACAATGCCCACACTGACAGTGCTCACGGTGTTAGTGCACATGGTGATAATGCCCATTGTAATTGTGCTCAAGGTGACAGTGCCCATGTTGATATTGCTCAAGGTGATAGTGCTCATGGTGACACTGCCCTTGATGATAGTGCTCTTGGTGATAGTGCTCATGGTAATAGTGTTCATGGTGACAGTGCCCATGGTGACACTGCTCATAGTGACAATTCCCATGGTGACAGTGCTCATGGTGAGAGTTCCCATGGTGACAGTGCACATGGTGACAGTTCCCATGGTGACAGTGCTCACTGTGACAGTGCTCACTGTGGCAGTGTCAATGGTTAGAGTGCACATGGTGACCGTTCCCATAGTGACAGTTCCCATGGTGATAGTGCTCACCGTGATAGTGCCCATGGTGACAGTTCCCATGGAAACAGTGCCCATGGTGACAGTGCTCATGGTGACAGTGCCCACTGTGATAGTGCTCATGGTGGCAGTTTGCAGGGTGACAGTGGCCATGATGACAGTGCTCATGGTGGAAATGCCCACGGTGACAGTGCCCATGGTGACAGTGCCCATGGTGGCAGTGCTCATGCTGAGAGTTCCCATGGTGACAGTGCACATGGTGACAGTTCCCATGGTGACACTGCTCATGGTGACAGTGCTCACTGTGGCAGTGCCAATGGTAACAGTGCTCATGGTGGCAGTGTCCATGGTGGCATTTACCAAAGTGACAGTGCTCATGGAGATATTTCCCATGGTAACATAGCTCATGATGACAGTGTCCATGGTGACAGTGCCCATGGTGACAGTGGCCATGTTGAAAGTACCTATGGTGACAGTGCTCATGGTGACAGTGCCCACGGTGACTATGCTCATGGTGACAGTGCTCACAGTGATAGTGCTCATGGTGACAGTTCGCATGGTGACAGGGCCCATGTTGAAAGTGCCCAAGGTGACAGTGCTCATGGTGGCACTGCCCATGATGATAGTGTTCATGGTGACAGTGCCTATGGTGACACTGCCCATTGTGATAGTGCTCACGGTGATAGTGTCCACAGTGACAGTGCTAATGGTGACAGTCCCCATGGTGACAGTGCCCATGATGACAGTGCTCATGGTGACAGTGCCCACGGTGATAGTGCTCATGGTGGCAGTTCACATGGTGACAGTTACCATGATGACAATGCTCATGGTGACAGTGCCCATGGTGACAGTGCTCATGGTGATAGTGCTCATGGTAATAGTGCTAATGGTGACACTGCCCATGGTGACAGTGCCCATGGTGACAGTCCCCATGGTCACAGTGACCGTGGTGACAGTGCCCATGGTGACATTTCCCATGCTGACAGTGCTCATGGTGAGAGTTCCCATGGTGACAGTGCTCATGATGACAGTGCCCATGGTGACCGTTCCCATGGTGACAGTTCCCATGGTGACAGTGCACACGGTAACAGTGCCCACGGTGACAGTGCTCACGGTGATAGTGCTCATGGTGACAGTGCCCATGTTGATATTGCTCACGGTGACCCTCCCCATCGTGATAGTGCTCACGGTGATAGTTCTCATGGTGACATTGTCCACGGTGATAATGCTCATGGTGACAGTGCCCTTGGTGATAGTGATCATGGTGATAGTGCTTATGGAGACATTTCCCATGGTGACAGTGCACATGTTGACAGTCCCCATGGTGACTGTGCTCATGCTGGCGGTGTATATGGTTGGACTTACAATGGTGAAATTCCTTATGGTGGCACTGCCCATGATTATAATGCTCATGGTGACAGTGTCCATGGTGACAGCGCCCATGGTGACAGTGCCCATGGTGACATTTCCCATGGTGATAGTGCTCATGGTGAGAGTTCCCATGGTGACAGTGCTCATCTTGGCAGTGCCCATAATGACCGTTCCCATGGTGACAGTTCCCATGGTGATAGGGCTCATGGTTACAGTGCTCATGGTGACAGTGAACACGGTGAAAGTGCCCGCAGTGACAGTGCTCATGGTGATAGTGCTCATGCTTATAGTGCCCACGGTGACAGTAGTCATGGTTAAAGTGTTCACGGTGATAGTGCTCACGGTGATAGTGCTCAGGGTGACAGTGCCCATAGTGATAGTGCTCACGGTGATAGTGCTCATGGTGACAGTTCCCATCGTGACAGTGCCCTTGGTGTTAGTGCTCATGGTAATACTGCTGATGGTGATAGTGCTCATGGTGACGGTTTGCATGTTGAGAGTGCCCATGTTGAAAGTGCCCATGGTGGCAGTGATCATGGTGACACTGCCCATTGTGACTGTGCTCATGCTGGCGGTGTACATAGTTGGAGTTCCCATGGTGAAATTCCTTATGGTGGCACTGCCCATGATGATAATTTTCATGGTGACATTGTCCATGGTGACAGTGCCTATGGTGACAGTGCCCATTGTGATAGTGCTCACGGTGATAGTGTCCACAGTGACAGTGCTAATGCTGACAGTCCCCATGGTGACAGTGCCCATGATGACAGTGCTCATGGTGACAGTGCCCATGGTGACAGTGCTCATGGTGACATTGCTCACGGTGACAGTGACCTTGGTGATAGTACCCATGGTAATAGGGGTCACTGTGACAGTGCTCATGGTGATATTGCTCACGGTGACACTGCCCATGGTGATAGTGCTCATGGTGATAGTGCTCATGTTGACAGTTCCCATGGTTACAGTGCCCATGGTGACTATGCTCATGATGAAAGTTCTCACGGTGATAGTGCTCATGGAGACAGTGCTCATGGTGACAGTTCGCATGGTAGACATGGTGAAGTTGAAAGTGCCCATGGTGACAGTGCCTATGGTGACAATGCTCATGTTGACAGTGCCCACTGTGACAGTGCTCACGGTGACAGTGCCCTTGGTGATAGTGCTTATGGTGATAGTGCTCATTGTGACTGTTTGCATGGTGACAGTGCCCATGTTGAAAGTGCCCATGGTGACAGTACCCATGGTGACAGTGCCCATGGTGACAGTGCTCAAGTTGAGATTGCCCATGGTGACCATTCCCATGGTGACAGTTCCCATGGTGATAGTGCTCATGGTAACAGTGCTCATGTTGACAGTGCACATGGTGACAATGCCCACACTGACATTGCTCACGGTGATAGTGCTCATGGTGATAATGCCCATTGTAATAGTGCTCACGGTGACAGTGCCCATGTTGATATTGCTCCAGGTGACACTGCCCATGGTGATAGTGCTCACGGTGATAGTGCTCATGGTAATAGTGCTCATGGTGACACTACCCATGGTGACAGTGCCCATGGTGACACTGCCCATTGTGACATTTCCCATGGTGACAGTGCTCATGGTGAGAGTTCCCATGGTGACAGTGCACATGGTGACAGTTCCCATGGTGACAGTGCCCACGTTGACATTGCTCATGGTGACAGTGCTCACGGTGACAGTGACTTTGGTGATAGTACCCATGGTAATAGAGGTCACAGTGACAGTGCCCATGGTGATATTGCTCACGGTGACACTGCCCATGGTGATAGTGCTCACAGTGATAGTGCTCATGGTGACAGTTCCCATGGTTACAGTGCCCATGGTGACAGTGCTCATGGTGACAGTGCCCACGGTGACTATGCTCATGGTGACAGTGCTCACAGAGATACTGCTCATGGTGACAGTTCGCATGGAGACAGGGCCCATGTTAAAAGTGCCCATGGTGACAATGCTCATGGTGACACTGCCCATGGTGACTGTGCTGATGTTCACGGTGTACATGGTTGGAATTCCCATGGTGAAATTCCTTATGGTGGCATTGCCCATGATGTTAGTGCTCATGGTGAATGTGTCCATGGTGACAGTGCCTATGGTGACAGTGCCCATGGTGACATTTCCCCGGGTGACAGTGCTCATACTGACAGTTCCCATGGTGACAGTGCCCATGGTGACAGTGCTAATGTTGACACTGCCCACGGTGACAGTGCTCATGGTGACAGTGTCCTTGGTGACAGTACCCATGGTAATAGTGCTCACGGTGACAGTGCCCACGGTGATATTGCTCATGGTGACACTGCCCATGGTGATAGTGCCAACGGTTACAGTTCTCATGGTGACAGTGCCCATGGTGACAGTGCTCACGTTGACAGTGCCCACGCTGGCAGTGCTCATGGTGACAGTGATCACAGTGACAGTGCCCATGGTGATATTGTTCACGGTGACACTGCCCAGTGTGATAGTGCTAACGGTGATAGTGCTCATGGTGATAGTTCCCATGGTTACAGTGCTCATGGTGACAGTGCTCACGGTGATAGTGCTCACATTGACAGTGCCCTTGGTGATAGTGCTCACGGTGATAGTACCCACAGTGACAGATCAAATGATGACAGTTCCCATGGTGACAGTGCCCATGATGACAGTGCTCATGGTGACAGTGTCCACGGTGAGAGTGCTCATGTTGACACTGCTCACGGTAACAGTGCCCTTGGTGATAGTACCCATGTTAATAGTGCTCACGGTGATAGAGCCCACGGTGGCATTTCCCATGGTGACAGTGCTCACTTTGACAGTGTACACGATGACAGTGCCCACGGTGACAGTGTTTATGGTGATATTACTAACGGGGACACGGCCCATGTTCATAGTGCTCACGGTGATAGTGCTCATGGTGACAGTTACCATGGTGACAGTGCCCACAGTGACAGTGCTCATGGTGACATTACCCACAGTGACAGTACTCATGGTGACAGTACGCATGGTGACAGTGCCCATGGTGACCGTTCCCATGGTGACAGTTCCCATGGTGATAGTGCTCACCGTGATAGTGCCCATTGTGACAGTTCCCATGGATCCAGTGCCCATGGTGACAGTGCTCATTGTGACAGTGCCCTCGGTGATAGAGCTCATGGTGGCATTTCGCATGGTGACAGTGCCCATGACGACAGTGCTCATGGTTACAATGCCCACGGAGACAGTGCACATGGTTACAGTGCTCACGGTGACAGTGCTCATGGTGACAATGCCCATGGTGACAGTGCTCATGGTGACAGTTCGCATGGTGACAGTGCCCACGGTGATAGTGCTCACGGTGATAATGCTCGCAGTGACAGTGCTCTTGATGATAGTGCTCATGGTTAAAGTTCTCATGGTGAGAGTGCTCATGGTAACACTGACCATCGTGACTGTGCTCATGCTGGCGGTGTACATGGCTGGAGTCCCCATGGTGAAATTTCTTATGCTGGCAGTGCCCATGATGATAGTGCTCATGGTGACAGTGTCCATCGTGAGAGTGCCCATGGTGACAGTGCTCATGGTGACCCTGCCCATGGTGAGAGTTCCCATGGTGATATTTCCCATGTTGACAGTGCTCATGTTGACAGTGCACACGGTGACAGTGTTCATGGTGATATTGCTCAAGGTGACGGTGCCCATGGTTATAGTGCTCACGTTGATAGTGCTCATGGTGACAGTTCCCATAGTGACAGTGCTCATGGTGACATTTCCCATGGTAACAGAGCTCATGATGACAGTGTCCATGGTGACAGTGCCCATGTTGAAAGTGCCCATGGTGACATTGCTCATGGTGACACTGCCATGGTGCCTGTGCTCATGCTGGCGGTGTACATGATTGGAGTTCCCATGGTGAAATTCCTCATGGTGGCACTGCCCATGATGACACTGCCCATGGTGACAGTGCCCATGGTGACATTTCCCATGGTGACAGTGCTCATGTTGACAGTGCACATGGTGACAGTGCCCACGGTGACATTTCCCATGGTTACAGTGTTCATGGTGATATTGCTCACGGTGACAGTGCCCATGGTTATAGTCCTCACGGTGATAGTGCTCATGGTGACAGTTCCCATGGTGACAGTGCCCACGGTGACAGTGCTCATGGTGACATTGCCCACGGTGACAGTTCTCATGGTAACAGTTCCCATGGTGACAGTGCTCATGTTGATAGTGCCCACGGTGACAGTGCTCATGGTGACAGTGCTCACAATGACAGTGCCCTTGGTGATAGTGCCCATGGTAATAGGGCTCACGGTGACACTGCCCATGGTGATATTGTTCACGGTGACACTGCCCATGGTGATAGAGCTCACGGTGATAGTGCTCACATTGACAGTGCCCTTGGGGATAGTGCTCATGGTAATACTGCTCATGGTGATAGTGCTCATGGCGATAGTTCGCATGGTGACAGTGCCCATGTGGAAAGTGCCCATGGTGGCAGTGCTCATGGTGACACGCCCATGGTGGCTGTGCTCATGCTGGCGGTGTCCATGGTTGGAGTTCCCATGGTGAAATTCCTTATGGTAGCACTGCCCATGATGATAGTGCTCATGGTGACAGTATCCATGGTGACAGTGCCTATGGTGACAGTGTCCATGGTGATAGTGCCCACAGTGACTGTGCTCATTGTGACAGTTTCTATGGTGAGAGTAACCATGATGACAGTGCTCATGGTGACAATGCCCACAGTGACATTGCTCACGGTGATAGTGCTCACGTTGACATTGCCCTTGGTGATAGTACGCATGGTAATATTGCTCACGGTGACAGTGCCCATGGTGATAGTGCTCATGGTGATAGTGCTCATGGTAATAGTGATCATGGTGAAACTGCCTATGGTGACAGTGCCCACGGTGACACTGCCCATAGTGATATTTGCCATGGTGACAATGCTCATGGTGAGAGTTCCCATGGTGACAGTGCTCACGGTGACAGTGCTCATGGTGACACAGCCCATGGTGACTGTGCTAAAGCTGGCGGTGTATATGGTTGGAGTTCCCATGATGAAATTCCTCATGGTGGCACTCCCCATCATGATAGTGCTCATGGTGACAGTGCCCATGGTGAAATTATCCATGGTGACAGTGCTCATGGTGAGAGTTCCTATGGTGACTGTGCTCATGTTGACAGTGCCCATGGTGACAGTGCCCACGGTGACACTGCGCAAGGTGATAGTGCTCAACGTGATAGTGCCCATGGTAATAGTGCTGATGGTGACACTGCCCATGTTGATATTGCTCACGGTGACACTGCCCATGGTGATAGTGCTCACGGTGATAGTGCTCACGGTGACAGTGCCCTTGGTGATATTGCTCATGGTGATACAGCTCATGGCGGAAGTTCGCATGGTGACACTGCCCCTCTTGAAATTGCCCATGGTGACAGTGCTCATGTTGACACTGCCCATGGTGACTGTGCTCACGATGGAGGTGTACATGGTTGGAGTTCCCATGGTACAACTGTTATGGTGGTACTGCCCATGATGATAGTGCTCATGGTGACAGTGTCCATGGTGACAGTGCCCATGGTGATAGTGCCTATTGTGAGAGTGCCCATGGTGACAGTTCCCATGGTGACCATTTCCATGGTGATAATGCTCATGTTGACAGTGCCAACCGTGACAATGCTCATGGTGAGAGTTCCCATGGTGAAAGTGATCATCTTGACAATGCCCATGGCGACCGTTCCCATGGTGACATTTCCCATGGTGATAGTACTCACCGTGATAGTGCCCATGGTGACAGTTCCCATGGATACAGTGTCCATGGTGACAGTGCTCATTGTGGCACTGCCCATGGTGACTGTGCTCATGCTGGCGGTGTACTTGGTTGGAGTTCCGATGGTGAAATTCCTCATGGTAGCACTGCCCATGATGATAGTGCTCATGGTGACAGTGTCCGTCATGAGAGTGTCCATGGTGACAGTTCCCATGGTGATAGTGCATACCGTGATAGTGCCCATGGTGACAGTTCCCATGGATACAGTGCCCATGGTGACAGTGCTCACGGTGATAGTGCTCATGCAGACAGTTCGCATGGTGACACGGCCCATGTTGAAAGTGCCCATGGTGACAGTGCTCATAGTGGCACTGCCCATGATGATTGTGCTCATTCTGGCGGTGTACTTGGTTGGAGTTCCCATGGTGAAATTCCTCATGGTAGCACTGCCCATGCTGATAGTGCTCATGGTGACAGTGCACATGGTGACAATGCCCACACTGACAGTGCTCACGGTGTTAGTGCACATGGTGATAATGCCCATTGTAATTGTGCTCAAGGTGACAGTGCCCATGTTGATATTGCTCAAGGTGATAGTGCTCATGGTGACACTGCCCTTGATGATAGTGCTCTTGGTGATAGTGCTCATGGTAATAGTGTTCATGGTGACAGTGCCCATGGTGACACTGCTCATAGTGACAATTCCCATGGTGACAGTGCTCATGGTGAGAGTTCCCATGGTGACAGTGCACATGGTGACAGTTCCCATGGTGACAGTGCTCACTGTGACAGTGCTCACTGTGGCAGTGTCAATGGTTAGAGTGCACATGGTGACCGTTCCCATAGTGACAGTTCCCATGGTGATAGTGCTCACCGTGATAGTGCCCATGGTGACAGTTCCCATGGAAACAGTGCCCATGGTGACAGTGCTCATGGTGACAGTGCCCACTGTGATAGTGCTCATGGTGGCAGTTTGCAGGGTGACAGTGGCCATGATGACAGTGCTCATGGTGGAAATGCCCACGGTGACAGTGCTCATGGTGACAGTGCTCATGATGACAGTGCCCTTGGTGATAGTACCCATGGTAATAGTGCTCACTGTGACAGTGCCCATGGTGATAGTGCTCATGGTGATAGTGCTCATGGTAATAGTGCTCATGGTGACACTGTCCATGGTGACAGTGCCCATGGTGGCAGTGCTCATGCTGAGAGTTCCCATGGTGACAGTGCACATGGTGACAGTTCCCATGGTGACACTGCTCATGGTGACAGTGCTCACTGTGGCAGTGCCAATGGTAACAGTGCTCATGGTGGCAGTGTCCATGGTGGCATTTACCAAAGTGACAGTGCTCATGGAGATATTTCCCATGGTAACATAGCTCATGATGACAGTGTCCATGGTGACAGTGCCCATGGTGACAGTGGCCATGTTGAAAGTACCTATGGTGACAGTGCTCATGGTGACAGTGCCCACGGTGACTATGCTCATGGTGACAGTGCTCACAGTGATAGTGCTCATGGTGACAGTTCGCATGGTGACAGGGCCCATGTTGAAAGTGCCCAAGGTGACAGTGCTCATGGTGGCACTGCCCATGATGATAGTGTTCATGGTGACAGTGCCTATGGTGACACTGCCCATTGTGATAGTGCTCACGGTGATAGTGTCCACAGTGACAGTGCTAATGGTGACAGTCCCCATGGTGACAGTGCCCATGATGACAGTGCTCATGGTGACAGTGCCCACGGTGATAGTGCTCATGGTGGCAGTTCACATGGTGACAGTTACCATGATGACAATGCTCATGGTGACAGTGCCCATGGTGACAGTGCTCATGGTGATAGTGCTCATGGTAATAGTGCTAATGGTGACACTGCCCATGGTGACAGTGCCCATGGTGACAGTCCCCATGGTCACAGTGACCGTGGTGACAGTGCCCATGGTGACATTTCCCATGCTGACAGTGCTCATGGTGAGAGTTCCCATGGTGACAGTGCTCATGATGACAGTGCCCATGGTGACCGTTCCCATGGTGACAGTTCCCATGGTGACAGTGCACACGGTAACAGTGCCCACGGTGACAGTGCTCACGGTGATAGTGCTCATGGTGACAGTGCCCATGTTGATATTGCTCACGGTGACCCTCCCCATCGTGATAGTGCTCACGGTGATAGTTCTCATGGTGACATTGTCCACGGTGATAATGCTCATGGTGACAGTGCCCTTGGTGATAGTGATCATGGTGATAGTGCTTATGGAGACATTTCCCATGGTGACAGTGCACATGTTGACAGTCCCCATGGTGACTGTGCTCATGCTGGCGGTGTATATGGTTGGACTTACAATGGTGAAATTCCTTATGGTGGCACTGCCCATGATTATAATGCTCATGGTGACAGTGTCCATGGTGACAGCGCCCATGGTGACAGTGCCCATGGTGACATTTCCCATGGTGATAGTGCTCATGGTGAGAGTTCCCATGGTGACAGTGCTCATCTTGGCAGTGCCCATAATGACTGTTCCCATGGTGACAGTTCCCATGGTGATAGGGCTCATGGTTACAGTGCTCATGGTGACAGTGAACACGGTGAAAGTGCCCGCAGTGACAGTGCTCATGGTGATAGTGCTCATGCTTATAGTGCCCACGGTGACAGTAGTCATGGTTAAAGTGTTCACGGTGATAGTGCTCACGGTGATAGTGCTCAGGGTGACAGTGCCCTTAATGATACTGCTCATGGTGATAGTGCTCATGGTGACAGTTCCCATCGTGACAGTGCCCTTGGTGTTAGTGCTCATGGTAATACTGCTGATGGTGATAGTGCTCATGGTGACGGTTTGCATGTTGAGAGTGCCCATGTTGAAAGTGCCCATGGTGGCAGTGATCATGGTGACACTGCCCATTGTGACTGTGCTCATGCTGGCGGTGTACATAGTTGGAGTTCCCATGGTGAAATTCCTTATGGTGGCACTGCCCATGATGATAATTTTCATGGTGACATTGTCCATGGTGACAGTGCCTATGGTGACAGTGCCCATTGTGATAGTGCTCACGGTGATAGTGTCCACAGTGACAGTGCTAATGCTGACAGTCCCCATGGTGACAGTGCCCATGATGACAGTGCTCATGGTGACAGTGCCCATGGTGACAGTGCTCATGGTGACATTGCTCACGGTGACAGTGACCTTGGTGATAGTACCCATGGTAATAGGGGTCACTGTGACAGTGCTCATGGTGATATTGCTCACGGTGACACTGCCCATGGTGATAGTGCTCATGGTGATAGTGCTCATGTTGACAGTTCCCATGGTTACAGTGCCCATGGTGACTATGCTCATGATGAAAGTTCTCACGGTGATAGTGCTCATGGAGACAGTGCTCATGGTGACAGTTCGCATGGTAGACATGGTGAAGTTGAAAGTGCCCATGGTGACAGTGCCTATGGTGACAATGCTCATGTTGACAGTGCCCACTGTGACAGTGCTCACGGTGACAGTGCCCTTGGTGATAGTGCTTATGGTGATAGTGCTCATTGTGACTGTTTGCATGGTGACAGTGCCCATGTTGAAAGTGCCCATGGTGACAGTACCCATGGTGACAGTGCCCATGGTGACAGTGCTCAAGTTGAGATTGCCCATGGTGACCATTCCCATGGTGACAGTTCCCATGGTGATAGTGCTCATGGTAACAGTGCTCATGTTGACAGTGCACATGGTGACAATGCCCACACTGACATTGCTCACGGTGATAGTGCTCATGGTGATAATGCCCATTGTAATAGTGCTCACGGTGACAATGCCCATGTTGATATTGCTCCAGGTGACACTGCCCATGGTGATAGTGCTCACGGTGATAGTGCTCATAGTAATAGTGCTCATGGTGACACTACCCATGGTGACAGTGCCCATGGTGACACTGCCCATTGTGACATTTCCCATGGTGACAGTGCTCATGGTGAGAGTTCCCATGGTGACAGTGCACATGGTGACAGTTCCCATGGTGACAGTGCCCACATTGACATTGCTCATGGTGACAGTGCTCACGGTGACAGTGACTTTGGTGATAGTACCCATGGTAATAGAGGTCACAGTGACAGTGCCCATGGTGATATTGCTCACGGTGACACTGCCCATGGTGATAGTGCTCACAGTGATATTGCTCATGGTGACAGTTCCCATGGTTACAGTGCCCATGGTGACAGTGCTCATGGTGACAGTGCCCACGGTGACTATGCTCATGGTGACAGTGCTCACAGAGATACTGCTCATGGTGACAGTTCGCATGGCGACAGGGCCCATGTTAAAAGTGCCCATGGTGACAATGCTCATGGTGACACTGCCCATGGTGACTGTGCTGATGTTCACGGTGTACATGGTTGGAATTCCCATGGTGAAATTCCTTATGGTGGCATTGCCCATGATGTTAGTGCTCATGGTGAATGTGTCCATGGTGACAGTGCCTATGGTGACAGTGCCCATGGTGACATTTCCCCGGGTGACAGTGCTCATACTGACAGTTCCCATGGTGACAGTGCCCATGGTGACAGTGCTAATGTTGACACTGCCCACGGTGACAGTGCTCATGGTGACAGTGTCCTTGGTGACAGTACCCATGGTAATAGTGCTCACGGTGACAGTGCCCACGGTGATATTGCTCATGGTGACACTGCCCATGGTGATAGTGCCAACGGTTACAGTTCTCATGGTGACAGTGCCCATGGTGACAGTGCTCACGTTGACAGTGCCCACGCTGGCAGTGCTCATGGTGACAGTGATCACAGTGACAGTGCCCATGGTGATATTGTTCACGGTGACACTGCCCAGGGTGATAGTGCTAACGGTGATAGTGCTCATGGTGATAGTTCCCATGGTTACAGTGCTCATGGTGACAGTGCTCACGGTGATAGTGCTCACATTGACAGTGCCCTTGGTGATAGTGCTCACGGTGATAGTACCCACAGTGACAGATCAAATGATGACAGTTCCCATGGTGACAGTGCCCATGATGACAGTGCTCATGGTGACAGTGTCCACGGTGAGAGTGCTCATGTTGACACTGCTCACGGTAACAGTGCCCTTGGTGATAGTACCCATGTTAATAGTGCTCACGGTGATAGAGCCCACGGTGACATTTCCCATGGTGACAGTGCTCACTTTGACAGTGTACACGATGACAGTGCCCACGGTGACAGTGTTTATGGTGATATTACTAACGGGGACACGGCCCATGTTCATAGTGCTCACGGTGATAGTGCTCATGGTGACAGTTACCATGGTGACAGTGCCCACAGTGACAGTGCTCATGGTGACATTACCCACAGTGACAGTACTCATGGTGACAGTACGCATGGTGACAGTGCCCATGGTGACAGTGCTCATGGTGACATTGCTCACGGTGACAGTGACCTTGGTGATAGTACCCATGGTAATAGGGGTCACTGTGACAGTGCTCATGGTGATATTGCTCACGGTGACACTGCCCATGGTGATAGTGCTCATGGTGATAGTGCTCATGTTGACAGTTCCCATGGTTACAGTGCCCATGGTGACTATGCTCATGATGAAAGTTCTCACGGTGATAGTGCTCATGGAGACAGTGCTCATGGTGACAGTTCGCATGGTAGACATGGTGAAGTTGAAAGTGCCCATGGTGACAGTGCCTATGGTGACAATGCTCATGTTGACAGTGCCCACTGTGACAGTGCTCACGGTGACAGTGCCCTTGGTGATAGTGCTTATGGTGATAGTGCTCATTGTGACTGTTTGCATGGTGACAGTGCCCATGTTGAAAGTGCCCATGGTGACAGTACCCATGGTGACAGTGCCCATGGTGACAGTGCTCAAGTTGAGATTGCCCATGGTGACCATTCCCATGGTGACAGTTCCCATGGTGATAGTGCTCATGGTAACAGTGCTCATGTTGACAGTGCACATGGTGACAATGCCCACACTGACATTGCTCACGGTGATAGTGCTCATGGTGATAATGCCCATTGTAATAGTGCTCACGGTGACAATGCCCATGTTGATATTGCTCCAGGTGACACTGCCCATGGTGATAGTGCTCACGGTGATAGTGCTCATAGTAATAGTGCTCATGGTGACACTACCCATGGTGACAGTGCCCATGGTGACACTGCCCATTGTGACATTTCCCATGGTGACAGTGCTCATGGTGAGAGTTCCCATGGTGACAGTGCACATGGTGACAGTTCCCATGGTGACAGTGCCCACATTGACATTGCTCATGGTGACAGTGCTCACGGTGACAGTGACTTTGGTGATAGTACCCATGGTAATAGAGGTCACAGTGACAGTGCCCATGGTGATATTGCTCACGGTGACACTGCCCATGGTGATAGTGCTCACAGTGATATTGCTCATGGTGACAGTTCCCATGGTTACAGTGCCCATGGTGACAGTGCTCATGGTGACAGTGCCCACGGTGACTATGCTCATGGTGACAGTGCTCACAGAGATACTGCTCATGGTGACAGTTCGCATGGCGACAGGGCCCATGTTAAAAGTGCCCATGGTGACAATGCTCATGGTGACACTGCCCATGGTGACTGTGCTGATGTTCACGGTGTACATGGTTGGAATTCCCATGGTGAAATTCCTTATGGTGGCATTGCCCATGATGTTAGTGCTCATGGTGAATGTGTCCATGGTGACAGTGCCTATGGTGACAGTGCCCATGGTGACATTTCCCCGGGTGACAGTGCTCATACTGACAGTTCCCATGGTGACAGTGCCCATGGTGACAGTGCTAATGTTGACACTGCCCACGGTGACAGTGCTCATGGTGACAGTGTCCTTGGTGACAGTACCCATGGTAATAGTGCTCACGGTGACAGTGCCCACGGTGATATTGCTCATGGTGACACTGCCCATGGTGATAGTGCCAACGGTTACAGTTCTCATGGTGACAGTGCCCATGGTGACAGTGCTCACGTTGACAGTGCCCACGCTGGCAGTGCTCATGGTGACAGTGATCACAGTGACAGTGCCCATGGTGATATTGTTCACGGTGACACTGCCCAGGGTGATAGTGCTAACGGTGATAGTGCTCATGGTGATAGTTCCCATGGTTACAGTGCTCATGGTGACAGTGCTCACGGTGATAGTGCTCACATTGACAGTGCCCTTGGTGATAGTGCTCACGGTGATAGTACCCACAGTGACAGATCAAATGATGACAGTTCCCATGGTGACAGTGCCCATGATGACAGTGCTCATGGTGACAGTGTCCACGGTGAGAGTGCTCATGTTGACACTGCTCACGGTAACAGTGCCCTTGGTGATAGTACCCATGTTAATAGTGCTCACGGTGATAGAGCCCACGGTGACATTTCCCATGGTGACAGTGCTCACTTTGACAGTGTACACGATGACAGTGCCCACGGTGACAGTGTTTATGGTGATATTACTAACGGGGACACGGCCCATGTTCATAGTGCTCACGGTGATAGTGCTCATGGTGACAGTTACCATGGTGACAGTGCCCACAGTGACAGTGCTCATGGTGACATTACCCACAGTGACAGTACTCATGGTGACAGTACGCATGGTGACAGTGCCCATGGTGACAGTGCTCATGGTGACACAGCCCATGGTGACTGTGCTAAAGCTGGCGGTGCATATGGTTGGAGTTCCCATGGTGAAATTCCTCATGGTGGCACTGCCCATGATGATAGTGCTCATGGTGACGGTGCCCATGGTGACATTTCCCATGGTGACAGTGCTCATGGTGAGAGTTCCCAGGCCGACCGTGCCCATGATGACAGTGCTCATGTTTACTGTGCCCACGGTGAAAGTGCTCATGGTAACAGTGATCACGGTGACAGTGCCCTTGGTGATAGTCCCCATGGTAACAGTGCTCAATGTGACAGTGCCCATGGTGATATTTCTCACGGTGACACTGCCCATGGTGATAGTGCTCACGGTGATTGTGCTCATGGTGACAGTTCCCATGGTTACAGTGCCCACTGTGACAGTGCCCATGGTGACAGTGCCCACGGTGACAGTGCTCATGGTGACAGTGCTCATGGTGATAGTGCTCACGGTGATAGTGCTCACGGTGACAGTGCCCTTGGTGATAGTGCTCATGGTGATAGTTCTCATGGTGGCAGTTTGCATGGTGACACTGCCCCTGTTGAAAGTGCCCATGGTGACAGTGCTCATGTTGACACTGCCCATGGTGACAGTGCTCATGTTGGAGGTGTACATGGTTGGAGTTCCCATGGTACAACTGTTATGGTGCACTGCCCATGATGATAGTGCTCATGGTGACAGTGTCCATGGTGACAGTGCACATGGTGACAGTGCCTATGGTGAGAGTGCCCATGGTGACAGCGCCCATGGTGACCGTTTCCATGGTGACAGTGCTCATGTTGACAGTGCCCATGGTGACCGTTCCCATGGTGACAGTTCCCATGGTGATAGTGCTCACCGTGATAGTGCCCATTGTGACAGTTCCCATGGATCCAGTGCCCATGGTGACAGTGCTCATTGTGACAGTGCCCTCGGTGATAGAGCTCATGGTGGCATTTCGCATGGTGACAGGGCCCATGACGACAGTGCTCATGGTTACAATGCCCAAGGAGACAGTGCTCATGGTTACAGTGCTCACGGTGACAGTGCTCATGGTGACATTGCCCATGGTGACAGTGCTCATGGTGACAGTTCGCATGGTGACAGTGCCCACGGTGATAGTGCTCACGGTGATAATGCTCGCAGTGACAGTGCTCTTGATGATAGTGCTCATGGTTAAAGTTCTCATGGTGAGAGTGCTCATGGTAACACTGACCATCGTGACTGTGCTCATGCTGGCGGTGTACATGGCTGGAGTCCCCATGGTGAAATTTCTTATGCTGGCAGTGCCCATGATGATAGTGCTCATGGTGACAGTGTCCATCGTGAGAGTGCCCATGGTGACAGTGCTCATGGTGACCCTGCCCATGGTGAGAGTTCCCATGGTGATATTTCCCATGTTGACAGTGCTCATGTTGACAGTGCACACGGTGACAGTGTTCATGGTGATATTGCTCAAGGTGACGGTGCCCATGGTTATAGTGCTCACGTTGATAGTGCTCATGGTGACAGTTCCCATGGTGACAGTGCTCATGGTGACATTTCCCATGGTAACAGAGCTCATGATGACAGTGTCCATGGTGACAGTGCCCATGTTGAAAGTGCCCATGGTGACATTGCTCATGGTGACACTGCCATGGTGACTGTGCTCATGCTGGCGGTGTACATGATTGGAGTTCCCATGGTGAAATTCCTCATGGTGGCACTGCCCATGATGACACTGCCCATGGTGACAGTGCCCATGGTGACATTTCCCATGGTGACAGTGCTCATGTTGACAGTGCACATGGTGACAGTGCCCACGGTGACATTTCCCATGGTTACAGTGTTCATGGTGATATTGCTCACGGTGACAGTGCCCATGGTTATAGTCCTCACGGTGATAGTGCTCATGGTGACAGTTCCCATGGTGACAGTGCCCACGGTGACAGTGCTCATGGTGACATTGCCCACGGTGACAGTTCTCATGGTAACAGTTCCCATGGTGACAGTGCTCATGTTGATAGTGCCCACGGTGACAGTGCTCATGGTGACAGTGCTCACAATGACAGTGCCCTTGGTGACAGTGCCCATGGTAATAGGGCTCACGGTGACACTGCCCATGGTGATATTGTTCACGGTGACACTGCCCATGGTGATAGAGCTCACGGTGATAGTGCTCACATTGACAGTGCCCTTGGGGATAGTGCTCATGGTAATACTGCTCATGGTGATAGTGCTCATGGCGATAGTTCGCATGGTGACAGTGCCCATGTGGAAAGTGCCCATGGTGGCAGTGCTCATGGTGACACGCCCATGGTGGCTGTGCTCATGCTGGCGGTGTCCATGGTTGGAGTTCCCATGGTGAAATTCCTTATGGTAGCACTGCCCATGATGATAGTGCTCATGGTGACAGTATCCATGGTGACAGTGCCTATGGTGACAGTGTCCATGGTGATAGTGCCCACAGTGACTGTGCTCATTGTGACAGTTTCTATGGTGAGAGTAACCATGATGACAGTGCTCATGGTGACAATGCCCACAGTGACAGTGCTCACGGTGATAGTGCTCACGTTGACATTGCCCTTGGTGATAGTACGCATGGTAATATTGCTCACGGTGACAGTGCCCATGGTGATAGTGCTCATGGTGATAGTGCTCATGGTAATAGTGATCATGGTGAAACTGCCTATGGTGACAGTGCCCACGGTGACACTGCCCATAGTGATATTTGCCATGGTGACAATGCTCATGGTGAGAGTTCCCATGGTGACAGTGCTCACGGTGACAGTGCTCATGGTGACACAGCCCATGGTGACTGTGCTAAAGCTGGCGGTGTATATGGTTGGAGTTCCCATGATGAAATTCCTCATGGTGGCACTCCCCATCATGATAGTGCTCATGGTGACAGTGCCCATGGTGAAATTATCCATGGTGACAGTGCTCATGGTGAGAGTTCCTATGGTGACTGTGCTCATGTTGACAGTGCCCATGGTGACAGTGCCCACGGTGACACTGCGCAAGGTGATAGTGCTCAACGTGATAGTGCCCATGGTAATAGTGCTGATGGTGACACTGCCCATGTTGATATTGCTCACGGTGACACTGCCCATGGTGATAGTGCTCACGGTGATAGTGCTCACGGTGACAGTGCCCTTGGTGATATTGCTCATGGTGATACAGCTCATGGCGGAAGTTCGCATGGTGACACTGCCCCTCTTGAAATTGCCCATGGTGACAGTGCTCATGTTGACACTGCCCATGGTGACTGTGCTCACGATGGAGGTGTACATGGTTGGAGTTCCCATGGTACAACTGTTATGGTGGTACTGCCCATGATGATAGTGCTCATGGTGACAGTGTCCATGGTGACAGTGCCCATGGTGATAGTGCCTATTGTGAGAGTGCCCATGGTGACAGTTCCCATGGTGACCATTTCCATGGTGATAATGCTCATGTTGACAGTGCCAACCGTGACAATGCTCATGGTGAGAGTTCCCATGGTGAAAGTGATCATCTTGACAATGCCCATGGCGACCGTTCCCATGGTGACATTTCCCATGGTGATAGTACTCACCGTGATAGTGCCCATGGTGACAGTTCCCATGGATACAGTGTCCATGGTGACAGTGCTCATTGTGGCACTGCCCATGGTGACTGTGCTCATGCTGGCGGTGTACTTGGTTGGAGTTCCGATGGTGAAATTCCTCATGGTAGCACTGCCCATGATGATAGTGCTCATGGTGACAGTGTCCGTCATGAGAGTGTCCATGGTGACAGTTCCCATGGTGATAGTGCATACCGTGATAGTGCCCATGGTGACAGTTCCCATGGATACAGTGCCCATGGTGACAGTGCTCACGGTGATAGTGCTCATGCAGACAGTTCGCATGGTGACACGGCCCATGTTGAAAGTGCCCATGGTGACAGTGCTCATAGTGGCACTGCCCATGATGATTGTGCTCATTCTGGCGGTGTACTTGGTTGGAGTTCCCATGGTGAAATTCCTCATGGTAGCACTGCCCATGCTGATAGTGCTCATGGTGACAGTGCACATGGTGACAATGCCCACACTGACAGTGCTCACGGTGTTAGTGCACATGGTGATAATGCCCATTGTAATTGTGCTCAAGGTGACAGTGCCCATGTTGATATTGCTCAAGGTGATAGTGTTCATGGTGACACTGCCCTTGATGATAGTGCTCTTGGTGATAGTGCTCATGGTAATAGTGTTCATGGTGACAGTGCCCATGGTGACACTGCTCATAGTGACAATTCCCATGGTGACAGTGCTCATGGTGAGAGTTCCCATGGTGACAGTGCACATGGTGACAGTTCCCATGGTGACAGTGCTCACTGTGACAGTGCTCACTGTGGCAGTGTCAATGGTTACAGTGCACATGGTGACCGTTCCCATAGTGACAGTTCCCATGGTGATAGTGCTCACCGTGATAGTGCCCATGGTGACAGTTCCCATGGAAACAGTGCCCATGGTGACAGTGCTCATGGTGACAGTGCCCACTGTGATAGTGCTCATGGTGGCAGTTTGCAGGGTGACAGTGGCCATGATGACAGTGCTCATGGTGGAAATGCCCACGGTGACAGTGCTCATGGTGACAGTGCTCATGATGACAGTGCCCTTGGTGATAGTACCCATGGTAATAGTGCTCACTGTGACAGTGCCCATGGTGATAGTGCTCATGGTGATAGTGCTCATGGTAATAGTGCTCATGGTGACACTGTCCATGGTGACAGTGCCCATGGTGGCAGTGCTCATGCTGAGAGTTCCCATGGTGACAGTGCACATGGTGACAGTTCCCATGGTGACACTGCTCATGGTGACAGTGCTCACTGTGGCAGTGCCAATGGTAACAGTGCTCATGGTGGCAGTGTCCATGGTGGCATTTACCAAAGTGACAGTGCTCATGGAGATATTTCCCATGGTAACATAGCTCATGATGACAGTGTCCATGGTGACAGTGCCCATGGTGACAGTGGCCATGTTGAAAGTACCTATGGTGACAGTGCTCATGGTGACAGTGCCCACGGTGACTATGCTCATGGTGACAGTGCTCACAGTGATAGTGCTCATGGTGACAGTTCGCATGGTGACAGGGCCCATGTTGAAAGTGCCCAAGGTGACAGTGCTCATGGTGGCACTGCCCATGATGATAGTGTTCATGGTGACAGTGCCTATGGTGACACTGCCCATTGTGATAGTGCTCACGGTGATAGTGTCCACAGTGACAGTGCTAATGGTGACAGTCCCCATGGTGACAGTGCCCATGATGACAGTGCTCATGGTGACAGTGCCCACGGTGATAGTGCTCATGGTGGCAGTTCACATGGTGACAGTTACCATGATGACAATGCTCATGGTGACAGTGCCCATGGTGACAGTGCTCATGGTGATAGTGCTCATGGTAATAGTGCTAATGGTGACACTGCCCATGGTGACAGTGCCCATGGTGACAGTCCCCATGGTCACAGTGACCGTGGTGACAGTGCCCATGGTGACATTTCCCATGCTGACAGTGCTCATGGTGAGAGTTCCCATGGTGACAGTGCTCATGATGACAGTGCCCATGGTGACCGTTCCCATGGTGACAGTTCCCATGGTGACAGTGCACACGGTAACAGTGCCCACGGTGACAGTGCTCACGGTGATAGTGCTCATGGTGACAGTGCCCATGTTGATATTGCTCACGGTGACCCTCCCCATCGTGATAGTGCTCACGGTGATAGTTCTCATGGTGACATTGTCCACGGTGATAATGCTCATGGTGACAGTGCCCTTGGTGATAGTGATCATGGTGATAGTGCTTATGGAGACATTTCCCATGGTGACAGTGCACATGTTGACAGTCCCCATGGTGACTGTGCTCATGCTGGCGGTGTATATGGTTGGACTTACAATGGTGAAATTCCTTATGGTGGCACTGCCCATGATTATAATGCTCATGGTGACAGTGTCCATGGTGACAGCGCCCATGGTGACAGTGCCCATGGTGACATTTCCCATGGTGATAGTGCTCATGGTGAGAGTTCCCATGGTGACAGTGCTCATCTTGGCAGTGCCCATAATGACCGTTCCCATGGTGACAGTTCCCATGGTGATAGGGCTCATGGTTACAGTGCTCATGGTGACAGTGAACACGGTGAAAGTGCCCGCAGTGACAGTGCTCATGGTGATAGTGCTCATGCTTATAGTGCCCACGGTGACAGTAGTCATGGTTAAAGTGTTCACGGTGATAGTGCTCACGGTGATAGTGCTCAGGGTGACAGTGCCCATAGTGATAGTGCTCACGGTGATAGTGCTCATGGTGACAGTTCCCATCGTGACAGTGCCCTTGGTGTTAGTGCTCATGGTAATACTGCTGATGGTGATAGTGCTCATGGTGACGGTTTGCATGTTGAGAGTGCCCATGTTGAAAGTGCCCATGGTGGCAGTGATCATGGTGACACTGCCCATTGTGACTGTGCTCATGCTGGCGGTGTACATAGTTGGAGTTCCCATGGTGAAATTCCTTATGGTGGCACTGCCCATGATGATAATTTTCATGGTGACATTGTCCATGGTGACAGTGCCTATGGTGACAGTGCCCATTGTGATAGTGCTCACGGTGATAGTGTCCACAGTGACAGTGCTAATGCTGACAGTCCCCATGGTGACAGTGCCCATGATGACAGTGCTCATGGTGACAGTGCCCATGGTGACAGTGCTCATGGTGACATTGCTCACGGTGACAGTGACCTTGGTGATAGTACCCATGGTAATAGGGGTCACTGTGACAGTGCTCATGGTGATATTGCTCACGGTGACACTGCCCATGGTGATAGTGCTCATGGTGATAGTGCTCATGTTGACAGTTCCCATGGTTACAGTGCCCATGGTGACTATGCTCATGATGAAAGTTCTCACGGTGATAGTGCTCATGGAGACAGTGCTCATGGTGACAGTTCGCATGGTAGACATGGTGAAGTTGAAAGTGCCCATGGTGACAGTGCCTATGGTGACAATGCTCATGTTGACAGTGCCCACTGTGACAGTGCTCACGGTGACAGTGCCCTTGGTGATAGTGCTTATGGTGATAGTGCTCATTGTGACTGTTTGCATGGTGACAGTGCCCATGTTGAAAGTGCCCATGGTGACAGTACCCATGGTGACAGTGCCCATGGTGACAGTGCTCAAGTTGAGATTGCCCATGGTGACCATTCCCATGGTGACAGTTCCCATGGTGATAGTGCTCATGGTAACAGTGCTCATGTTGACAGTGCACATGGTGACAATGCCCACACTGACATTGCTCACGGTGATAGTGCTCATGGTGATAATGCCCATTGTAATAGTGCTCACGGTGACAATGCCCATGTTGATATTGCTCCAGGTGACACTGCCCATGGTGATAGTGCTCACGGTGATAGTGCTCATAGTAATAGTGCTCATGGTGACACTACCCATGGTGACAGTGCCCATGGTGACACTGCCCATTGTGACATTTCCCATGGTGACAGTGCTCATGGTGAGAGTTCCCATGGTGACAGTGCACATGGTGACAGTTCCCATGGTGACAGTGCCCACGTTGACATTGCTCATGGTGACAGTGCTCACGGTGACAGTGACTTTGGTGATAGTACCCATGGTAATAGAGGTCACAGTGACAGTGCCCATGGTGATATTGCTCACGGTGACACTGCCCATGGTGATAGTGCTCACAGTGATATTGCTCATGGTGACAGTTCCCATGGTTACAGTGCCCATGGTGACAGTGCTCATGGTGACAGTGCCCACGGTGACTATGCTCATGGTGACAGTGCTCACAGAGATACTGCTCATGGTGACAGTTCGCATGGCGACAGGGCCCATGTTAAAAGTGCCCATGGTGACAATGCTCATGGTGACACTGCCCATGGTGACTGTGCTGATGTTCACGGTGTACATGGTTGGAATTCCCATGGTGAAATTCCTTATGGTGGCATTGCCCATGATGTTAGTGCTCATGGTGAATGTGTCCATGGTGACAGTGCCTATGGTGACAGTGCCCATGGTGACATTTCCCCGGGTGACAGTGCTCATACTGACAGTTCCCATGGTGACAGTGCCCATGGTGACAGTGCTAATGTTGACACTGCCCACGGTGACAGTGCTCATGGTGACAGTGTCCTTGGTGACAGTACCCATGGTAATAGTGCTCACGGTGACAGTGCCCACGGTGATATTGCTCATGGTGACACTGCCCATGGTGATAGTGCCAACGGTTACAGTTCTCATGGTGACAGTGCCCATGGTGACAGTGCTCACGTTGACAGTGCCCACGCTGGCAGTGCTCATGGTGACAGTGATCACAGTGACAGTGCCCATGGTGATATTGTTCACGGTGACACTGCCCAGGGTGATAGTGCTAACGGTGATAGTGCTCATGGTGATAGTTCCCATGGTTACAGTGCTCATGGTGACAGTGCTCACGGTGATAGTGCTCACATTGACAGTGCCCTTGGTGATAGTGCTCACGGTGATAGTACCCACAGTGACAGATCAAATGATGACAGTTCCCATGGTGACAGTGCCCATGATGACAGTGCTCATGGTGACAGTGTCCACGGTGAGAGTGCTCATGTTGACACTGCTCACGGTAACAGTGCCCTTGGTGATAGTACCCATGTTAATAGTGCTCACGGTGATAGAGCCCACGGTGACATTTCCCATGGTGACAGTGCTCACTTTGACAGTGTACACGATGACAGTGCCCACGGTGACAGTGTTTATGGTGATATTACTAACGGGGACACGGCCCATGTTCATAGTGCTCACGGTGATAGTGCTCATGGTGACAGTTACCATGGTGACAGTGCCCACAGTGACAGTGCTCATGGTGACATTACCCACAGTGACAGTACTCATGGTGACAGTACGCATGGTGACAGTGCCCATGGTGACAGTGCTCATGGTGACACAGCCCATGGTGACTGTGCTAAAGCTGGCGGTGCATATGGTTGGAGTTCCCATGGTGAAATTCCTCATGGTGGCACTGCCCATGATGATAGTGCTCATGGTGACGGTGCCCATGGTGACATTTCCCATGGTGACAGTGCTCATGGTGAGAGTTCCCAGGCCGACCGTGCCCATGATGACAGTGCTCATGTTTACTGTGCCCACGGTGAAAGTGCTCATGGTAACAGTGATCACGGTGACAGTGCCCTTGGTGATAGTCCCCATGGTAACAGTGCTCAATGTGACAGTGCCCATGGTGATATTTCTCACGGTGACACTGCCCATGGTGATAGTGCTCACGGTGATTGTGCTCATGGTGACAGTTCCCATGGTTACAGTGCCCACTGTGACAGTGCCCATGGTGACAGTGCCCACGGTGACAGTGCTCATGGTGACAGTGCTCATGGTGATAGTGCTCACGGTGATAGTGCTCACGGTGACAGTGCCCTTGGTGATAGTGCTCATGGTGATAGTTCTCATGGTGGCAGTTTGCATGGTGACACTGCCCCTGTTGAAAGTGCCCATGGTGACAGTGCTCATGTTGACACTGCCCATGGTGACAGTGCTCATGTTGGAGGTGTACATGGTTGGAGTTCCCATGGTACAACTGTTATGGTGCACTGCCCATGATGATAGTGCTCATGGTGACAGTGTCCATGGTGACAGTGCACATGGTGACAGTGCCTATGGTGAGAGTGCCCATGGTGACAGCGCCCATGGTGACCGTTTCCATGGTGACAGTGCTCATGTTGACAGTGCCCATGGTGACCGTTCCCATGGTGACAGTTCCCATGGTGATAGTGCTCACCGTGATAGTGCCCATTGTGACAGTTCCCATGGATCCAGTGCCCATGGTGACAGTGCTCATTGTGACAGTGCCCTCGGTGATAGAGCTCATGGTGGCATTTCGCATGGTGACAGGGCCCATGACGACAGTGCTCATGGTTACAATGCCCAAGGAGACAGTGCTCATGGTTACAGTGCTCACGGTGACAGTGCTCATGGTGACATTGCCCATGGTGACAGTGCTCATGGTGACAGTTCGCATGGTGACAGTGCCCACGGTGATAGTGCTCACGGTGATAATGCTCGCAGTGACAGTGCTCTTGATGATAGTGCTCATGGTTAAAGTTCTCATGGTGAGAGTGCTCATGGTAACACTGACCATCGTGACTGTGCTCATGCTGGCGGTGTACATGGCTGGAGTCCCCATGGTGAAATTTCTTATGCTGGCAGTGCCCATGATGATAGTGCTCATGGTGACAGTGTCCATCGTGAGAGTGCCCATGGTGACAGTGCTCATGGTGACCCTGCCCATGGTGAGAGTTCCCATGGTGATATTTCCCATGTTGACAGTGCTCATGTTGACAGTGCACACGGTGACAGTGTTCATGGTGATATTGCTCAAGGTGACGGTGCCCATGGTTATAGTGCTCACGTTGATAGTGCTCATGGTGACAGTTCCCATGGTGACAGTGCTCATGGTGACATTTCCCATGGTAACAGAGCTCATGATGACAGTGTCCATGGTGACAGTGCCCATGTTGAAAGTGCCCATGGTGACATTGCTCATGGTGACACTGCCATGGTGACTGTGCTCATGCTGGCGGTGTACATGATTGGAGTTCCCATGGTGAAATTCCTCATGGTGGCACTGCCCATGATGACACTGCCCATGGTGACAGTGCCCATGGTGACATTTCCCATGGTGACAGTGCTCATGTTGACAGTGCACATGGTGACAGTGCCCACGGTGACATTTCCCATGGTTACAGTGTTCATGGTGATATTGCTCACGGTGACAGTGCCCATGGTTATAGTCCTCACGGTGATAGTGCTCATGGTGACAGTTCCCATGGTGACAGTGCCCACGGTGACAGTGCTCATGGTGACATTGCCCACGGTGACAGTTCTCATGGTAACAGTTCCCATGGTGACAGTGCTCATGTTGATAGTGCCCACGGTGACAGTGCTCATGGTGACAGTGCTCACAATGACAGTGCCCTTGGTGACAGTGCCCATGGTAATAGGGCTCACGGTGACACTGCCCATGGTGATATTGTTCACGGTGACACTGCCCATGGTGATAGAGCTCACGGTGATAGTGCTCACATTGACAGTGCCCTTGGGGATAGTGCTCATGGTAATACTGCTCATGGTGATAGTGCTCATGGCGATAGTTCGCATGGTGACAGTGCCCATGTGGAAAGTGCCCATGGTGGCAGTGCTCATGGTGACACGCCCATGGTGGCTGTGCTCATGCTGGCGGTGTCCATGGTTGGAGTTCCCATGGTGAAATTCCTTATGGTAGCACTGCCCATGATGATAGTGCTCATGGTGACAGTATCCATGGTGACAGTGCCTATGGTGACAGTGTCCATGGTGATAGTGCCCACAGTGACTGTGCTCATTGTGACAGTTTCTATGGTGAGAGTAACCATGATGACAGTGCTCATGGTGACAATGCCCACAGTGACAGTGCTCACGGTGATAGTGCTCACGTTGACATTGCCCTTGGTGATAGTACGCATGGTAATATTGCTCACGGTGACAGTGCCCATGGTGATAGTGCTCATGGTGATAGTGCTCATGGTAATAGTGATCATGGTGAAACTGCCTATGGTGACAGTGCCCACGGTGACACTGCCCATAGTGATATTTGCCATGGTGACAATGCTCATGGTGAGAGTTCCCATGGTGACAGTGCTCACGGTGACAGTGCTCATGGTGACACAGCCCATGGTGACTGTGCTAAAGCTGGCGGTGTATATGGTTGGAGTTCCCATGATGAAATTCCTCATGGTGGCACTCCCCATCATGATAGTGCTCATGGTGACAGTGCCCATGGTGAAATTATCCATGGTGACAGTGCTCATGGTGAGAGTTCCTATGGTGACTGTGCTCATGTTGACAGTGCCCATGGTGACAGTGCCCACGGTGACACTGCGCAAGGTGATAGTGCTCAACGTGATAGTGCCCATGGTAATAGTGCTGATGGTGACACTGCCCATGTTGATATTGCTCACGGTGACACTGCCCATGGTGATAGTGCTCACGGTGATAGTGCTCACGGTGACAGTGCCCTTGGTGATATTGCTCATGGTGATACAGCTCATGGCGGAAGTTCGCATGGTGACACTGCCCCTCTTGAAATTGCCCATGGTGACAGTGCTCATGTTGACACTGCCCATGGTGACTGTGCTCACGATGGAGGTGTACATGGTTGGAGTTCCCATGGTACAACTGTTATGGTGGTACTGCCCATGATGATAGTGCTCATGGTGACAGTGTCCATGGTGACAGTGCCCATGGTGATAGTGCCTATTGTGAGAGTGCCCATGGTGACAGTTCCCATGGTGACCATTTCCATGGTGATAATGCTCATGTTGACAGTGCCAACCGTGACAATGCTCATGGTGAGAGTTCCCATGGTGAAAGTGATCATCTTGACAATGCCCATGGCGACCGTTCCCATGGTGACATTTCCCATGGTGATAGTACTCACCGTGATAGTGCCCATGGTGACAGTTCCCATGGATACAGTGTCCATGGTGACAGTGCTCATTGTGGCACTGCCCATGGTGACTGTGCTCATGCTGGCGGTGTACTTGGTTGGAGTTCCGATGGTGAAATTCCTCATGGTAGCACTGCCCATGATGATAGTGCTCATGGTGACAGTGTCCGTCATGAGAGTGTCCATGGTGACAGTTCCCATGGTGATAGTGCATACCGTGATAGTGCCCATGGTGACAGTTCCCATGGATACAGTGCCCATGGTGACAGTGCTCACGGTGATAGTGCTCATGCAGACAGTTCGCATGGTGACACGGCCCATGTTGAAAGTGCCCATGGTGACAGTGCTCATAGTGGCACTGCCCATGATGATTGTGCTCATTCTGGCGGTGTACTTGGTTGGAGTTCCCATGGTGAAATTCCTCATGGTAGCACTGCCCATGCTGATAGTGCTCATGGTGACAGTGCACATGGTGACAATGCCCACACTGACAGTGCTCACGGTGTTAGTGCACATGGTGATAATGCCCATTGTAATTGTGCTCAAGGTGACAGTGCCCATGTTGATATTGCTCAAGGTGATAGTGTTCATGGTGACACTGCCCTTGATGATAGTGCTCTTGGTGATAGTGCTCATGGTAATAGTGTTCATGGTGACAGTGCCCATGGTGACACTGCTCATAGTGACAATTCCCATGGTGACAGTGCTCATGGTGAGAGTTCCCATGGTGACAGTGCACATGGTGACAGTTCCCATGGTGACAGTGCTCACTGTGACAGTGCTCACTGTGGCAGTGTCAATGGTTACAGTGCACATGGTGACCGTTCCCATAGTGACAGTTCCCATGGTGATAGTGCTCACCGTGATAGTGCCCATGGTGACAGTTCCCATGGAAACAGTGCCCATGGTGACAGTGCTCATGGTGACAGTGCCCACTGTGATAGTGCTCATGGTGGCAGTTTGCAGGGTGACAGTGGCCATGATGACAGTGCTCATGGTGGAAATGCCCACGGTGACAGTGCTCATGGTGACAGTGCTCATGATGACAGTGCCCTTGGTGATAGTACCCATGGTAATAGTGCTCACTGTGACAGTGCCCATGGTGATAGTGCTCATGGTGATAGTGCTCATGGTAATAGTGCTCATGGTGACACTGTCCATGGTGACAGTGCCCATGGTGGCAGTGCTCATGCTGAGAGTTCCCATGGTGACAGTGCACATGGTGACAGTTCCCATGGTGACACTGCTCATGGTGACAGTGCTCACTGTGGCAGTGCCAATGGTAACAGTGCTCATGGTGGCAGTGTCCATGGTGGCATTTACCAAAGTGACAGTGCTCATGGAGATATTTCCCATGGTAACATAGCTCATGATGACAGTGTCCATGGTGACAGTGCCCATGGTGACAGTGGCCATGTTGAAAGTACCTATGGTGACAGTGCTCATGGTGACAGTGCCCACGGTGACTATGCTCATGGTGACAGTGCTCACAGTGATAGTGCTCATGGTGACAGTTCGCATGGTGACAGGGCCCATGTTGAAAGTGCCCAAGGTGACAGTGCTCATGGTGGCACTGCCCATGATGATAGTGTTCATGGTGACAGTGCCTATGGTGACACTGCCCATTGTGATAGTGCTCACGGTGATAGTGTCCACAGTGACAGTGCTAATGGTGACAGTCCCCATGGTGACAGTGCCCATGATGACAGTGCTCATGGTGACAGTGCCCACGGTGATAGTGCTCATGGTGGCAGTTCACATGGTGACAGTTACCATGATGACAATGCTCATGGTGACAGTGCCCATGGTGACAGTGCTCATGGTGATAGTGCTCATGGTAATAGTGCTAATGGTGACACTGCCCATGGTGACAGTGCCCATGGTGACAGTCCCCATGGTCACAGTGACCGTGGTGACAGTGCCCATGGTGACATTTCCCATGCTGACAGTGCTCATGGTGAGAGTTCCCATGGTGACAGTGCTCATGATGACAGTGCCCATGGTGACCGTTCCCATGGTGACAGTTCCCATGGTGACAGTGCACACGGTAACAGTGCCCACGGTGACAGTGCTCACGGTGATAGTGCTCATGGTGACAGTGCCCATGTTGATATTGCTCACGGTGACCCTCCCCATCGTGATAGTGCTCACGGTGATAGTTCTCATGGTGACATTGTCCACGGTGATAATGCTCATGGTGACAGTGCCCTTGGTGATAGTGATCATGGTGATAGTGCTTATGGAGACATTTCCCATGGTGACAGTGCACATGTTGACAGTCCCCATGGTGACTGTGCTCATGCTGGCGGTGTATATGGTTGGACTTACAATGGTGAAATTCCTTATGGTGGCACTGCCCATGATTATAATGCTCATGGTGACAGTGTCCATGGTGACAGCGCCCATGGTGACAGTGCCCATGGTGACATTTCCCATGGTGATAGTGCTCATGGTGAGAGTTCCCATGGTGACAGTGCTCATCTTGGCAGTGCCCATAATGACCGTTCCCATGGTGACAGTTCCCATGGTGATAGGGCTCATGGTTACAGTGCTCATGGTGACAGTGAACACGGTGAAAGTGCCCGCAGTGACAGTGCTCATGGTGATAGTGCTCATGCTTATAGTGCCCACGGTGACAGTAGTCATGGTTAAAGTGTTCACGGTGATAGTGCTCACGGTGATAGTGCTCAGGGTGACAGTGCCCATAGTGATAGTGCTCACGGTGATAGTGCTCATGGTGACAGTTCCCATCGTGACAGTGCCCTTGGTGTTAGTGCTCATGGTAATACTGCTGATGGTGATAGTGCTCATGGTGACGGTTTGCATGTTGAGAGTGCCCATGTTGAAAGTGCCCATGGTGGCAGTGATCATGGTGACACTGCCCATTGTGACTGTGCTCATGCTGGCGGTGTACATAGTTGGAGTTCCCATGGTGAAATTCCTTATGGTGGCACTGCCCATGATGATAATTTTCATGGTGACATTGTCCATGGTGACAGTGCCTATGGTGACAGTGCCCATTGTGATAGTGCTCACGGTGATAGTGTCCACAGTGACAGTGCTAATGCTGACAGTCCCCATGGTGACAGTGCCCATGATGACAGTGCTCATGGTGACAGTGCCCATGGTGACAGTGCTCATGGTGACATTGCTCACGGTGACAGTGACCTTGGTGATAGTACCCATGGTAATAGGGGTCACTGTGACAGTGCTCATGGTGATATTGCTCACGGTGACACTGCCCATGGTGATAGTGCTCATGGTGATAGTGCTCATGTTGACAGTTCCCATGGTTACAGTGCCCATGGTGACTATGCTCATGATGAAAGTTCTCACGGTGATAGTGCTCATGGAGACAGTGCTCATGGTGACAGTTCGCATGGTAGACATGGTGAAGTTGAAAGTGCCCATGGTGACAGTGCCTATGGTGACAATGCTCATGTTGACAGTGCCCACTGTGACAGTGCTCACGGTGACAGTGCCCTTGGTGATAGTGCTTATGGTGATAGTGCTCATTGTGACTGTTTGCATGGTGACAGTGCCCATGTTGAAAGTGCCCATGGTGACAGTACCCATGGTGACAGTGCCCATGGTGACAGTGCTCAAGTTGAGATTGCCCATGGTGACCATTCCCATGGTGACAGTTCCCATGGTGATAGTGCTCATGGTAACAGTGCTCATGTTGACAGTGCACATGGTGACAATGCCCACACTGACATTGCTCACGGTGATAGTGCTCATGGTGATAATGCCCATTGTAATAGTGCTCACGGTGACAATGCCCATGTTGATATTGCTCCAGGTGACACTGCCCATGGTGATAGTGCTCACGGTGATAGTGCTCATAGTAATAGTGCTCATGGTGACACTACCCATGGTGACAGTGCCCATGGTGACACTGCCCATTGTGACATTTCCCATGGTGACAGTGCTCATGGTGAGAGTTCCCATGGTGACAGTGCACATGGTGACAGTTCCCATGGTGACAGTGCCCACGTTGACATTGCTCATGGTGACAGTGCTCACGGTGACAGTGACTTTGGTGATAGTACCCATGGTAATAGAGGTCACAGTGACAGTGCCCATGGTGATATTGCTCACGGTGACACTGCCCATGGTGATAGTGCTCACAGTGATATTGCTCATGGTGACAGTTCCCATGGTTACAGTGCCCATGGTGACAGTGCTCATGGTGACAGTGCCCACGGTGACTATGCTCATGGTGACAGTGCTCACAGAGATACTGCTCATGGTGACAGTTCGCATGGCGACAGGGCCCATGTTAAAAGTGCCCATGGTGACAATGCTCATGGTGACACTGCCCATGGTGACTGTGCTGATGTTCACGGTGTACATGGTTGGAATTCCCATGGTGAAATTCCTTATGGTGGCATTGCCCATGATGTTAGTGCTCATGGTGAATGTGTCCATGGTGACAGTGCCTATGGTGACAGTGCCCATGGTGACATTTCCCCGGGTGACAGTGCTCATACTGACAGTTCCCATGGTGACAGTGCCCATGGTGACAGTGCTAATGTTGACACTGCCCACGGTGACAGTGCTCATGGTGACAGTGTCCTTGGTGACAGTACCCATGGTAATAGTGCTCACGGTGACAGTGCCCACGGTGATATTGCTCATGGTGACACTGCCCATGGTGATAGTGCCAACGGTTACAGTTCTCATGGTGACAGTGCCCATGGTGACAGTGCTCACGTTGACAGTGCCCATGGTGATATTGTTCATGGTGACACTGCCCAGGGTGATAGTGCTAACGGTGATAGTGCTCATGGTGATAGTTCCCATGGTTACAGTGCTCATGGTGACAGTGCTCACGGTGATAGTGCTCACATTGACAGTGCCCTTGGTGATAGTGCTCACGGTGATAGTACCCACAGTGACAGATCAAATGATGACAGTTCCCATGGTGACAGTGCCCATGATGACAGTGCTCATGGTGACAGTGTCCACGGTGAGAGTGCTCATGTTGACACTGCTCACGGTAACAGTGCCCTTGGTGATAGTACCCATGTTAATAGTGCTCACGGTGATAGAGCCCACGGTGACATTTCCCATGGTGACAGTGCTCACTTTGACAGTGTACACGATGACAGTGCCCACGGTGACAGTGTTTATGGTGATATTACTAACGGGGACACGGCCCATGTTCATAGTGCTCACGGTGATAGTGCTCATGGTGACAGTTACCATGGTGACAGTGCCCACAGTGACAGTGCTCATGGTGACATTACCCACAGTGACAGTACTCATGGTGACAGTACGCATGGTGACAGTGCCCATGGTGACAGTGCTCATGGTGACACAGCCCATGGTGACTGTGCTAAAGCTGGCGGTGCATATGGTTGGAGTTCCCATGGTGAAATTCCTCATGGTGGCACTGCCCATGATGATAGTGCTCATGGTGACGGTGCCCATGGTGACATTTCCCATGGTGACAGTGCTCATGGTGAGAGTTCCCAGGCCGACCGTGCCCATGATGACAGTGCTCATGTTTACTGTGCCCACGGTGAAAGTGCTCATGGTAACAGTGATCACGGTGACAGTGCCCTTGGTGATAGTCCCCATGGTAACAGTGCTCAATGTGACAGTGCCCATGGTGATATTTCTCACGGTGACACTGCCCATGGTGATAGTGCTCACGGTGATTGTGCTCATGGTGACAGTTCCCATGGTTACAGTGCCCACTGTGACAGTGCCCATGGTGACAGTGCCCACGGTGACAGTGCTCATGGTGACAGTGCTCATGGTGATAGTGCTCACGGTGATAGTGCTCACGGTGACAGTGCCCTTGGTGATAGTGCTCATGGTGATAGTTCTCATGGTGGCAGTTTGCATGGTGACACTGCCCCTGTTGAAAGTGCCCATGGTGACAGTGCTCATGTTGACACTGCCCATGGTGACAGTGCTCATGTTGGAGGTGTACATGGTTGGAGTTCCCATGGTACAACTGTTATGGTGCACTGCCCATGATGATAGTGCTCATGGTGACAGTGTCCATGGTGACAGTGCCTATGGTGAGAGTGCCCATGGTGACAGCGCCCATGGTGACCGTTTCCATGGTGACAGTGCTCATGTTGACAGTGCCCATGGTGACCGTTCCCATGGTGACAGTTCCCATGGTGATAGTGCTCACCGTGATAGTGCCCATTGTGACAGTTCCCATGGATCCAGTGCCCATGGTGACAGTGCTCATTGTGACAGTGCCCTCGGTGATAGAGCTCATGGTGGCATTTCGCATGGTGACAGGGCCCATGACGACAGTGCTCATGGTTACAATGCCCAAGGAGACAGTGCTCATGGTTACAGTGCTCACGGTGACAGTGCTCATGGTGACATTGCCCATGGTGACAGTGCTCATGGTGACACTGCCCATGGTGATAGTGCCAACGGTTACAGTTCTCATGGTGACAGTGCCCATGGTGACAGTGATCACAGTGACAGTGCCCATGGTGATATTGTTCATGGTGACACTGCCCAGGGTGATAGTGCTAACGGTGATAGTGCTCATGGTGATAGTTCCCATGGTTACAGTGCTCATGGTGACAGTGCTCACGGTGATAGTGCTCACATTGACAGTGCCCTTGGTGATAGTGCTCACGGTGATAGTACCCACAGTGACAGATCAAATGATGACAGTTCCCATGGTGACAGTGCCCATGATGACAGTGCTCATGGTGACAGTGTCCACGGTGAGAGTGCTCATGTTGACACTGCTCACGGTAACAGTGCCCTTGGTGATAGTACCCATGTTAATAGTGCTCACGGTGATAGAGCCCACGGTGACATTTCCCATGGTGACAGTGCTCACTTTGACAGTGTACACGATGACAGTGCCCACGGTGACAGTGTTTATGGTGATATTACTAACGGGGACACGGCCCATGTTCATAGTGCTCACGGTGATAGTGCTCATGGTGACAGTTCGCATGGTGACAGTGCCCACGGTGACAGTGCTCATGGTGACATTACCCACAGTGACAGTGCTCTTGATGATAGTGCTCATGGTTAAAGTTCTCATGGTGAGAGTGCTCATGGTAACACTGACCATCGTGACTGTGCTCATGCTGGCGGTGTACATGGCTGGAGTCCCCATGGTGAAATTTCTTATGCTGGCAGTGCCCATGATGATAGTGCTCATGGTGACAGTGTCCATCGTGAGAGTGCCCATGGTGACAGTGCTCATGGTGACCCTGCCCATGGTGAGAGTTCCCATGGTGATATTTCCCATGTTGACAGTGCTCATGTTGACAGTGCACACGGTGACAGTGTTCATGGTGATATTGCTCAAGGTGACGGTGCCCATGGTTATAGTGCTCACGTTGATAGTGCTCATGGTGACAGTTCCCATGGTGACAGTGCTCATGGTGACATTTCCCATGGTAACAGAGCTCATGATGACAGTGTCCATGGTGACAGTGCCCATGTTGAAAGTGCCCATGGTGACATTGCTCATGGTGACACTGCCATGGTGACTGTGCTCATGCTGGCGGTGTACATGATTGGAGTTCCCATGGTGAAATTCCTCATGGTGGCACTGCCCATGATGACACTGCCCATGGTGACAGTGCCCATGGTGACATTTCCCATGGTGACAGTGCTCATGTTGACAGTGCACATGGTGACAGTGCCCACGGTGACATTTCCCATGGTTACAGTGTTCATGGTGATATTGCTCACGGTGACAGTGCCCATGGTTATAGTCCTCACGGTGATAGTGCTCATGGTGACAGTTCCCATGGTGACAGTGCCCACGGTGACAGTGCTCATGGTGACATTGCCCACGGTGACAGTTCTCATGGTAACAGTTCCCATGGTGACAGTGCTCATGTTGATAGTGCCCACGGTGACAGTGCTCATGGTGACAGTGCTCACAATGACAGTGCCCTTGGTGATAGTGCCCATGGTAATAGGGCTCACGGTGACACTGCCCATGGTGATATTGTTCATGGTGACACTGCCCATGGTGATAGAGCTCACGGTGATAGTGCTCACATTGACAGTGCCCTTGGGGATAGTGCTCATGGTAATACTGCTCATGGTGATAGTGCTCATGGCGATAGTTCGCATGGTGACAGTGCCCATGTGGAAAGTGCCCATGGTGGCAGTGCTCATGGTGACACGCCCATGGTGGCTGTGCTCATGCTGGCGGTGTCCATGGTTGGAGTTCCCATGGTGAAATTCCTTATGGTAGCACTGCCCATGATGATAGTGCTCATGGTGACAGTATCCATGGTGACAGTGCCTATGGTGACAGTGTCCATGGTGATAGTGCCCACAGTGACTGTGCTCATTGTGACAGTTTCTATGGTGAGAGTAACCATGATGACAGTGCTCATGGTGACAATGCCCACAGTGACAGTGCTCACGGTGATAGTGCTCACGTTGACATTGCCCTTGGTGATAGTACGCATGGTAATATTGCTCACGGTGACAGTGCCCATGGTGATAGTGCTCATGGTGATAGTGCTCATGGTAATAGTGATCATGGTGAAACTGCCTATGGTGACAGTGCCCACGGTGACACTGCCCATAGTGATATTTGCCATGGTGACAATGCTCATGGTGAGAGTTCCCATGGTGACAGTGCTCACGGTGACAGTGCTCATGGTGACACAGCCCATGGTGACTGTGCTAAAGCTGGCGGTGTATATGGTTGGAGTTCCCATGATGAAATTCCTCATGGTGGCACTCCCCATCATGATAGTGCTCATGGTGACAGTGCCCATGGTGAAATTATCCATGGTGACAGTGCTCATGGTGAGAGTTCCTATGGTGACTGTGCTCATGTTGACAGTGCCCATGGTGACAGTGCCCACGGTGACACTGCGCAAGGTGATAGTGCTCAACGTGATAGTGCCCATGGTAATAGTGCTGATGGTGACACTGCCCATGTTGATATTGCTCACGGTGACACTGCCCATGGTGATAGTGCTCACGGTGATAGTGCTCACGGTGACAGTGCCCTTGGTGATATTGCTCATGGTGATACAGCTCATGGCGGAAGTTCGCATGGTGACACTGCCCCTCTTGAAATTGCCCATGGTGACAGTGCTCATGTTGACACTGCCCATGGTGACTGTGCTCACGATGGAGGTGTACATGGTTGGAGTTCCCATGGTACAACTGTTATGGTGGTACTGCCCATGATGATAGTGCTCATGGTGACAGTGTCCATGGTGACAGTGCCCATGGTGATAGTGCCTATTGTGAGAGTGCCCATGGTGACAGTTCCCATGGTGACCATTTCCATGGTGATAATGCTCATGTTGACAGTGCCAACCGTGACAATGCTCATGGTGAGAGTTCCCATGGTGAAAGTGATCATCTTGACAATGCCCATGGCGACCGTTCCCATGGTGACATTTCCCATGGTGATAGTACTCACCGTGATAGTGCCCATGGTGACAGTTCCCATGGATACAGTGTCCATGGTGACAGTGCTCATTGTGGCACTGCCCATGGTGACTGTGCTCATGCTGGCGGTGTACTTGGTTGGAGTTCCGATGGTGAAATTCCTCATGGTAGCACTGCCCATGATGATAGTGCTCATGGTGACAGTGTCCGTCATGAGAGTGTCCATGGTGACAGTTCCCATGGTGATAGTGCATACCGTGATAGTGCCCATGGTGACAGTTCCCATGGATACAGTGCCCATGGTGACAGTGCTCACGGTGATAGTGCTCATGCAGACAGTTCGCATGGTGACACGGCCCATGTTGAAAGTGCCCATGGTGACAGTGCTCATAGTGGCACTGCCCATGATGATTGTGCTCATTCTGGCGGTGTACTTGGTTGGAGTTCCCATGGTGAAATTCCTCATGGTAGCACTGCCCATGCTGATAGTGCTCATGGTGACAGTGCACATGGTGACAATGCCCACACTGACAGTGCTCACGGTGTTAGTGCACATGGTGATAATGCCCATTGTAATTGTGCTCAAGGTGACAGTGCCCATGTTGATATTGCTCAAGGTGATAGTGTTCATGGTGACACTGCCCTTGATGATAGTGCTCTTGGTGATAGTGCTCATGGTAATAGTGTTCATGGTGACAGTGCCCATGGTGACACTGCTCATAGTGACAATTCCCATGGTGACAGTGCTCATGGTGAGAGTTCCCATGGTGACAGTGCACATGGTGACAGTTCCCATGGTGACAGTGCTCACTGTGACAGTGCTCACTGTGGCAGTGTCAATGGTTACAGTGCACATGGTGACCGTTCCCATAGTGACAGTTCCCATGGTGATAGTGCTCACCGTGATAGTGCCCATGGTGACAGTTCCCATGGAAACAGTGCCCATGGTGACAGTGCTCATGGTGACAGTGCCCACTGTGATAGTGCTCATGGTGGCAGTTTGCAGGGTGACAGTGGCCATGATGACAGTGCTCATGGTGGAAATGCCCACGGTGACAGTGCTCATGGTGACAGTGCTCATGATGACAGTGCCCTTGGTGATAGTACCCATGGTAATAGTGCTCACTGTGACAGTGCCCATGGTGATAGTGCTCATGGTGATAGTGCTCATGGTAATAGTGCTCATGGTGACACTGTCCATGGTGACAGTGCCCATGGTGGCAGTGCTCATGCTGAGAGTTCCCATGGTGACAGTGCACATGGTGACAGTTCCCATGGTGACACTGCTCATGGTGACAGTGCTCACTGTGGCAGTGCCAATGGTAACAGTGCTCATGGTGGCAGTGTCCATGGTGGCATTTACCAAAGTGACAGTGCTCATGGAGATATTTCCCATGGTAACATAGCTCATGATGACAGTGTCCATGGTGACAGTGCCCATGGTGACAGTGGCCATGTTGAAAGTACCTATGGTGACAGTGCTCATGGTGACAGTGCCCACGGTGACTATGCTCATGGTGACAGTGCTCACAGTGATAGTGCTCATGGTGACAGTTCGCATGGTGACAGGGCCCATGTTGAAAGTGCCCAAGGTGACAGTGCTCATGGTGGCACTGCCCATGATGATAGTGTTCATGGTGACAGTGCCTATGGTGACACTGCCCATTGTGATAGTGCTCACGGTGATAGTGTCCACAGTGACAGTGCTAATGGTGACAGTCCCCATGGTGACAGTGCCCATGATGACAGTGCTCATGGTGACAGTGCCCACGGTGATAGTGCTCATGGTGGCAGTTCACATGGTGACAGTTACCATGATGACAATGCTCATGGTGACAGTGCCCATGGTGACAGTGCTCATGGTGATAGTGCTCATGGTAATAGTGCTAATGGTGACACTGCCCATGGTGACAGTGCCCATGGTGACAGTCCCCATGGTCACAGTGACCGTGGTGACAGTGCCCATGGTGACATTTCCCATGCTGACAGTGCTCATGGTGAGAGTTCCCATGGTGACAGTGCTCATGATGACAGTGCCCATGGTGACCGTTCCCATGGTGACAGTTCCCATGGTGACAGTGCACACGGTAACAGTGCCCACGGTGACAGTGCTCACGGTGATAGTGCTCATGGTGACAGTGCCCATGTTGATATTGCTCACGGTGACCCTCCCCATCGTGATAGTGCTCACGGTGATAGTTCTCATGGTGACATTGTCCACGGTGATAATGCTCATGGTGACAGTGCCCTTGGTGATAGTGATCATGGTGATAGTGCTTATGGAGACATTTCCCATGGTGACAGTGCACATGTTGACAGTCCCCATGGTGACTGTGCTCATGCTGGCGGTGTATATGGTTGGACTTACAATGGTGAAATTCCTTATGGTGGCACTGCCCATGATTATAATGCTCATGGTGACAGTGTCCATGGTGACAGCGCCCATGGTGACAGTGCCCATGGTGACATTTCCCATGGTGATAGTGCTCATGGTGAGAGTTCCCATGGTGACAGTGCTCATCTTGGCAGTGCCCATAATGACCGTTCCCATGGTGACAGTTCCCATGGTGATAGGGCTCATGGTTACAGTGCTCATGGTGACAGTGAACACGGTGAAAGTGCCCGCAGTGACAGTGCTCATGGTGATAGTGCTCATGCTTATAGTGCCCACGGTGACAGTAGTCATGGTTAAAGTGTTCACGGTGATAGTGCTCACGGTGATAGTGCTCAGGGTGACAGTGCCCATAGTGATAGTGCTCACGGTGATAGTGCTCATGGTGACAGTTCCCATCGTGACAGTGCCCTTGGTGTTAGTGCTCATGGTAATACTGCTGATGGTGATAGTGCTCATGGTGACGGTTTGCATGTTGAGAGTGCCCATGTTGAAAGTGCCCATGGTGGCAGTGATCATGGTGACACTGCCCATTGTGACTGTGCTCATGCTGGCGGTGTACATAGTTGGAGTTCCCATGGTGAAATTCCTTATGGTGGCACTGCCCATGATGATAATTTTCATGGTGACATTGTCCATGGTGACAGTGCCTATGGTGACAGTGCCCATTGTGATAGTGCTCACGGTGATAGTGTCCACAGTGACAGTGCTAATGCTGACAGTCCCCATGGTGACAGTGCCCATGATGACAGTGCTCATGGTGACAGTGCCCATGGTGACAGTGCTCATGGTGACATTGCTCACGGTGACAGTGACCTTGGTGATAGTACCCATGGTAATAGGGGTCACTGTGACAGTGCTCATGGTGATATTGCTCACGGTGACACTGCCCATGGTGATAGTGCTCATGGTGATAGTGCTCATGTTGACAGTTCCCATGGTTACAGTGCCCATGGTGACTATGCTCATGATGAAAGTTCTCACGGTGATAGTGCTCATGGAGACAGTGCTCATGGTGACAGTTCGCATGGTAGACATGGTGAAGTTGAAAGTGCCCATGGTGACAGTGCCTATGGTGACAATGCTCATGTTGACAGTGCCCACTGTGACAGTGCTCACGGTGACAGTGCCCTTGGTGATAGTGCTTATGGTGATAGTGCTCATTGTGACTGTTTGCATGGTGACAGTGCCCATGTTGAAAGTGCCCATGGTGACAGTACCCATGGTGACAGTGCCCATGGTGACAGTGCTCAAGTTGAGATTGCCCATGGTGACCATTCCCATGGTGACAGTTCCCATGGTGATAGTGCTCATGGTAACAGTGCTCATGTTGACAGTGCACATGGTGACAATGCCCACACTGACATTGCTCACGGTGATAGTGCTCATGGTGATAATGCCCATTGTAATAGTGCTCACGGTGACAATGCCCATGTTGATATTGCTCCAGGTGACACTGCCCATGGTGATAGTGCTCACGGTGATAGTGCTCATAGTAATAGTGCTCATGGTGACACTACCCATGGTGACAGTGCCCATGGTGACACTGCCCATTGTGACATTTCCCATGGTGACAGTGCTCATGGTGAGAGTTCCCATGGTGACAGTGCACATGGTGACAGTTCCCATGGTGACAGTGCCCACGTTGACATTGCTCATGGTGACAGTGCTCACGGTGACAGTGACTTTGGTGATAGTACCCATGGTAATAGAGGTCACAGTGACAGTGCCCATGGTGATATTGCTCACGGTGACACTGCCCATGGTGATAGTGCTCACAGTGATATTGCTCATGGTGACAGTTCCCATGGTTACAGTGCCCATGGTGACAGTGCTCATGGTGACAGTGCCCACGGTGACTATGCTCATGGTGACAGTGCTCACAGAGATACTGCTCATGGTGACAGTTCGCATGGCGACAGGGCCCATGTTAAAAGTGCCCATGGTGACAATGCTCATGGTGACACTGCCCATGGTGACTGTGCTGATGTTCACGGTGTACATGGTTGGAATTCCCATGGTGAAATTCCTTATGGTGGCATTGCCCATGATGTTAGTGCTCATGGTGAATGTGTCCATGGTGACAGTGCCTATGGTGACAGTGCCCATGGTGACATTTCCCCGGGTGACAGTGCTCATACTGACAGTTCCCATGGTGACAGTGCCCATGGTGACAGTGCTAATGTTGACACTGCCCACGGTGACAGTGCTCATGGTGACAGTGTCCTTGGTGACAGTACCCATGGTAATAGTGCTCACGGTGACAGTGCCCACGGTGATATTGCTCATGGTGACACTGCCCATGGTGATAGTGCCAACGGTTACAGTTCTCATGGTGACAGTGCCCATGGTGACAGTGCTCACGTTGACAGTGCCCATGGTGATATTGTTCATGGTGACACTGCCCAGGGTGATAGTGCTAACGGTGATAGTGCTCATGGTGATAGTTCCCATGGTTACAGTGCTCATGGTGACAGTGCTCACGGTGATAGTGCTCACATTGACAGTGCCCTTGGTGATAGTGCTCACGGTGATAGTACCCACAGTGACAGATCAAATGATGACAGTTCCCATGGTGACAGTGCCCATGATGACAGTGCTCATGGTGACAGTGTCCACGGTGAGAGTGCTCATGTTGACACTGCTCACGGTAACAGTGCCCTTGGTGATAGTACCCATGTTAATAGTGCTCACGGTGATAGAGCCCACGGTGACATTTCCCATGGTGACAGTGCTCACTTTGACAGTGTACACGATGACAGTGCCCACGGTGACAGTGTTTATGGTGATATTACTAACGGGGACACGGCCCATGTTCATAGTGCTCACGGTGATAGTGCTCATGGTGACAGTTACCATGGTGACAGTGCCCACAGTGACAGTGCTCATGGTGACATTACCCACAGTGACAGTACTCATGGTGACAGTACGCATGGTGACAGTGCCCATGGTGACAGTGCTCATGGTGACACAGCCCATGGTGACTGTGCTAAAGCTGGCGGTGCATATGGTTGGAGTTCCCATGGTGAAATTCCTCATGGTGGCACTGCCCATGATGATAGTGCTCATGGTGACGGTGCCCATGGTGACATTTCCCATGGTGACAGTGCTCATGGTGAGAGTTCCCAGGCCGACCGTGCCCATGATGACAGTGCTCATGTTTACTGTGCCCACGGTGAAAGTGCTCATGGTAACAGTGATCACGGTGACAGTGCCCTTGGTGATAGTCCCCATGGTAACAGTGCTCAATGTGACAGTGCCCATGGTGATATTTCTCACGGTGACACTGCCCATGGTGATAGTGCTCACGGTGATTGTGCTCATGGTGACAGTTCCCATGGTTACAGTGCCCACTGTGACAGTGCCCATGGTGACAGTGCCCACGGTGACAGTGCTCATGGTGACAGTGCTCATGGTGATAGTGCTCACGGTGATAGTGCTCACGGTGACAGTGCCCTTGGTGATAGTGCTCATGGTGATAGTTCTCATGGTGGCAGTTTGCATGGTGACACTGCCCCTGTTGAAAGTGCCCATGGTGACAGTGCTCATGTTGACACTGCCCATGGTGACAGTGCTCATGTTGGAGGTGTACATGGTTGGAGTTCCCATGGTACAACTGTTATGGTGCACTGCCCATGATGATAGTGCTCATGGTGACAGTGTCCATGGTGACAGTGCCTATGGTGAGAGTGCCCATGGTGACAGCGCCCATGGTGACCGTTTCCATGGTGACAGTGCTCATGTTGACAGTGCCCATGGTGACCGTTCCCATGGTGACAGTTCCCATGGTGATAGTGCTCACCGTGATAGTGCCCATTGTGACAGTTCCCATGGATCCAGTGCCCATGGTGACAGTGCTCATTGTGACAGTGCCCTCGGTGATAGAGCTCATGGTGGCATTTCGCATGGTGACAGGGCCCATGACGACAGTGCTCATGGTTACAATGCCCAAGGAGACAGTGCTCATGGTTACAGTGCTCACGGTGACAGTGCTCATGGTGACATTGCCCATGGTGACAGTGCTCATGGTGACACTGCCCATGGTGATAGTGCCAACGGTTACAGTTCTCATGGTGACAGTGCCCATGGTGACAGTGATCACAGTGACAGTGCCCATGGTGATATTGTTCATGGTGACACTGCCCAGGGTGATAGTGCTAACGGTGATAGTGCTCATGGTGATAGTTCCCATGGTTACAGTGCTCATGGTGACAGTGCTCACGGTGATAGTGCTCACATTGACAGTGCCCTTGGTGATAGTGCTCACGGTGATAGTACCCACAGTGACAGATCAAATGATGACAGTTCCCATGGTGACAGTGCCCATGATGACAGTGCTCATGGTGACAGTGTCCACGGTGAGAGTGCTCATGTTGACACTGCTCACGGTAACAGTGCCCTTGGTGATAGTACCCATGTTAATAGTGCTCACGGTGATAGAGCCCACGGTGACATTTCCCATGGTGACAGTGCTCACTTTGACAGTGTACACGATGACAGTGCCCACGGTGACAGTGTTTATGGTGATATTACTAACGGGGACACGGCCCATGTTCATAGTGCTCACGGTGATAGTGCTCATGGTGACAGTTCGCATGGTGACAGTGCCCACGGTGACAGTGCTCATGGTGACATTACCCACAGTGACAGTGCTCTTGATGATAGTGCTCATGGTTAAAGTTCTCATGGTGAGAGTGCTCATGGTAACACTGACCATCGTGACTGTGCTCATGCTGGCGGTGTACATGGCTGGAGTCCCCATGGTGAAATTTCTTATGCTGGCAGTGCCCATGATGATAGTGCTCATGGTGACAGTGTCCATCGTGAGAGTGCCCATGGTGACAGTGCTCATGGTGACCCTGCCCATGGTGAGAGTTCCCATGGTGATATTTCCCATGTTGACAGTGCTCATGTTGACAGTGCACACGGTGACAGTGTTCATGGTGATATTGCTCAAGGTGACGGTGCCCATGGTTATAGTGCTCACGTTGATAGTGCTCATGGTGACAGTTCCCATGGTGACAGTGCTCATGGTGACATTTCCCATGGTAACAGAGCTCATGATGACAGTGTCCATGGTGACAGTGCCCATGTTGAAAGTGCCCATGGTGACATTGCTCATGGTGACACTGCCATGGTGACTGTGCTCATGCTGGCGGTGTACATGATTGGAGTTCCCATGGTGAAATTCCTCATGGTGGCACTGCCCATGATGACACTGCCCATGGTGACAGTGCCCATGGTGACATTTCCCATGGTGACAGTGCTCATGTTGACAGTGCACATGGTGACAGTGCCCACGGTGACATTTCCCATGGTTACAGTGTTCATGGTGATATTGCTCACGGTGACAGTGCCCATGGTTATAGTCCTCACGGTGATAGTGCTCATGGTGACAGTTCCCATGGTGACAGTGCCCACGGTGACAGTGCTCATGGTGACATTGCCCACGGTGACAGTTCTCATGGTAACAGTTCCCATGGTGACAGTGCTCATGTTGATAGTGCCCACGGTGACAGTGCTCATGGTGACAGTGCTCACAATGACAGTGCCCTTGGTGATAGTGCCCATGGTAATAGGGCTCACGGTGACACTGCCCATGGTGATATTGTTCATGGTGACACTGCCCATGGTGATAGAGCTCACGGTGATAGTGCTCACATTGACAGTGCCCTTGGGGATAGTGCTCATGGTAATACTGCTCATGGTGATAGTGCTCATGGCGATAGTTCGCATGGTGACAGTGCCCATGTGGAAAGTGCCCATGGTGGCAGTGCTCATGGTGACACGCCCATGGTGGCTGTGCTCATGCTGGCGGTGTCCATGGTTGGAGTTCCCATGGTGAAATTCCTTATGGTAGCACTGCCCATGATGATAGTGCTCATGGTGACAGTATCCATGGTGACAGTGCCTATGGTGACAGTGTCCATGGTGATAGTGCCCACAGTGACTGTGCTCATTGTGACAGTTTCTATGGTGAGAGTAACCATGATGACAGTGCTCATGGTGACAATGCCCACAGTGACAGTGCTCACGGTGATAGTGCTCACGTTGACATTGCCCTTGGTGATAGTACGCATGGTAATATTGCTCACGGTGACAGTGCCCATGGTGATAGTGCTCATGGTGATAGTGCTCATGGTAATAGTGATCATGGTGTAACTGCCTATGGTGACAGTGCCCACGGTGACACTGCCCATAGTGATATTTGCCATGGTGACAATGCTCATGGTGAGAGTTCCCATGGTGACAGTGCTCACGGTGACAGTGCTCATGGTGACACAGCCCATGGTGACTGTGCTAAAGCTGGCGGTGTATATGGTTGGAGTTCCCATGATGAAATTCCTCATGGTGGCACTCCCCATGATGATAGTGCTCATGGTGACAGTGCCCAGGGTGAAATTATCCATGGTGACAGTGCTCATGGTGAGAGTTCCTATGGTGACTGTGCTCATGTTGACAGTGCCCATGGTGACAGTGCCCACGGTGACACTGCGCAAGGTGATAGTGCCCATGGTAATACTGCTGATGGTGACACTGCCCATGTTGATATTGCTCACGGTGACACTGCCCATGGTGATAGTGCTCACGGTGATAGTGCTCACGGTGACAGTGCCCTTGGTGATATTGCTCATGGTGATACAGCTCATGGCGGAAGTTCGCATGGTGACACTGCCCCTCTTGAAATTGCCCATGGTGACAGTGCTCATGTTGACACTGCCCATGGTGACTGTGCTCACGATGGAGGTGTACATGGTTGGAGTTCCCATGGTACAACTGTTATGGTGGTACTGCCCATGATGATAGTGCTCATGGTGACAGTGTCCATGGTGACAGTGCCCATGGTGATAGTGCCTATTGTGAGAGTGCCCATGGTGACAGTTCCCATGGTGACCATTTCCATGGTGATAATGCTCATGTTGACAGTGCCAACCGTGACAATGCTCATGGTGAGAGTTCCCATGGTGAAAGTGATCATCTTGACAATGCCCATGGCAACCGTTCCCATGGTGACATTTCCCATGGTGATAGTACTCACCGTGATAGTGCCCATGGTGACAGTTCCCATGGATACAGTGTCCATGGTGACAGTGCTCATTGTGGCACTGCCCATGGTGACTGTGCTCATGCTGGCGGTGTACTTGGTTGGAGTTCCGATGGTGAAATTCCTCATGGTAGCACTGCCCATGATGATAGTGCTCATGGTGACAGTGTCCGTCATGAGAGTGTCCATGGTGACAGTTCCCATGGTGATAGTGCATACCGTGATAGTGCCCATGGTGACAGTTCCCATGGATACAGTGCCCATGGTGACAGTGCTCACGGTGATAGTGCTCATGCAGACAGTTCGCATGGTGACACGGCCCATGTTGAAAGTGCCCATGGTGACAGTGCTCATAGTGGCACTGCCCATGATGATTGTGCTCATTCTGGCGGTGTACTTGGTTGGAGTTCCCATGGTGAAATTCCTCATGGTAGCACTGCCCATGCTGATAGTGCTCATGGTGACAGTGCACATGGTGACAATGCCCACACTGACAGTGCTCACGGTGTTAGTGCACATGGTGATAATGCCCATTGTAATTGTGCTCAAGGTGACAGTGCCCATGTTGATATTGCTCAAGGTGATAGTGCTCATGGTGACACTGCCCTTGATGATAGTGCTCTTGGTGATAGTGCTCATGGTAATAGTGTTCATGGTGACAGTGCCCATGGTGACACTGCTCATAGTGACAATTCCCATGGTGACAGTGCTCATGGTGAGAGTTCCCATGGTGACAGTGCACATGGTGACAGTTCCCATGGTGACAGTGCTCACTGTGACAGTGCTCACTGTGGCAGTGTCAATGGTTACAGTGCACATGGTGACCGTTCCCATAGTGACAGTTCCCATGGTGATAGTGCTCACCGTGATAGTGCCCATGGTGACAGTTCCCATGGAAACAGTGCCCATGGTGACAGTGCTCATGGTGACAGTGCCCACTGTGATAGTGCTCATGGTGGCAGTTTGCAGGGTGACAGTGGCCATGATGACAGTGCTCATGGTGGAAATGCCCACGGTGACAGTGCTCATGGTGACAGTGCTCATGATGACAGTGCCCTTGGTGATAGTACCCATGGTAATAGTGCTCACTGTGACAGTGCCCATGGTGATAGTGCTCATGGTGATAGTGCTCATGGTAATAGTGCTCATGGTGACACTGTCCATGGTGACAGTGCCCATGGTGGCAGTGCTCATGCTGAGAGTTCCCATGGTGACAGTGCACATGGTGACAGTTCCCATGGTGACACTGCTCATGGTGACAGTGCTCACTGTGGCAGTGCCAATGGTAACAGTGCTCATGGTGGCAGTGTCCATGGTGGCATTTACCAAAGTGACAGTGCTCATGGAGATATTTCCCATGGTAACATAGCTCATGATGACAGTGTCCATGGTGACAGTGCCCATGTTGAAAGTGCCCATGGTGACATTGCTCATGGTGACACTGCCATGGTGACTGTGCTCATGCTGGCGGTGTACATGATTGGAGTTCCCATGGTGAAATTCCTCATGGTGTCACTGCCCATGATGACACTGCCCATGGTGACAGTGCCCATGGTGACATTTCCCATGGTGACAGTGCTCATGTTGACAGTGCACATGGTGACAGTGCCCACGGTGACATTTCCCATGGTTACAGTGTTCATGGTGATATTGCTCACGGTGACAGTGCCCATGGTTATAGTCCTCACGGTGATAGTGCTCATGGTGACAGTTCCCATGGTGACAGTGCCCACGGTGACAGTGCTCATGGTGACACAGCCCATGGTGACTGTGCTAAAGCTGGCGGTGCATATGGTTGGAGTTCCCATGGTGAAATTCCTCATGGTGGCACTGCCCATGATGATAGTGCTCATGGTGACGGTGCCCATGGTGACATTTCCCATGGTGACAGTGCTCATGGTGAGAGTTCCCAGGCCGACCGTGCCCATGATGACAGTGCTCATGTTTACTGTGCCCACGGTGAAAGTGCTCATGGTAACAGTGATCACGGTGACAGTGCCCTTGGTGATAGTCCCCATGGTAACAGTGCTCAATGTGACAGTGCCCATGGTGATATTTCTCACGGTGACACTGCCCATGGTGATAGTGCTCACGGTGATTGTGCTCATGGTGACAGTTCCCATGGTTACAGTGCCCACTGTGACAGTGCCCATGGTGACAGTGCCCACGGTGACAGTGCTCATGGTGACAGTGCTCATGGTGATAGTGCTCACGGTGATAGTGCTCACGGTGACAGTGCCCTTGGTGATAGTGCTCATGGTGATAGTTCTCATGGTGGCAGTTTGCATGGTGACACTGCCCCTGTTGAAAGTGCCCATGGTGACAGTGCTCATGTTGACACTGCCCATGGTGACAGTGCTCATGTTGGAGGTGTACATGGTTGGAGTTCCCATGGTACAACTGTTATGGTGCACTGCCCATGATGATAGTGCTCATGGTGACAGTGTCCATGGTGACAGTGCCTATGGTGAGAGTGCCCATGGTGACAGCGCCCATGGTGACCGTTTCCATGGTGACAGTGCTCATGTTGACAGTGCCCATGGTGACCGTTCCCATGGTGACAGTTCCCATGGTGATAGTGCTCACCGTGATAGTGCCCATTGTGACAGTTCCCATGGATCCAGTGCCCATGGTGACAGTGCTCATTGTGACAGTGCCCTCGGTGATAGAGCTCATGGTGGCATTTCGCATGGTGACAGGGCCCATGACGACAGTGCTCATGGTTACAATGCCCAAGGAGACAGTGCTCATGGTTACAGTGCTCACGGTGACAGTGCTCATGGTGACATTGCCCATGGTGACAGTGCTCATGGTGACAGTTCGCATGGTGACAGTGCCCACGGTGATAGTGCTCACGGTGATAATGCTCGCAGTGACAGTGCTCTTGATGATAGTGCTCATGGTTAAAGTTCTCATGGTGAGAGTGCTCATGGTAACACTGACCATCGTGACTGTGCTCATGCTGGCGGTGTACATGGCTGGAGTCCCCATGGTGAAATTTCTTATGCTGGCAGTGCCCATGATGATAGTGCTCATGGTGACAGTGTCCATCGTGAGAGTGCCCATGGTGACAGTGCTCATGGTGACCCTGCCCATGGTGAGAGTTCCCATGGTGATATTTCCCATGTTGACAGTGCTCATGTTGACAGTGCACACGGTGACAGTGTTCATGGTGATATTGCTCAAGGTGACGGTGCCCATGGTTATAGTGCTCACGTTGATAGTGCTCATGGTGACAGTTCCCATGGTGACAGTGCTCATGGTGACATTTCCCATGGTAACAGAGCTCATGATGACAGTGTCCATGGTGACAGTGCCCATGTTGAAAGTGCCCATGGTGACATTGCTCATGGTGACACTGCCATGGTGACTGTGCTCATGCTGGCGGTGTACATGATTGGAGTTCCCATGGTGAAATTCCTCATGGTGGCACTGCCCATGATGACACTGCCCATGGTGACAGTGCCCATGGTGACATTTCCCATGGTGACAGTGCTCATGTTGACAGTGCACATGGTGACAGTGCCCACGGTGACATTTCCCATGGTTACAGTGTTCATGGTGATATTGCTCACGGTGACAGTGCCCATGGTTATAGTCCTCACGGTGATAGTGCTCATGGTGACAGTTCCCATGGTGACAGTGCCCACGGTGACAGTGCTCATGGTGACATTGCCCACGGTGACAGTTCTCATGGTAACAGTTCCCATGGTGACAGTGCTCATGTTGATAGTGCCCACGGTGACAGTGCTCATGGTGACAGTGCTCACAATGACAGTGCCCTTGGTGACAGTGCCCATGGTAATAGGGCTCACGGTGACACTGCCCATGGTGATATTGTTCATGGTGACACTGCCCATGGTGATAGAGCTCACGGTGATAGTGCTCACATTGACAGTGCCCTTGGGGATAGTGCTCATGGTAATACTGCTCATGGTGATAGTGCTCATGGCGATAGTTCGCATGGTGACAGTGCCCATGTGGAAAGTGCCCATGGTGGCAGTGCTCATGGTGACACGCCCATGGTGGCTGTGCTCATGCTGGCGGTGTCCATGGTTGGAGTTCCCATGGTGAAATTCCTTATGGTAGCACTGCCCATGATGATAGTGCTCATGGTGACAGTATCCATGGTGACAGTGCCTATGGTGACAGTGTCCATGGTGATAGTGCCCACAGTGACTGTGCTCATTGTGACAGTTTCTATGGTGAGAGTAACCATGATGACAGTGCTCATGGTGACAATGCCCACAGTGACAGTGCTCACGGTGATAGTGCTCACGTTGACATTGCCCTTGGTGATAGTACGCATGGTAATATTGCTCACGGTGACAGTGCCCATGGTGATAGTGCTCATGGTGATAGTGCTCATGGTAATAGTGATCATGGTGAAACTGCCTATGGTGACAGTGCCCACGGTGACACTGCCCATAGTGATATTTGCCATGGTGACAATGCTCATGGTGAGAGTTCCCATGGTGACAGTGCTCACGGTGACAGTGCTCATGGTGACACAGCCCATGGTGACTGTGCTAAAGCTGGCGGTGTATATGGTTGGAGTTCCCATGATGAAATTCCTCATGGTGGCACTCCCCATGATGATAGTGCTCATGGTGACAGTGCCCAGGGTGAAATTATCCATGGTGACAGTGCTCATGGTGAGAGTTCCTATGGTGACTGTGCTCATGTTGACAGTGCCCATGGTGACAGTGCCCACGGTGACACTGCGCAAGGTGATAGTGCTCAACGTGATAGTGCCCATGGTAATACTGCTGATGGTGACACTGCCCATGTTGATATTGCTCACGGTGACACTGCCCATGGTGATAGTGCTCACGGTGATAGTGCTCACGGTGACAGTGCCCTTGGTGATATTGCTCATGGTGATACAGCTCATGGCGGAAGTTCGCATGGTGACACTGCCCCTCTTGAAATTGCCCATGGTGACAGTGCTCATGTTGACACTGCCCATGGTGACTGTGCTCACGATGGAGGTGTACATGGTTGGAGTTCCCATGGTACAACTGTTATGGTGGTACTGCCCATGATGATAGTGCTCATGGTGACAGTGTCCATGGTGACAGTGCCCATGGTGATAGTGCCTATTGTGAGAGTGCCCATGGTGACAGTTCCCATGGTGACCATTTCCATGGTGATAATGCTCATGTTGACAGTGCCAACCGTGACAATGCTCATGGTGAGAGTTCCCATGGTGAAAGTGATCATCTTGACAATGCCCATGGCAACCGTTCCCATGGTGACATTTCCCATGGTGATAGTACTCACCGTGATAGTGCCCATGGTGACAGTTCCCATGGATACAGTGTCCATGGTGACAGTGCTCATTGTGGCACTGCCCATGGTGACTGTGCTCATGCTGGCGGTGTACTTGGTTGGAGTTCCGATGGTGAAATTCCTCATGGTAGCACTGCCCATGATGATAGTGCTCATGGTGACAGTGTCCGTCATGAGAGTGTCCATGGTGACAGTTCCCATGGTGATAGTGCATACCGTGATAGTGCCCATGGTGACAGTTCCCATGGATACAGTGCCCATGGTGACAGTGCTCACGGTGATAGTGCTCATGCAGACAGTTCGCATGGTGACACGGCCCATGTTGAAAGTGCCCATGGTGACAGTGCTCATAGTGGCACTGCCCATGATGATTGTGCTCATTCTGGCGGTGTACTTGGTTGGAGTTCCCATGGTGAAATTCCTCATGGTAGCACTGCCCATGCTGATAGTGCTCATGGTGACAGTGCACATGGTGACAATGCCCACACTGACAGTGCTCACGGTGTTAGTGCACATGGTGATAATGCCCATTGTAATTGTGCTCAAGGTGACAGTGCCCATGTTGATATTGCTCAAGGTGATAGTGCTCATGGTGACACTGCCCTTGATGATAGTGCTCTTGGTGATAGTGCTCATGGTAATAGTGTTCATGGTGACAGTGCCCATGGTGACACTGCTCATAGTGACAATTCCCATGGTGACAGTGCTCATGGTGAGAGTTCCCATGGTGACAGTGCACATGGTGACAGTTCCCATGGTGACAGTGCTCACTGTGACAGTGCTCACTGTGGCAGTGTCAATGGTTACAGTGCACATGGTGACCGTTCCCATAGTGACAGTTCCCATGGTGATAGTGCTCACCGTGATAGTGCCCATGGTGACAGTTCCCATGGAAACAGTGCCCATGGTGACAGTGCTCATGGTGACAGTGCCCACTGTGATAGTGCTCATGGTGGCAGTTTGCAGGGTGACAGTGGCCATGATGACAGTGCTCATGGTGGAAATGCCCACGGTGACAGTGCTCATGGTGACAGTGCTCATGATGACAGTGCCCTTGGTGATAGTACCCATGGTAATAGTGCTCACTGTGACAGTGCCCATGGTGATAGTGCTCATGGTGATAGTGCTCATGGTAATAGTGCTCATGGTGACACTGTCCATGGTGACAGTGCCCATGGTGGCAGTGCTCATGCTGAGAGTTCCCATGGTGACAGTGCACATGGTGACAGTTCCCATGGTGACACTGCTCATGGTGACAGTGCTCACTGTGGCAGTGCCAATGGTAACAGTGCTCATGGTGGCAGTGTCCATGGTGGCATTTACCAAAGTGACAGTGCTCATGGAGATATTTCCCATGGTAACATAGCTCATGATGACAGTGTCCATGGTGACAGTGCCCATGGTGACAGTGGCCATGTTGAAAGTACCTATGGTGACAGTGCTCATGGTGACAGTGCCCACGGTGACTATGCTCATGGTGACAGTGCTCACAGTGATAGTGCTCATGGTGACAGTTCGCATGGTGACAGGGCCCATGTTGAAAGTGCCCAAGGTGACAGTGCTCATGGTGGCACTGCCCATGATGATAGTGTTCATGGTGACAGTGCCTATGGTGACACTGCCCATTGTGATAGTGCTCACGGTGATAGTGTCCACAGTGACAGTGCTAATGGTGACAGTCCCCATGGTGACAGTGCCCATGATGACAGTGCTCATGGTGACAGTGCCCACGGTGATAGTGCTCATGGTGGCAGTTCACATGGTGACAGTTACCATGATGACAATGCTCATGGTGACAGTGCCCATGGTGACAGTGCTCATGGTGATAGTGCTCATGGTAATAGTGCTAATGGTGACACTGCCCATGGTGACAGTGCCCATGGTGACAGTCCCCATGGTCACAGTGACCGTGGTGACAGTGCCCATGGTGACATTTCCCATGCTGACAGTGCTCATGGTGAGAGTTCCCATGGTGACAGTGCTCATGATGACAGTGCCCATGGTGACCGTTCCCATGGTGACAGTTCCCATGGTGACAGTGCACACGGTAACAGTGCCCACGGTGACAGTGCTCACGGTGATAGTGCTCATGGTGACAGTGCCCATGTTGATATTGCTCACGGTGACCCTCCCCATCGTGATAGTGCTCACGGTGATAGTTCTCATGGTGACATTGTCCACGGTGATAATGCTCATGGTGACAGTGCCCTTGGTGATAGTGATCATGGTGATAGTGCTTATGGAGACATTTCCCATGGTGACAGTGCACATGTTGACAGTCCCCATGGTGACTGTGCTCATGCTGGCGGTGTATATGGTTGGACTTACAATGGTGAAATTCCTTATGGTGGCACTGCCCATGATTATAATGCTCATGGTGACAGTGTCCATGGTGACAGCGCCCATGGTGACAGTGCCCATGGTGACATTTCCCATGGTGATAGTGCTCATGGTGAGAGTTCCCATGGTGACAGTGCTCATCTTGGCAGTGCCCATAATGACCGTTCCCATGGTGACAGTTCCCATGGTGATAGGGCTCATGGTTACAGTGCTCATGGTGACAGTGAACACGGTGAAAGTGCCCGCAGTGACAGTGCTCATGGTGATAGTGCTCATGCTTATAGTGCCCACGGTGACAGTAGTCATGGTTAAAGTGTTCACGGTGATAGTGCTCACGGTGATAGTGCTCAGGGTGACAGTGCCCATAGTGATAGTGCTCACGGTGATAGTGCTCATGGTGACAGTTCCCATCGTGACAGTGCCCTTGGTGTTAGTGCTCATGGTAATACTGCTGATGGTGATAGTGCTCATGGTGACGGTTTGCATGTTGAGAGTGCCCATGTTGAAAGTGCCCATGGTGGCAGTGATCATGGTGACACTGCCCATTGTGACTGTGCTCATGCTGGCGGTGTACATAGTTGGAGTTCCCATGGTGAAATTCCTTATGGTGGCACTGCCCATGATGATAATTTTCATGGTGACATTGTCCATGGTGACAGTGCCTATGGTGACAGTGCCCATTGTGATAGTGCTCACGGTGATAGTGTCCACAGTGACAGTGCTAATGCTGACAGTCCCCATGGTGACAGTGCCCATGATGACAGTGCTCATGGTGACAGTGCCCATGGTGACAGTGCTCATGGTGACATTGCTCACGGTGACAGTGACCTTGGTGATAGTACCCATGGTAATAGGGGTCACTGTGACAGTGCTCATGGTGATATTGCTCACGGTGACACTGCCCATGGTGATAGTGCTCATGGTGATAGTGCTCATGTTGACAGTTCCCATGGTTACAGTGCCCATGGTGACTATGCTCATGATGAAAGTTCTCACGGTGATAGTGCTCATGGAGACAGTGCTCATGGTGACAGTTCGCATGGTAGACATGGTGAAGTTGAAAGTGCCCATGGTGACAGTGCCTATGGTGACAATGCTCATGTTGACAGTGCCCACTGTGACAGTGCTCACGGTGACAGTGCCCTTGGTGATAGTGCTTATGGTGATAGTGCTCATTGTGACTGTTTGCATGGTGACAGTGCCCATGTTGAAAGTGCCCATGGTGACAGTACCCATGGTGACAGTGCCCATGGTGACAGTGCTCAAGGTGAGATTGCCCATGGTGACCATTCCCATGGTGACAGTTCCCATGGTGATAGTGCTCATGGTAACAGTGCTCATGTTGACAGTGCACATGGTGACAATGCCCACACTGACATTGCTCACGGTGATAGTGCTCATGGTGATAATGCCCATTGTAATAGTGCTCACGGTGACAATGCCCATGTTGATACTGCTCCAGGTGACACTGCCCATGGTGATAGTGCTCACGGTGATAGTGCTCATAGTAATAGTGCTCATGGTGACACTACCCATGGTGACAGTGCCCATGGTGACACTGCCCATTGTGACATTTCCCATGGTGACAGTGCTCATGGTGAGAGTTCCCATGGTGACAGTGCACATGGTGACAGTTCCCATGGTGACAGTGGCCACATTGACATTGCTCATGGTGACAGTGCTCACGGTGACAGTGACTTTGGTGATAGTACCCATGGTAATAGAGGTCACAGTGACAGTGCCCATGGTGATATTGCTCACGGTGACACTGCCCATGGTGATAGTGCTCACAGTGATATTGCTCATGGTGACAGTTCCCATGGTTACAGTGCCCATGGTGACAGTGCTCATGGTGACAGTGCCCACGGTGACTATGCTCATGGTGACAGTGCTCACAGAGATACTGCTCATGGTGACAGTTCGCATGGCGACAGGGCCCATGTTAAAAGTGCCCATGGTGACAATGCTCATGGTGACACTGCCCATGGTGACTGTGCTGATGTTCACAGTGTACATGGTTGGAATTCCCATGGTGAAATTCCTTATGGTGGCATTGCCCATGATGTTAGTGCTCATGGTGAATGTGTCCATGGTGACAGTGCCTATGGTGACAGTGCCCATGGTGACATTTCCCCGGGCGACAGTGCTCATACTGACAGTTCCCATGGTGACAGTGCCCATGGTGACAGTGCTAATGTTGACACTGCCCACGGTGACAGTGCTCATGGTGACAGTGTCCTTGGTGACAGTACCCATGGTAATAGTGCTCACGGTGACAGTGCCCACGGTGATATTGCTCATGGTGACACTGCCCATGGTGATAGTGCCAACGGTTACAGTTCTCATGGTGACAGTGCCCATGGTGACAGTGCTCACGTTGACAGTGCCCACGCTGGCAGTGCTCATGGTGACAGTGATCACAGTGACAGTGCCCATGGTGATATTGTTCACGGTGACACTGCCCAGGGTGATAGTGCTAACGGTGATAGTGCTCATGGTGATAGTTCCCATGGTTACAGTGCTCATGGTGACAGTGCTCACGGTGATAGTGCTCACATTGACAGTGCCCTTGGTGATAGTGCTCACGGTGATAGTACCCACAGTGACAGATCAAATGATGACAGTTCCCATGGTGACAGTGCCCATGATGACAGTGCTCATGGTGACAGTGTCCACGGTGAGAGTGCTCATGGTGACACTGCTCACGGTAACAGTGCCCTTGGTGATAGTACCCATGTTAATAGTGCTCACGGTGATAGAGCCCACGGTGACATTTCCCATGGTGACAGTGCTCACTTTGACAGTGTACACGATGACAGTGCCCACGGTGACAGTGTTTATGGTGATATTACTAACGGGGACACGGCCCATGTTCATAGTGCTCACGGTGATAGTGCTCATGGTGACAGTTACCATGGTGACAGTGCCCACAGTGACAGTGCTCATGGTGACATTACCCACAGTGACAGTACTCATGGTGACAGTACGCATGGTGACAGTGCCCATGGTGACAGTGCTCATGGTGACACAGCCCATGGTGACTGTGCTAAAGCTGGCGGTGCATATGGTTGGAGTTCCCATGGTGAAATTCCTCATGGTGGCACTGCCCATGATGATAGTGCTCATGGTGACGGTGCCCATGGTGACATTTCCCATGGTGACAGTGCTCATGGTGAGAGTTCCCAGGCCGACCGTGCCCATGATGACAGTGCTCATGTTTACTGTGCCCACGGTGAAAGTGCTCATGGTAACAGTGATCACGGTGACAGTGCCCTTGGTGATAGTCCCCATGGTAACAGTGCTCAATGTGACAGTGCCCATGGTGATATTTCTCACGGTGACACTGCCCATGGTGATAGTGCTCACGGTGATTGTGCTCATGGTGACAGTTCCCATGGTTACAGTGCCCACTGTGACAGTGCCCATGGTGACAGTGCCCACGGTGACAGTGCTCATGGTGACAGTGCTCATGGTGATAGTGCTCACGGTGATAGTGCTCACGGTGACAGTGCCCTTGGTGATAGTGCTCATGGTGATAGTTCTCATGGTGGCAGTTTGCATGGTGACACTGCCCCTGTTGAAAGTGCCCATGGTGACAGTGCTCATGTTGACACTGCCCATGGTGACAGTGCTCATGTTGGAGGTGTACATGGTTGGAGTTCCCATGGTACAACTGTTATGGTGCACTGCCCATGATGATAGTGCTCATGGTGACAGTGTCCATGGTGACAGTGCCTATGGTGAGAGTGCCCATGGTGACAGCGCCCATGGTGACCGTTTCCATGGTGACAGTGCTCATGTTGACAGTGCCCATGGTGACCGTTCCCATGGTGACAGTTCCCATGGTGATAGTGCTCACCGTGATAGTGCCCATTGTGACAGTTCCCATGGATCCAGTGCCCATGGTGACAGTGCTCATTGTGACAGTGCCCTCGGTGATAGAGCTCATGGTGGCATTTCGCATGGTGACAGGGCCCATGACGACAGTGCTCATGGTTACAATGCCCAAGGAGACAGTGCTCATGGTTACAGTGCTCACGGTGACAGTGCTCATGGTGACATTGCCCATGGTGACAGTGCTCATGGTGACAGTTCGCATGGTGACAGTGCCCACGGTGATAGTGCTCACGGTGATAATGCTCGCAGTGACAGTGCTCTTGATGATAGTGCTCATGGTTAAAGTTCTCATGGTGAGAGTGCTCATGGTAACACTGACCATCGTGACTGTGCTCATGCTGGCGGTGTACATGGCTGGAGTCCCCATGGTGAAATTTCTTATGCTGGCAGTGCCCATGATGATAGTGCTCATGGTGACAGTGTCCATCGTGAGAGTGCCCATGGTGACAGTGCTCATGGTGACCCTGCCCATGGTGAGAGTTCCCATGGTGATATTTCCCATGTTGACAGTGCTCATGTTGACAGTGCACACGGTGACAGTGTTCATGGTGATATTGCTCAAGGTGACGGTGCCCATGGTTATAGTGCTCACGTTGATAGTGCTCATGGTGACAGTTCCCATGGTGACAGTGCTCATGGTGACATTTCCCATGGTAACAGAGCTCATGATGACAGTGTCCATGGTGACAGTGCCCATGTTGAAAGTGCCCATGGTGACATTGCTCATGGTGACACTGCCATGGTGACTGTGCTCATGCTGGCGGTGTACATGATTGGAGTTCCCATGGTGAAATTCCTCATGGTGGCACTGCCCATGATGACACTGCCCATGGTGACAGTGCCCATGGTGACATTTCCCATGGTGACAGTGCTCATGTTGACAGTGCACATGGTGACAGTGCCCACGGTGACATTTCCCATGGTTACAGTGTTCATGGTGATATTGCTCACGGTGACAGTGCCCATGGTTATAGTCCTCACGGTGATAGTGCTCATGGTGACAGTTCCCATGGTGACAGTGCCCACGGTGACAGTGCTCATGGTGACATTGCCCACGGTGACAGTTCTCATGGTAACAGTTCCCATGGTGACAGTGCTCATGTTGATAGTGCCCACGGTGACAGTGCTCATGGTGACAGTGCTCACAATGACAGTGCCCTTGGTGACAGTGCCCATGGTAATAGGGCTCACGGTGACACTGCCCATGGTGATATTGTTCACGGTGACACTGCCCATGGTGATAGAGCTCACGGTGATAGTGCTCACATTGACAGTGCCCTTGGGGATAGTGCTCATGGTAATACTGCTCATGGTGATAGTGCTCATGGCGATAGTTCGCATGGTGACAGTGCCCATGTGGAAAGTGCCCATGGTGGCAGTGCTCATGGTGACACGCCCATGGTGGCTGTGCTCATGCTGGCGGTGTCCATGGTTGGAGTTCCCATGGTGAAATTCCTTATGGTAGCACTGCCCATGATGATAGTGCTCATGGTGACAGTATCCATGGTGACAGTGCCTATGGTGACAGTGTCCATGGTGATAGTGCCCACAGTGACTGTGCTCATTGTGACAGTTTCTATGGTGAGAGTAACCATGATGACAGTGCTCATGGTGACAATGCCCACAGTGACAGTGCTCACGGTGATAGTGCTCACGTTGACATTGCCCTTGGTGATAGTACGCATGGTAATATTGCTCACGGTGACAGTGCCCATGGTGATAGTGCTCATGGTGATAGTGCTCATGGTAATAGTGATCATGGTGAAACTGCCTATGGTGACAGTGCCCACGGTGACACTGCCCATAGTGATATTTGCCATGGTGACAATGCTCATGGTGAGAGTTCCCATGGTGACAGTGCTCACGGTGACAGTGCTCATGGTGACACAGCCCATGGTGACTGTGCTAAAGCTGGCGGTGTATATGGTTGGAGTTCCCATGATGAAATTCCTCATGGTGGCACTCCCCATCATGATAGTGCTCATGGTGACAGTGCCCATGGTGAAATTATCCATGGTGACAGTGCTCATGGTGAGAGTTCCTATGGTGACTGTGCTCATGTTGACAGTGCCCATGGTGACAGTGCCCACGGTGACACTGCGCAAGGTGATAGTGCTCAAAGTGATAGTGCCCATGGTAATAGTGCTGATGGTGACACTGCCCATGTTGATATTGCTCACGGTGACACTGCCCATGGTGATAGTGCTCACGGTGATAGTGCTCACGGTGACAGTGCCCTTGGTGATATTGCTCATGGTGATACAGCTCATGGCGGAAGTTCGCATGGTGACACTGCCCCTCTTGAAATTGCCCATGGTGACAGTGCTCATGTTGACACTGCCCATGGTGACTGTGCTCACGATGGAGGTGTACATGGTTGGAGTTCCCATGGTACAACTGTTATGGTGGTACTGCCCATGATGATAGTGCTCATGGTGACAGTGTCCATGGTGACAGTGCCCATGGTGATAGTGCCTATTGTGAGAGTGCCCATGGTGACAGTTCCCATGGTGACCATTTCCATGGTGATAATGCTCATGTTGACAGTGCCAACCGTGACAATGCTCATGGTGAGAGTTCCCATGGTGAAAGTGATCATCTTGACAATGCCCATGGCGACCGTTCCCATGGTGACATTTCCCATGGTGATAGTACTCACCGTGATAGTGCCCATGGTGACAGTTCCCATGGATACAGTGTCCATGGTGACAGTGCTCATTGTGGCACTGCCCATGGTGACTGTGCTCATGCTGGCGGTGTACTTGGTTGGAGTTCCGATGGTGAAATTCCTCATGGTAGCACTGCCCATGATGATAGTGCTCATGGTGACAGTGTCCGTCATGAGAGTGTCCATGGTGACAGTTCCCATGGTGATAGTGCATACCGTGATAGTGCCCATGGTGACAGTTCCCATGGATACAGTGCCCATGGTGACAGTGCTCACGGTGATAGTGCTCATGCAGACAGTTCGCATGGTGACACGGCCCATGTTGAAAGTGCCCATGGTGACAGTGCTCATAGTGGCACTGCCCATGATGATTGTGCTCATTCTGGCGGTGTACTTGGTTGGAGTTCCCATGGTGAAATTCCTCATGGTAGCACTGCCCATGCTGATAGTGCTCATGGTGACAGTGCACATGGTGACAATGCCCACACTGACAGTGCTCACGGTGTTAGTGCACATGGTGATAATGCCCATTGTAATTGTGCTCAAGGTGACAGTGCCCATGTTGATATTGCTCAAGGTGATAGTGCTCATGGTGACACTGCCCTTGATGATAGTGCTCTTGGTGATAGTGCTCATGGTAATAGTGTTCATGGTGACAGTGCCCATGGTGACACTGCTCATAGTGACAATTCCCATGGTGACAGTGCTCATGGTGAGAGTTCCCATGGTGACAGTGCACATGGTGACAGTTCCCATGGTGACAGTGCTCACTGTGACAGTGCTCACTGTGGCAGTGTCAATGGTTAGAGTGCACATGGTGACCGTTCCCATAGTGACAGTTCCCATGGTGATAGTGCTCACCGTGATAGTGCCCATGGTGACAGTTCCCATGGAAACAGTGCCCATGGTGACAGTGCTCATGGTGACAGTGCCCACTGTGATAGTGCTCATGGTGGCAGTTTGCAGGGTGACAGTGGCCATGATGACAGTGCTCATGGTGGAAATGCCCACGGTGACAGTGCTCATGGTGACAGTGCTCATGATGACAGTGCCCTTGGTGATAGTACCCATGGTAATAGTGCTCACTGTGACAGTGCCCATGGTGATAGTGCTCATGGTGATAGTGCTCATGGTAATAGTGCTCATGGTGACACTGTCCATGGTGACAGTGCCCATGGTGGCAGTGCTCATGCTGAGAGTTCCCATGGTGACAGTGCACATGGTGACAGTTCCCATGGTGACACTGCTCATGGTGACAGTGCTCACTGTGGCAGTGCCAATGGTAACAGTGCTCATGGTGGCAGTGTCCATGGTGGCATTTACCAAAGTGACAGTGCTCATGGAGATATTTCCCATGGTAACATAGCTCATGATGACAGTGTCCATGGTGACAGTGCCCATGGTGACAGTGGCCATGTTGAAAGTACCTATGGTGACAGTGCTCATGGTGACAGTGCCCACGGTGACTATGCTCATGGTGACAGTGCTCACAGTGATAGTGCTCATGGTGACAGTTCGCATGGTGACAGGGCCCATGTTGAAAGTGCCCAAGGTGACAGTGCTCATGGTGGCACTGCCCATGATGATAGTGTTCATGGTGACAGTGCCTATGGTGACACTGCCCATTGTGATAGTGCTCACGGTGATAGTGTCCACAGTGACAGTGCTAATGGTGACAGTCCCCATGGTGACAGTGCCCATGATGACAGTGCTCATGGTGACAGTGCCCACGGTGATAGTGCTCATGGTGGCAGTTCACATGGTGACAGTTACCATGATGACAATGCTCATGGTGACAGTGCCCATGGTGACAGTGCTCATGGTGATAGTGCTCATGGTAATAGTGCTAATGGTGACACTGCCCATGGTGACAGTGCCCATGGTGACAGTCCCCATGGTCACAGTGACCGTGGTGACAGTGCCCATGGTGACATTTCCCATGCTGACAGTGCTCATGGTGAGAGTTCCCATGGTGACAGTGCTCATGATGACAGTGCCCATGGTGACCGTTCCCATGGTGACAGTTCCCATGGTGACAGTGCACACGGTAACAGTGCCCACGGTGACAGTGCTCACGGTGATAGTGCTCATGGTGACAGTGCCCATGTTGATATTGCTCACGGTGACCCTCCCCATCGTGATAGTGCTCACGGTGATAGTTCTCATGGTGACATTGTCCACGGTGATAATGCTCATGGTGACAGTGCCCTTGGTGATAGTGATCATGGTGATAGTGCTTATGGAGACATTTCCCATGGTGACAGTGCACATGTTGACAGTCCCCATGGTGACTGTGCTCATGCTGGCGGTGTATATGGTTGGACTTACAATGGTGAAATTCCTTATGGTGGCACTGCCCATGATTATAATGCTCATGGTGACAGTGTCCATGGTGACAGCGCCCATGGTGACAGTGCCCATGGTGACATTTCCCATGGTGATAGTGCTCATGGTGAGAGTTCCCATGGTGACAGTGCTCATCTTGGCAGTGCCCATAATGACCGTTCCCATGGTGACAGTTCCCATGGTGATAGGGCTCATGGTTACAGTGCTCATGGTGACAGTGAACACGGTGAAAGTGCCCGCAGTGACAGTGCTCATGGTGATAGTGCTCATGCTTATAGTGCCCACGGTGACAGTAGTCATGGTTAAAGTGTTCACGGTGATAGTGCTCACGGTGATAGTGCTCAGGGTGACAGTGCCCTTAATGATACTGCTCATGGTGATAGTGCTCATGGTGACAGTTCCCATCGTGACAGTGCCCTTGGTGTTAGTGCTCATGGTAATACTGCTGATGGTGATAGTGCTCATGGTGACGGTTTGCATGTTGAGAGTGCCCATGTTGAAAGTGCCCATGGTGGCAGTGATCATGGTGACACTGCCCATTGTGACTGTGCTCATGCTGGCGGTGTACATAGTTGGAGTTCCCATGGTGAAATTCCTTATGGTGGCACTGCCCATGATGATAATTTTCATGGTGACATTGTCCATGGTGACAGTGCCTATGGTGACAGTGCCCATTGTGATAGTGCTCACGGTGATAGTGTCCACAGTGACAGTGCTAATGCTGACAGTCCCCATGGTGACAGTGCCCATGATGACAGTGCTCATGGTGACAGTGCCCATGGTGACAGTGCTCATGGTGACATTGCTCACGGTGACAGTGACCTTGGTGATAGTACCCATGGTAATAGGGGTCACTGTGACAGTGCTCATGGTGATATTGCTCACGGTGACACTGCCCATGGTGATAGTGCTCATGGTGATAGTGCTCATGTTGACAGTTCCCATGGTTACAGTGCCCATGGTGACTATGCTCATGATGAAAGTTCTCACGGTGATAGTGCTCATGGAGACAGTGCTCATGGTGACAGTTCGCATGGTAGACATGGTGAAGTTGAAAGTGCCCATGGTGACAGTGCCTATGGTGACAATGCTCATGTTGACAGTGCCCACTGTGACAGTGCTCACGGTGACAGTGCCCTTGGTGATAGTGCTTATGGTGATAGTGCTCATTGTGACTGTTTGCATGGTGACAGTGCCCATGTTGAAAGTGCCCATGGTGACAGTACCCATGGTGACAGTGCCCATGGTGACAGTGCTCAAGTTGAGATTGCCCATGGTGACCATTCCCATGGTGACAGTTCCCATGGTGATAGTGCTCATGGTAACAGTGCTCATGTTGACAGTGCACATGGTGACAATGCCCACACTGACATTGCTCACGGTGATAGTGCTCATGGTGATAATGCCCATTGTAATAGTGCTCACGGTGACAATGCCCATGTTGATATTGCTCCAGGTGACACTGCCCATGGTGATAGTGCTCACGGTGATAGTGCTCATAGTAATAGTGCTCATGGTGACACTACCCATGGTGACAGTGCCCATGGTGACACTGCCCATTGTGACATTTCCCATGGTGACAGTGCTCATGGTGAGAGTTCCCATGGTGACAGTGCACATGGTGACAGTTCCCATGGTGACAGTGCCCACATTGACATTGCTCATGGTGACAGTGCTCACGGTGACAGTGACTTTGGTGATAGTACCCATGGTAATAGAGGTCACAGTGACAGTGCCCATGGTGATATTGCTCACGGTGACACTGCCCATGGTGATAGTGCTCACAGTGATATTGCTCATGGTGACAGTTCCCATGGTTACAGTGCCCATGGTGACAGTGCTCATGGTGACAGTGCCCACGGTGACTATGCTCATGGTGACAGTGCTCACAGAGATACTGCTCATGGTGACAGTTCGCATGGCGACAGGGCCCATGTTAAAAGTGCCCATGGTGACAATGCTCATGGTGACACTGCCCATGGTGACTGTGCTGATGTTCACGGTGTACATGGTTGGAATTCCCATGGTGAAATTCCTTATGGTGGCATTGCCCATGATGTTAGTGCTCATGGTGAATGTGTCCATGGTGACAGTGCCTATGGTGACAGTGCCCATGGTGACATTTCCCCGGGTGACAGTGCTCATACTGACAGTTCCCATGGTGACAGTGCCCATGGTGACAGTGCTAATGTTGACACTGCCCACGGTGACAGTGCTCATGGTGACAGTGTCCTTGGTGACAGTACCCATGGTAATAGTGCTCACGGTGACAGTGCCCACGGTGATATTGCTCATGGTGACACTGCCCATGGTGATAGTGCCAACGGTTACAGTTCTCATGGTGACAGTGCCCATGGTGACAGTGCTCACGTTGACAGTGCCCACGCTGGCAGTGCTCATGGTGACAGTGATCACAGTGACAGTGCCCATGGTGATATTGTTCACGGTGACACTGCCCAGGGTGATAGTGCTAACGGTGATAGTGCTCATGGTGATAGTTCCCATGGTTACAGTGCTCATGGTGACAGTGCTCACGGTGATAGTGCTCACATTGACAGTGCCCTTGGTGATAGTGCTCACGGTGATAGTACCCACAGTGACAGATCAAATGATGACAGTTCCCATGGTGACAGTGCCCATGATGACAGTGCTCATGGTGACAGTGTCCACGGTGAGAGTGCTCATGTTGACACTGCTCACGGTAACAGTGCCCTTGGTGATAGTACCCATGTTAATAGTGCTCACGGTGATAGAGCCCACGGTGACATTTCCCATGGTGACAGTGCTCACTTTGACAGTGTACACGATGACAGTGCCCACGGTGACAGTGTTTATGGTGATATTACTAACGGGGACACGGCCCATGTTCATAGTGCTCACGGTGATAGTGCTCATGGTGACAGTTACCATGGTGACAGTGCCCACAGTGACAGTGCTCATGGTGACATTACCCACAGTGACAGTACTCATGGTGACAGTACGCATGGTGACAGTGCCCATGGTGACAGTGCTCATGGTGACATTGCTCACGGTGACAGTGACCTTGGTGATAGTACCCATGGTAATAGGGGTCACTGTGACAGTGCTCATGGTGATATTGCTCACGGTGACACTGCCCATGGTGATAGTGCTCATGGTGATAGTGCTCATGTTGACAGTTCCCATGGTTACAGTGCCCATGGTGACTATGCTCATGATGAAAGTTCTCACGGTGATAGTGCTCATGGAGACAGTGCTCATGGTGACAGTTCGCATGGTAGACATGGTGAAGTTGAAAGTGCCCATGGTGACAGTGCCTATGGTGACAATGCTCATGTTGACAGTGCCCACTGTGACAGTGCTCACGGTGACAGTGCCCTTGGTGATAGTGCTTATGGTGATAGTGCTCATTGTGACTGTTTGCATGGTGACAGTGCCCATGTTGAAAGTGCCCATGGTGACAGTACCCATGGTGACAGTGCCCATGGTGACAGTGCTCAAGTTGAGATTGCCCATGGTGACCATTCCCATGGTGACAGTTCCCATGGTGATAGTGCTCATGGTAACAGTGCTCATGTTGACAGTGCACATGGTGACAATGCCCACACTGACATTGCTCACGGTGATAGTGCTCATGGTGATAATGCCCATTGTAATAGTGCTCACGGTGACAATGCCCATGTTGATATTGCTCCAGGTGACACTGCCCATGGTGATAGTGCTCACGGTGATAGTGCTCATAGTAATAGTGCTCATGGTGACACTACCCATGGTGACAGTGCCCATGGTGACACTGCCCATTGTGACATTTCCCATGGTGACAGTGCTCATGGTGAGAGTTCCCATGGTGACAGTGCACATGGTGACAGTTCCCATGGTGACAGTGCCCACATTGACATTGCTCATGGTGACAGTGCTCACGGTGACAGTGACTTTGGTGATAGTACCCATGGTAATAGAGGTCACAGTGACAGTGCCCATGGTGATATTGCTCACGGTGACACTGCCCATGGTGATAGTGCTCACAGTGATATTGCTCATGGTGACAGTTCCCATGGTTACAGTGCCCATGGTGACAGTGCTCATGGTGACAGTGCCCACGGTGACTATGCTCATGGTGACAGTGCTCACAGAGATACTGCTCATGGTGACAGTTCGCATGGCGACAGGGCCCATGTTAAAAGTGCCCATGGTGACAATGCTCATGGTGACACTGCCCATGGTGACTGTGCTGATGTTCACGGTGTACATGGTTGGAATTCCCATGGTGAAATTCCTTATGGTGGCATTGCCCATGATGTTAGTGCTCATGGTGAATGTGTCCATGGTGACAGTGCCTATGGTGACAGTGCCCATGGTGACATTTCCCCGGGTGACAGTGCTCATACTGACAGTTCCCATGGTGACAGTGCCCATGGTGACAGTGCTAATGTTGACACTGCCCACGGTGACAGTGCTCATGGTGACAGTGTCCTTGGTGACAGTACCCATGGTAATAGTGCTCACGGTGACAGTGCCCACGGTGATATTGCTCATGGTGACACTGCCCATGGTGATAGTGCCAACGGTTACAGTTCTCATGGTGACAGTGCCCATGGTGACAGTGCTCACGTTGACAGTGCCCACGCTGGCAGTGCTCATGGTGACAGTGATCACAGTGACAGTGCCCATGGTGATATTGTTCACGGTGACACTGCCCAGGGTGATAGTGCTAACGGTGATAGTGCTCATGGTGATAGTTCCCATGGTTACAGTGCTCATGGTGACAGTGCTCACGGTGATAGTGCTCACATTGACAGTGCCCTTGGTGATAGTGCTCACGGTGATAGTACCCACAGTGACAGATCAAATGATGACAGTTCCCATGGTGACAGTGCCCATGATGACAGTGCTCATGGTGACAGTGTCCACGGTGAGAGTGCTCATGTTGACACTGCTCACGGTAACAGTGCCCTTGGTGATAGTACCCATGTTAATAGTGCTCACGGTGATAGAGCCCACGGTGACATTTCCCATGGTGACAGTGCTCACTTTGACAGTGTACACGATGACAGTGCCCACGGTGACAGTGTTTATGGTGATATTACTAACGGGGACACGGCCCATGTTCATAGTGCTCACGGTGATAGTGCTCATGGTGACAGTTACCATGGTGACAGTGCCCACAGTGACAGTGCTCATGGTGACATTACCCACAGTGACAGTACTCATGGTGACAGTACGCATGGTGACAGTGCCCATGGTGACAGTGCTCATGGTGACACAGCCCATGGTGACTGTGCTAAAGCTGGCGGTGCATATGGTTGGAGTTCCCATGGTGAAATTCCTCATGGTGGCACTGCCCATGATGATAGTGCTCATGGTGACGGTGCCCATGGTGACATTTCCCATGGTGACAGTGCTCATGGTGAGAGTTCCCAGGCCGACCGTGCCCATGATGACAGTGCTCATGTTTACTGTGCCCACGGTGAAAGTGCTCATGGTAACAGTGATCACGGTGACAGTGCCCTTGGTGATAGTCCCCATGGTAACAGTGCTCAATGTGACAGTGCCCATGGTGATATTTCTCACGGTGACACTGCCCATGGTGATAGTGCTCACGGTGATTGTGCTCATGGTGACAGTTCCCATGGTTACAGTGCCCACTGTGACAGTGCCCATGGTGACAGTGCCCACGGTGACAGTGCTCATGGTGACAGTGCTCATGGTGATAGTGCTCACGGTGATAGTGCTCACGGTGACAGTGCCCTTGGTGATAGTGCTCATGGTGATAGTTCTCATGGTGGCAGTTTGCATGGTGACACTGCCCCTGTTGAAAGTGCCCATGGTGACAGTGCTCATGTTGACACTGCCCATGGTGACAGTGCTCATGTTGGAGGTGTACATGGTTGGAGTTCCCATGGTACAACTGTTATGGTGCACTGCCCATGATGATAGTGCTCATGGTGACAGTGTCCATGGTGACAGTGCACATGGTGACAGTGCCTATGGTGAGAGTGCCCATGGTGACAGCGCCCATGGTGACCGTTTCCATGGTGACAGTGCTCATGTTGACAGTGCCCATGGTGACCGTTCCCATGGTGACAGTTCCCATGGTGATAGTGCTCACCGTGATAGTGCCCATTGTGACAGTTCCCATGGATCCAGTGCCCATGGTGACAGTGCTCATTGTGACAGTGCCCTCGGTGATAGAGCTCATGGTGGCATTTCGCATGGTGACAGGGCCCATGACGACAGTGCTCATGGTTACAATGCCCAAGGAGACAGTGCTCATGGTTACAGTGCTCACGGTGACAGTGCTCATGGTGACATTGCCCATGGTGACAGTGCTCATGGTGACAGTTCGCATGGTGACAGTGCCCACGGTGATAGTGCTCACGGTGATAATGCTCGCAGTGACAGTGCTCTTGATGATAGTGCTCATGGTTAAAGTTCTCATGGTGAGAGTGCTCATGGTAACACTGACCATCGTGACTGTGCTCATGCTGGCGGTGTACATGGCTGGAGTCCCCATGGTGAAATTTCTTATGCTGGCAGTGCCCATGATGATAGTGCTCATGGTGACAGTGTCCATCGTGAGAGTGCCCATGGTGACAGTGCTCATGGTGACCCTGCCCATGGTGAGAGTTCCCATGGTGATATTTCCCATGTTGACAGTGCTCATGTTGACAGTGCACACGGTGACAGTGTTCATGGTGATATTGCTCAAGGTGACGGTGCCCATGGTTATAGTGCTCACGTTGATAGTGCTCATGGTGACAGTTCCCATGGTGACAGTGCTCATGGTGACATTTCCCATGGTAACAGAGCTCATGATGACAGTGTCCATGGTGACAGTGCCCATGTTGAAAGTGCCCATGGTGACATTGCTCATGGTGACACTGCCATGGTGACTGTGCTCATGCTGGCGGTGTACATGATTGGAGTTCCCATGGTGAAATTCCTCATGGTGGCACTGCCCATGATGACACTGCCCATGGTGACAGTGCCCATGGTGACATTTCCCATGGTGACAGTGCTCATGTTGACAGTGCACATGGTGACAGTGCCCACGGTGACATTTCCCATGGTTACAGTGTTCATGGTGATATTGCTCACGGTGACAGTGCCCATGGTTATAGTCCTCACGGTGATAGTGCTCATGGTGACAGTTCCCATGGTGACAGTGCCCACGGTGACAGTGCTCATGGTGACATTGCCCACGGTGACAGTTCTCATGGTAACAGTTCCCATGGTGACAGTGCTCATGTTGATAGTGCCCACGGTGACAGTGCTCATGGTGACAGTGCTCACAATGACAGTGCCCTTGGTGACAGTGCCCATGGTAATAGGGCTCACGGTGACACTGCCCATGGTGATATTGTTCACGGTGACACTGCCCATGGTGATAGAGCTCACGGTGATAGTGCTCACATTGACAGTGCCCTTGGGGATAGTGCTCATGGTAATACTGCTCATGGTGATAGTGCTCATGGCGATAGTTCGCATGGTGACAGTGCCCATGTGGAAAGTGCCCATGGTGGCAGTGCTCATGGTGACACGCCCATGGTGGCTGTGCTCATGCTGGCGGTGTCCATGGTTGGAGTTCCCATGGTGAAATTCCTTATGGTAGCACTGCCCATGATGATAGTGCTCATGGTGACAGTATCCATGGTGACAGTGCCTATGGTGACAGTGTCCATGGTGATAGTGCCCACAGTGACTGTGCTCATTGTGACAGTTTCTATGGTGAGAGTAACCATGATGACAGTGCTCATGGTGACAATGCCCACAGTGACAGTGCTCACGGTGATAGTGCTCACGTTGACATTGCCCTTGGTGATAGTACGCATGGTAATATTGCTCACGGTGACAGTGCCCATGGTGATAGTGCTCATGGTGATAGTGCTCATGGTAATAGTGATCATGGTGAAACTGCCTATGGTGACAGTGCCCACGGTGACACTGCCCATAGTGATATTTGCCATGGTGACAATGCTCATGGTGAGAGTTCCCATGGTGACAGTGCTCACGGTGACAGTGCTCATGGTGACACAGCCCATGGTGACTGTGCTAAAGCTGGCGGTGTATATGGTTGGAGTTCCCATGATGAAATTCCTCATGGTGGCACTCCCCATCATGATAGTGCTCATGGTGACAGTGCCCATGGTGAAATTATCCATGGTGACAGTGCTCATGGTGAGAGTTCCTATGGTGACTGTGCTCATGTTGACAGTGCCCATGGTGACAGTGCCCACGGTGACACTGCGCAAGGTGATAGTGCTCAACGTGATAGTGCCCATGGTAATAGTGCTGATGGTGACACTGCCCATGTTGATATTGCTCACGGTGACACTGCCCATGGTGATAGTGCTCACGGTGATAGTGCTCACGGTGACAGTGCCCTTGGTGATATTGCTCATGGTGATACAGCTCATGGCGGAAGTTCGCATGGTGACACTGCCCCTCTTGAAATTGCCCATGGTGACAGTGCTCATGTTGACACTGCCCATGGTGACTGTGCTCACGATGGAGGTGTACATGGTTGGAGTTCCCATGGTACAACTGTTATGGTGGTACTGCCCATGATGATAGTGCTCATGGTGACAGTGTCCATGGTGACAGTGCCCATGGTGATAGTGCCTATTGTGAGAGTGCCCATGGTGACAGTTCCCATGGTGACCATTTCCATGGTGATAATGCTCATGTTGACAGTGCCAACCGTGACAATGCTCATGGTGAGAGTTCCCATGGTGAAAGTGATCATCTTGACAATGCCCATGGCGACCGTTCCCATGGTGACATTTCCCATGGTGATAGTACTCACCGTGATAGTGCCCATGGTGACAGTTCCCATGGATACAGTGTCCATGGTGACAGTGCTCATTGTGGCACTGCCCATGGTGACTGTGCTCATGCTGGCGGTGTACTTGGTTGGAGTTCCGATGGTGAAATTCCTCATGGTAGCACTGCCCATGATGATAGTGCTCATGGTGACAGTGTCCGTCATGAGAGTGTCCATGGTGACAGTTCCCATGGTGATAGTGCATACCGTGATAGTGCCCATGGTGACAGTTCCCATGGATACAGTGCCCATGGTGACAGTGCTCACGGTGATAGTGCTCATGCAGACAGTTCGCATGGTGACACGGCCCATGTTGAAAGTGCCCATGGTGACAGTGCTCATAGTGGCACTGCCCATGATGATTGTGCTCATTCTGGCGGTGTACTTGGTTGGAGTTCCCATGGTGAAATTCCTCATGGTAGCACTGCCCATGCTGATAGTGCTCATGGTGACAGTGCACATGGTGACAATGCCCACACTGACAGTGCTCACGGTGTTAGTGCACATGGTGATAATGCCCATTGTAATTGTGCTCAAGGTGACAGTGCCCATGTTGATATTGCTCAAGGTGATAGTGTTCATGGTGACACTGCCCTTGATGATAGTGCTCTTGGTGATAGTGCTCATGGTAATAGTGTTCATGGTGACAGTGCCCATGGTGACACTGCTCATAGTGACAATTCCCATGGTGACAGTGCTCATGGTGAGAGTTCCCATGGTGACAGTGCACATGGTGACAGTTCCCATGGTGACAGTGCTCACTGTGACAGTGCTCACTGTGGCAGTGTCAATGGTTACAGTGCACATGGTGACCGTTCCCATAGTGACAGTTCCCATGGTGATAGTGCTCACCGTGATAGTGCCCATGGTGACAGTTCCCATGGAAACAGTGCCCATGGTGACAGTGCTCATGGTGACAGTGCCCACTGTGATAGTGCTCATGGTGGCAGTTTGCAGGGTGACAGTGGCCATGATGACAGTGCTCATGGTGGAAATGCCCACGGTGACAGTGCTCATGGTGACAGTGCTCATGATGACAGTGCCCTTGGTGATAGTACCCATGGTAATAGTGCTCACTGTGACAGTGCCCATGGTGATAGTGCTCATGGTGATAGTGCTCATGGTAATAGTGCTCATGGTGACACTGTCCATGGTGACAGTGCCCATGGTGGCAGTGCTCATGCTGAGAGTTCCCATGGTGACAGTGCACATGGTGACAGTTCCCATGGTGACACTGCTCATGGTGACAGTGCTCACTGTGGCAGTGCCAATGGTAACAGTGCTCATGGTGGCAGTGTCCATGGTGGCATTTACCAAAGTGACAGTGCTCATGGAGATATTTCCCATGGTAACATAGCTCATGATGACAGTGTCCATGGTGACAGTGCCCATGGTGACAGTGGCCATGTTGAAAGTACCTATGGTGACAGTGCTCATGGTGACAGTGCCCACGGTGACTATGCTCATGGTGACAGTGCTCACAGTGATAGTGCTCATGGTGACAGTTCGCATGGTGACAGGGCCCATGTTGAAAGTGCCCAAGGTGACAGTGCTCATGGTGGCACTGCCCATGATGATAGTGTTCATGGTGACAGTGCCTATGGTGACACTGCCCATTGTGATAGTGCTCACGGTGATAGTGTCCACAGTGACAGTGCTAATGGTGACAGTCCCCATGGTGACAGTGCCCATGATGACAGTGCTCATGGTGACAGTGCCCACGGTGATAGTGCTCATGGTGGCAGTTCACATGGTGACAGTTACCATGATGACAATGCTCATGGTGACAGTGCCCATGGTGACAGTGCTCATGGTGATAGTGCTCATGGTAATAGTGCTAATGGTGACACTGCCCATGGTGACAGTGCCCATGGTGACAGTCCCCATGGTCACAGTGACCGTGGTGACAGTGCCCATGGTGACATTTCCCATGCTGACAGTGCTCATGGTGAGAGTTCCCATGGTGACAGTGCTCATGATGACAGTGCCCATGGTGACCGTTCCCATGGTGACAGTTCCCATGGTGACAGTGCACACGGTAACAGTGCCCACGGTGACAGTGCTCACGGTGATAGTGCTCATGGTTACAGTGCCCATGTTGATATTGCTCACGGTGACCCTCCCCATCGTGATAGTGCTCACGGTGATAGTTCTCATGGTGACATTGTCCACGGTGATAATGCTCATGGTGACAGTGCCCTTGGTGATAGTGATCATGGTGATAGTGCTTATGGAGACATTTCCCATGGTGACAGTGCACATGTTGACAGTCCCCATGGTGACTGTGCTCATGCTGGCGGTGTATATGGTTGGACTTACAATGGTGAAATTCCTTATGGTGGCACTGCCCATGATTATAATGCTCATGGTGACAGTGTCCATGGTGACAGCGCCCATGGTGACAGTGCCCATGGTGACATTTCCCATGGTGATAGTGCTCATGGTGAGAGTTCCCATGGTGACAGTGCTCATCTTGGCAGTGCCCATAATGACCGTTCCCATGGTGACAGTTCCCATGGTGATAGGGCTCATGGTTACAGTGCTCATGGTGACAGTGAACACGGTGAAAGTGCCCGCAGTGACAGTGCTCATGGTGATAGTGCTCATGCTTATAGTGCCCACGGTGACAGTAGTCATGGTTAAAGTGTTCACGGTGATAGTGCTCACGGTGATAGTGCTCAGGGTGACAGTGCCCATAGTGATAGTGCTCACGGTGATAGTGCTCATGGTGACAGTTCCCATCGTGACAGTGCCCTTGGTGTTAGTGCTCATGGTAATACTGCTGATGGTGATAGTGCTCATGGTGACGGTTTGCATGTTGAGAGTGCCCATGTTGAAAGTGCCCATGGTGGCAGTGATCATGGTGACACTGCCCATTGTGACTGTGCTCATGCTGGCGGTGTACATAGTTGGAGTTCCCATGGTGAAATTCCTTATGGTGGCACTGCCCATGATGATAATTTTCATGGTGACATTGTCCATGGTGACAGTGCCTATGGTGACAGTGCCCATTGTGATAGTGCTCACGGTGATAGTGTCCACAGTGACAGTGCTAATGCTGACAGTCCCCATGGTGACAGTGCCCATGATGACAGTGCTCATGGTGACAGTGCCCATGGTGACAGTGCTCATGGTGACATTGCTCACGGTGACAGTGACCTTGGTGATAGTACCCATGGTAATAGGGGTCACTGTGACAGTGCTCATGGTGATATTGCTCACGGTGACACTGCCCATGGTGATAGTGCTCATGGTGATAGTGCTCATGTTGACAGTTCCCATGGTTACAGTGCCCATGGTGACTATGCTCATGATGAAAGTTCTCACGGTGATAGTGCTCATGGAGACAGTGCTCATGGTGACAGTTCGCATGGTAGACATGGTGAAGTTGAAAGTGCCCATGGTGACAGTGCCTATGGTGACAATGCTCATGTTGACAGTGCCCACTGTGACAGTGCTCACGGTGACAGTGCCCTTGGTGATAGTGCTTATGGTGATAGTGCTCATTGTGACTGTTTGCATGGTGACAGTGCCCATGTTGAAAGTGCCCATGGTGACAGTACCCATGGTGACAGTGCCCATGGTGACAGTGCTCAAGTTGAGATTGCCCATGGTGACCATTCCCATGGTGACAGTTCCCATGGTGATAGTGCTCATGGTAACAGTGCTCATGTTGACAGTGCACATGGTGACAATGCCCACACTGACATTGCTCACGGTGATAGTGCTCATGGTGATAATGCCCATTGTAATAGTGCTCACGGTGACAATGCCCATGTTGATATTGCTCCAGGTGACACTGCCCATGGTGATAGTGCTCACGGTGATAGTGCTCATAGTAATAGTGCTCATGGTGACACTACCCATGGTGACAGTGCCCATGGTGACACTGCCCATTGTGACATTTCCCATGGTGACAGTGCTCATGGTGAGAGTTCCCATGGTGACAGTGCACATGGTGACAGTTCCCATGGTGACAGTGCCCACGTTGACATTGCTCATGGTGACAGTGCTCACGGTGACAGTGACTTTGGTGATAGTACCCATGGTAATAGAGGTCACAGTGACAGTGCCCATGGTGATATTGCTCACGGTGACACTGCCCATGGTGATAGTGCTCACAGTGATATTGCTCATGGTGACAGTTCCCATGGTTACAGTGCCCATGGTGACAGTGCTCATGGTGACAGTGCCCACGGTGACTATGCTCATGGTGACAGTGCTCACAGAGATACTGCTCATGGTGACAGTTCGCATGGCGACAGGGCCCATGTTAAAAGTGCCCATGGTGACAATGCTCATGGTGACACTGCCCATGGTGACTGTGCTGATGTTCACGGTGTACATGGTTGGAATTCCCATGGTGAAATTCCTTATGGTGGCATTGCCCATGATGTTAGTGCTCATGGTGAATGTGTCCATGGTGACAGTGCCTATGGTGACAGTGCCCATGGTGACATTTCCCCGGGTGACAGTGCTCATACTGACAGTTCCCATGGTGACAGTGCCCATGGTGACAGTGCTAATGTTGACACTGCCCACGGTGACAGTGCTCATGGTGACAGTGTCCTTGGTGACAGTACCCATGGTAATAGTGCTCACGGTGACAGTGCCCACGGTGATATTGCTCATGGTGACACTGCCCATGGTGATAGTGCCAACGGTTACAGTTCTCATGGTGACAGTGCCCATGGTGACAGTGCTCACGTTGACAGTGCCCATGGTGATATTGTTCATGGTGACACTGCCCAGGGTGATAGTGCTAACGGTGATAGTGCTCATGGTGATAGTTCCCATGGTTACAGTGCTCATGGTGACAGTGCTCACGGTGATAGTGCTCACATTGACAGTGCCCTTGGTGATAGTGCTCACGGTGATAGTACCCACAGTGACAGATCAAATGATGACAGTTCCCATGGTGACAGTGCCCATGATGACAGTGCTCATGGTGACAGTGTCCACGGTGAGAGTGCTCATGTTGACACTGCTCACGGTAACAGTGCCCTTGGTGATAGTACCCATGTTAATAGTGCTCACGGTGATAGAGCCCACGGTGACATTTCCCATGGTGACAGTGCTCACTTTGACAGTGTACACGATGACAGTGCCCACGGTGACAGTGTTTATGGTGATATTACTAACGGGGACACGGCCCATGTTCATAGTGCTCACGGTGATAGTGCTCATGGTGACAGTTACCATGGTGACAGTGCCCACAGTGACAGTGCTCATGGTGACATTACCCACAGTGACAGTACTCATGGTGACAGTACGCATGGTGACAGTGCCCATGGTGACAGTGCTCATGGTGACACAGCCCATGGTGACTGTGCTAAAGCTGGCGGTGCATATGGTTGGAGTTCCCATGGTGAAATTCCTCATGGTGGCACTGCCCATGATGATAGTGCTCATGGTGACGGTGCCCATGGTGACATTTCCCATGGTGACAGTGCTCATGGTGAGAGTTCCCAGGCCGACCGTGCCCATGATGACAGTGCTCATGTTTACTGTGCCCACGGTGAAAGTGCTCATGGTAACAGTGATCACGGTGACAGTGCCCTTGGTGATAGTCCCCATGGTAACAGTGCTCAATGTGACAGTGCCCATGGTGATATTTCTCACGGTGACACTGCCCATGGTGATAGTGCTCACGGTGATTGTGCTCATGGTGACAGTTCCCATGGTTACAGTGCCCACTGTGACAGTGCCCATGGTGACAGTGCCCACGGTGACAGTGCTCATGGTGACAGTGCTCATGGTGATAGTGCTCACGGTGATAGTGCTCACGGTGACAGTGCCCTTGGTGATAGTGCTCATGGTGATAGTTCTCATGGTGGCAGTTTGCATGGTGACACTGCCCCTGTTGAAAGTGCCCATGGTGACAGTGCTCATGTTGACACTGCCCATGGTGACAGTGCTCATGTTGGAGGTGTACATGGTTGGAGTTCCCATGGTACAACTGTTATGGTGCACTGCCCATGATGATAGTGCTCATGGTGACAGTGTCCATGGTGACAGTGCCTATGGTGAGAGTGCCCATGGTGACAGCGCCCATGGTGACCGTTTCCATGGTGACAGTGCTCATGTTGACAGTGCCCATGGTGACCGTTCCCATGGTGACAGTTCCCATGGTGATAGTGCTCACCGTGATAGTGCCCATTGTGACAGTTCCCATGGATCCAGTGCCCATGGTGACAGTGCTCATTGTGACAGTGCCCTCGGTGATAGAGCTCATGGTGGCATTTCGCATGGTGACAGGGCCCATGACGACAGTGCTCATGGTTACAATGCCCAAGGAGACAGTGCTCATGGTTACAGTGCTCACGGTGACAGTGCTCATGGTGACATTGCCCATGGTGACAGTGCTCATGGTGACACTGCCCATGGTGATAGTGCCAACGGTTACAGTTCTCATGGTGACAGTGCCCATGGTGACAGTGATCACAGTGACAGTGCCCATGGTGATATTGTTCATGGTGACACTGCCCAGGGTGATAGTGCTAACGGTGATAGTGCTCATGGTGATAGTTCCCATGGTTACAGTGCTCATGGTGACAGTGCTCACGGTGATAGTGCTCACATTGACAGTGCCCTTGGTGATAGTGCTCACGGTGATAGTACCCACAGTGACAGATCAAATGATGACAGTTCCCATGGTGACAGTGCCCATGATGACAGTGCTCATGGTGACAGTGTCCACGGTGAGAGTGCTCATGTTGACACTGCTCACGGTAACAGTGCCCTTGGTGATAGTACCCATGTTAATAGTGCTCACGGTGATAGAGCCCACGGTGACATTTCCCATGGTGACAGTGCTCACTTTGACAGTGTACACGATGACAGTGCCCACGGTGACAGTGTTTATGGTGATATTACTAACGGGGACACGGCCCATGTTCATAGTGCTCACGGTGATAGTGCTCATGGTGACAGTTCGCATGGTGACAGTGCCCACGGTGACAGTGCTCATGGTGACATTACCCACAGTGACAGTGCTCTTGATGATAGTGCTCATGGTTAAAGTTCTCATGGTGAGAGTGCTCATGGTAACACTGACCATCGTGACTGTGCTCATGCTGGCGGTGTACATGGCTGGAGTCCCCATGGTGAAATTTCTTATGCTGGCAGTGCCCATGATGATAGTGCTCATGGTGACAGTGTCCATCGTGAGAGTGCCCATGGTGACAGTGCTCATGGTGACCCTGCCCATGGTGAGAGTTCCCATGGTGATATTTCCCATGTTGACAGTGCTCATGTTGACAGTGCACACGGTGACAGTGTTCATGGTGATATTGCTCAAGGTGACGGTGCCCATGGTTATAGTGCTCACGTTGATAGTGCTCATGGTGACAGTTCCCATGGTGACAGTGCTCATGGTGACATTTCCCATGGTAACAGAGCTCATGATGACAGTGTCCATGGTGACAGTGCCCATGTTGAAAGTGCCCATGGTGACATTGCTCATGGTGACACTGCCATGGTGACTGTGCTCATGCTGGCGGTGTACATGATTGGAGTTCCCATGGTGAAATTCCTCATGGTGGCACTGCCCATGATGACACTGCCCATGGTGACAGTGCCCATGGTGACATTTCCCATGGTGACAGTGCTCATGTTGACAGTGCACATGGTGACAGTGCCCACGGTGACATTTCCCATGGTTACAGTGTTCATGGTGATATTGCTCACGGTGACAGTGCCCATGGTTATAGTCCTCACGGTGATAGTGCTCATGGTGACAGTTCCCATGGTGACAGTGCCCACGGTGACAGTGCTCATGGTGACATTGCCCACGGTGACAGTTCTCATGGTAACAGTTCCCATGGTGACAGTGCTCATGTTGATAGTGCCCACGGTGACAGTGCTCATGGTGACAGTGCTCACAATGACAGTGCCCTTGGTGATAGTGCCCATGGTAATAGGGCTCACGGTGACACTGCCCATGGTGATATTGTTCATGGTGACACTGCCCATGGTGATAGAGCTCACGGTGATAGTGCTCACATTGACAGTGCCCTTGGGGATAGTGCTCATGGTAATACTGCTCATGGTGATAGTGCTCATGGCGATAGTTCGCATGGTGACAGTGCCCATGTGGAAAGTGCCCATGGTGGCAGTGCTCATGGTGACACGCCCATGGTGGCTGTGCTCATGCTGGCGGTGTCCATGGTTGGAGTTCCCATGGTGAAATTCCTTATGGTAGCACTGCCCATGATGATAGTGCTCATGGTGACAGTATCCATGGTGACAGTGCCTATGGTGACAGTGTCCATGGTGATAGTGCCCACAGTGACTGTGCTCATTGTGACAGTTTCTATGGTGAGAGTAACCATGATGACAGTGCTCATGGTGACAATGCCCACAGTGACAGTGCTCACGGTGATAGTGCTCACGTTGACATTGCCCTTGGTGATAGTACGCATGGTAATATTGCTCACGGTGACAGTGCCCATGGTGATAGTGCTCATGGTGATAGTGCTCATGGTAATAGTGATCATGGTGTAACTGCCTATGGTGACAGTGCCCACGGTGACACTGCCCATAGTGATATTTGCCATGGTGACAATGCTCATGGTGAGAGTTCCCATGGTGACAGTGCTCACGGTGACAGTGCTCATGGTGACACAGCCCATGGTGACTGTGCTAAAGCTGGCGGTGTATATGGTTGGAGTTCCCATGATGAAATTCCTCATGGTGGCACTCCCCATGATGATAGTGCTCATGGTGACAGTGCCCAGGGTGAAATTATCCATGGTGACAGTGCTCATGGTGAGAGTTCCTATGGTGACTGTGCTCATGTTGACAGTGCCCATGGTGACAGTGCCCACGGTGACACTGCGCAAGGTGATAGTGCCCATGGTAATACTGCTGATGGTGACACTGCCCATGTTGATATTGCTCACGGTGACACTGCCCATGGTGATAGTGCTCACGGTGATAGTGCTCACGGTGACAGTGCCCTTGGTGATATTGCTCATGGTGATACAGCTCATGGCGGAAGTTCGCATGGTGACACTGCCCCTCTTGAAATTGCCCATGGTGACAGTGCTCATGTTGACACTGCCCATGGTGACTGTGCTCACGATGGAGGTGTACATGGTTGGAGTTCCCATGGTACAACTGTTATGGTGGTACTGCCCATGATGATAGTGCTCATGGTGACAGTGTCCATGGTGACAGTGCCCATGGTGATAGTGCCTATTGTGAGAGTGCCCATGGTGACAGTTCCCATGGTGACCATTTCCATGGTGATAATGCTCATGTTGACAGTGCCAACCGTGACAATGCTCATGGTGAGAGTTCCCATGGTGAAAGTGATCATCTTGACAATGCCCATGGCAACCGTTCCCATGGTGACATTTCCCATGGTGATAGTACTCACCGTGATAGTGCCCATGGTGACAGTTCCCATGGATACAGTGTCCATGGTGACAGTGCTCATTGTGGCACTGCCCATGGTGACTGTGCTCATGCTGGCGGTGTACTTGGTTGGAGTTCCGATGGTGAAATTCCTCATGGTAGCACTGCCCATGATGATAGTGCTCATGGTGACAGTGTCCGTCATGAGAGTGTCCATGGTGACAGTTCCCATGGTGATAGTGCATACCGTGATAGTGCCCATGGTGACAGTTCCCATGGATACAGTGCCCATGGTGACAGTGCTCACGGTGATAGTGCTCATGCAGACAGTTCGCATGGTGACACGGCCCATGTTGAAAGTGCCCATGGTGACAGTGCTCATAGTGGCACTGCCCATGATGATTGTGCTCATTCTGGCGGTGTACTTGGTTGGAGTTCCCATGGTGAAATTCCTCATGGTAGCACTGCCCATGCTGATAGTGCTCATGGTGACAGTGCACATGGTGACAATGCCCACACTGACAGTGCTCACGGTGTTAGTGCACATGGTGATAATGCCCATTGTAATTGTGCTCAAGGTGACAGTGCCCATGTTGATATTGCTCAAGGTGATAGTGCTCATGGTGACACTGCCCTTGATGATAGTGCTCTTGGTGATAGTGCTCATGGTAATAGTGTTCATGGTGACAGTGCCCATGGTGACACTGCTCATAGTGACAATTCCCATGGTGACAGTGCTCATGGTGAGAGTTCCCATGGTGACAGTGCACATGGTGACAGTTCCCATGGTGACAGTGCTCACTGTGACAGTGCTCACTGTGGCAGTGTCAATGGTTACAGTGCACATGGTGACCGTTCCCATAGTGACAGTTCCCATGGTGATAGTGCTCACCGTGATAGTGCCCATGGTGACAGTTCCCATGGAAACAGTGCCCATGGTGACAGTGCTCATGGTGACAGTGCCCACTGTGATAGTGCTCATGGTGGCAGTTTGCAGGGTGACAGTGGCCATGATGACAGTGCTCATGGTGGAAATGCCCACGGTGACAGTGCTCATGGTGACAGTGCTCATGATGACAGTGCCCTTGGTGATAGTACCCATGGTAATAGTGCTCACTGTGACAGTGCCCATGGTGATAGTGCTCATGGTGATAGTGCTCATGGTAATAGTGCTCATGGTGACACTGTCCATGGTGACAGTGCCCATGGTGGCAGTGCTCATGCTGAGAGTTCCCATGGTGACAGTGCACATGGTGACAGTTCCCATGGTGACACTGCTCATGGTGACAGTGCTCACTGTGGCAGTGCCAATGGTAACAGTGCTCATGGTGGCAGTGTCCATGGTGGCATTTACCAAAGTGACAGTGCTCATGGAGATATTTCCCATGGTAACATAGCTCATGATGACAGTGTCCATGGTGACAGTGCCCATGGTGACAGTGGCCATGTTGAAAGTACCTATGGTGACAGTGCTCATGGTGACAGTGCCCACGGTGACTATGCTCATGGTGACAGTGCTCACAGTGATAGTGCTCATGGTGACAGTTCGCATGGTGACAGGGCCCATGTTGAAAGTGCCCAAGGTGACAGTGCTCATGGTGGCACTGCCCATGATGATAGTGTTCATGGTGACAGTGCCTATGGTGACACTGCCCATTGTGATAGTGCTCACGGTGATAGTGTCCACAGTGACAGTGCTAATGGTGACAGTCCCCATGGTGACAGTGCCCATGATGACAGTGCTCATGGTGACAGTGCCCACGGTGATAGTGCTCATGGTGGCAGTTCACATGGTGACAGTTACCATGATGACAATGCTCATGGTGACAGTGCCCATGGTGACAGTGCTCATGGTGATAGTGCTCATGGTAATAGTGCTAATGGTGACACTGCCCATGGTGACAGTGCCCATGGTGACAGTCCCCATGGTCACAGTGACCGTGGTGACAGTGCCCATGGTGACATTTCCCATGCTGACAGTGCTCATGGTGAGAGTTCCCATGGTGACAGTGCTCATGATGACAGTGCCCATGGTGACCGTTCCCATGGTGACAGTTCCCATGGTGACAGTGCACACGGTAACAGTGCCCACGGTGACAGTGCTCACGGTGATAGTGCTCATGGTTACAGTGCCCATGTTGATATTGCTCACGGTGACCCTCCCCATCGTGATAGTGCTCACGGTGATAGTTCTCATGGTGACATTGTCCACGGTGATAATGCTCATGGTGACAGTGCCCTTGGTGATAGTGATCATGGTGATAGTGCTTATGGAGACATTTCCCATGGTGACAGTGCCCATGTTGAAATTGCCGATGGTGACAGTACCCATGGTGAGAGTGCTCATGGTGAAGGTTCCCACTGTGACAGTGCTCATGGTGACAGTGCTCATGGTGACAGTGCTCAGGGTGAGAGTGCTCACGATGATAGTGCTCACGGTGACAGTTCCCTTGGTGATAGTGCTCATGGTGATAGTGCCCATGGTGACACTGCCCATGGTGATATTGCTCACGGTGACACTGCCCATGGTAATAGTGCTCATGGTGATAGTGCTCACGTTGACAGTGCCTTTGGTGATAGTGCTCATGGTGACACTGCCCATGGTGACAGTTCACATGCTGATAGTGCCCATGTTGAAAGTTCCCACGGTGACAGTGCTCATGGTGATAATGCCCATGGTGACTGTGCTCATGCTGGCGGTGTACAGGGTTGGTGTTCCCATGTTGAAATTCCTCATGGTGGCACTGCCCATGATGATAGTGTACATGGTGACAGTGTCCATGGTGACAGTGCCAATGGTGACAGTGCTCACGGTGACACTGCCCATGGTGACATTTCACAAGGTGACAGTGCCCATGTAGAAAGTGCTCATGGTGACAGTGACCATGGTGACATTTCCCATGTTGACAGTGTCCATTGTGATAGTGCCCATGGTGACAGTGCCCATGGTGACAGTGCTCATGTTGACAGTGCCCATGGTGACAGTGCCCTTGGTGACAATACCCATAGTGACATTTCCAATTGTGACAGTCCTCATAGTGAGAGTTCCCATGGCGACAGTGCTGATGGATGACAGTGCTCATGTTGACAGTGCCCATGGGGACAATGCTGATGGATACAGTGTCCATGGTGATAGTGCTCCTCGGGACCGTGTAGATGGTTACAGTGCCCATGGTGACATTTTCCACAGTGACAGTGCCCATGGTGAGAGTGCCGATGGAGACAGTGTCCATAGTGACAGTTCCCATGGTGACAGTGCTCATGGTGACACTTCCCATGGTGAACAGTGTCCATGGTGACATTTCCGATGGAGACAGTGCTCCTGGTGAGAGTTCCCATGCTGACAGTGCTCACGTTGACAGTGCCCATGGTGACAGTTCCCATGTTGACACTTCCCATGGTGATATTGCTCATGGTGACAGTGCACATGGTGACATAGCCCACGGTGACAGTGCTCACGGTGATAGTGCTCATGGTAATAGTGCTCGTGTTGACACTACCGATGGTGACAGTGCACATGGTGACACTGCCCATAGTGACATTTCCCATGGTGACAGTGCTCATGGTGAGAGTTCCCATGGTGACAGTGCACATGGTGACAGTGCCCATGGTGATAGTGCTCACTGTGACAGTTCTCACTGTGGCAGTGCCAATGGTTACAGTGCGCATGGTGACCTTTCCCATGGTGACAGTTCCCATGGTGATAGTGCTCACCGTGATAGTGCCAATGGTGACAGTTACCATGGATACAGTGCCTATGGTGACAGTGCTCATGGTGACAGTGCCCACTGTGATAGTGCTCAGGGTGGCAGTTCGCATGGTGACAGTGGCCATGATGACAGTGCTCATGGTGGCAATGCCCACAGTGACAGTGCTCATGGTGATAGTGCTCACGATGACAGTGCCTTTGGTGATAGTATCCATGGTAATAGTTCTCAATGTGACAGTGCCCATGGAGATAGTGCTCATGGTGATGGTGCTCATGGTAATAGTGCTCATGGTGACACTGCCCATGGTGACAGTGCCCATGGTGACACTGCCCATAGTGACATTTCCCATGGTGGCAGTGCTCATGGTGACAGTTCCCATGGGGACAGTGCTCATGGTGACAGTGCCCATGGTGACAGTGTCCATGGTGACAGTGCCTATGGTGAGAGTGCCCATGGTGACAGTGTGCATGGTGACAGTGCTCATGTTGAAATTGCCCATGGTGACAGTGCTCATGGTGAGAGTTCCCATGGTGACAATGTTCATGTTGACAATGCCCATGGAGACAGTGCTCATGTTGACAGCGCCCACGGTGACAGTGCTCATGGTTACAGTGCTCACAGTTACAGTGCCCATGGTGATAGGGCCCATAGTAATAGTGCTCACGGTGACAGCATCCACGTTGATATTGTTCATGGTGACACTACCCATGGTGATAGTGCTCACGGTGACAGTGCTCATGAAGACAGTTCCCATGGTTGCAGTGCCCATGGTGACATTGCCCACGGTGACAATGCTCATGGTGACAGTGCTCATGGTGATATTGCTCACGGTGATAGTGCTCACATTGACAATGCCCTTGGTGATAGTGCTCATGGTAATACTGCTCATGGTGATAGTGCTCATGGTGATAGTTCGTATGGTGACAGTGCCCATGTTGAAAGTCCCCATGATGGCAGTGCTCATGGTGACATTGCCCATGGTGACTGTGCTCATGCTGGCAGTGTACATGGTTGGAGTTCCCATGGTGAAATTCCTTATGGTGGCACTGCCCATGGTGATAGTGTTCATGGTGACAGTGTCCATGGTGACAGTGCCCATGATGACAGTGCTCATGGTGACAGTGCCCACGGTGACAGTGCTCATGGTGACAGTGCTCACGGTGACAGTGCCCTTGGTGATAATACCCATGTTAATAGTGCTCACAGTGACAGTGCCCATGGTGATTTTGCTCACGGTGACACTACCCATGGTGATAGTGCTCATGGTGATAGTGCTCATGGTGACAGTTCCCATGGTAACTGTGCCCATGGTGACAGTGCTCATGGCGACAGTGCCCACGGTGACTATGCTCATGGAGACAGTGCTCATGGTGATAGTGCTCATGGTGACAGTTCACATGGTGACAGAGCCCATGTTGAAAGTGCCCATGGTGACAGTGCTCATGGTGGCACTGCCCATGGTGACTGTGCTCATGCTTGCGGTGTACCTGGTTGGAGTTCCGATGGTGAAATTCCTCATGGTAGCACTGCCCATAATGATAGTGCTCATGGTGACAGTGTCCATGGTGACAGTGCCTATGGTGACAGTGCCCATTGTGATAGTGCTCATAGTGACAGTGCCCACTGTGACAGTGCTCACGGTGACAGTGCCCTTGGTGATAATACCCATGTTAATAGTGCTCACAGTGACAGTGCCCATGGTGATTTTGCTCACGGTGACACTCCCCATGGTGATAGTGCTCATGGTGACAGTTCCCATGGTAACTGTGCCCATGGTGACAGTGCTCATGGCGACAGTGCCCACGGTGACTATGCTCATGGAGACAGTGCTCATGGTGATAGTGCTCATGGTGACAGTTCACATGGTGACAGAGCCCATGTTGAAAGTGCCCATGGTGACAGTGCTCATGGTGGCACTGCCCATGGTGACTGTGCTCATGCTTGCGGTGTACCTGGTTGGAGTTCCGATGGTGAAATTCCTCATGGTAGCACTGCCCATAATGATAGTGCTCATGGTGACAGTGTCCATGGTGACAGTGCCTATGGTGACAGTGCCCATTGTGATAGTGCTCATAGTGACAGTGCCCACTGTGACAGTGCTCAATGTGACAGTGCTCACGGTGACAGTGCCCTTGGTGATAGTGCTCATGGTGATAGTGCTCATGGTGACAGTTCGCATGGTGACAGTGCCCATGTTGAAATTGCTGATGGTGACAGTACCCATGGTGAGAGTGCTCATGGTGAAGGTTCCCACTGTGACAGTGCTCATGGTGACAGTGCTCATGGTGACAGTGTTCAGGGTGAGAGTGCTCACGATGATAGTGCTCACGGTGACAGTTCCCTTGGTGATAGTGCTCATGGTGATAGTGCCCATGGTGACACTGCCCATGGTGATATTGCTCACGGTGACACTGCCCATGGTAATAGTGCTCATGGTGATAGTGCTCACGTTGACAGTGCCTTTGGTGATAGTGCTCATGGTGACACTGCCCATGGTGACAGTTCACATGCTGATAGTGCCCATGTTGAAAGTTCCCACGGTGACAGTGCTCATGGTGATAATGCCCATGGTGACTGTGCTCATGCTGGCGGTGTACAGGGTTGGTGTTCCCATGTTGAAATTCCTCATGGTGGCACTGCCCTTGATGATAGTGTACATGGTGACAGTTCGCATGGTGACAGTGCCCATGTTGAAATTGCCGATGGTGACAGTACCCATGGTGAGAGTGCTCATGGTGAAGGTTCCCACTGTGACAGTGCTCATGGTGACAGTGCCCTTAGTGATAGTGCTCATGGTGACAGTTCGCATGGTGACAGTACCCATGGTGATAGTGCTCATGGTGACAGTGCTCATGGGGACAGTGCACATGGTGACAATGCCCACGATGACAGTGCTCACGGTGATAGTGCTCAAGGGGAAAGTGCCCATTGTAATAGTGCTCACCGTGACAGTGCCCATGCTGATATTGCTCAAGGTAACACTGCCCATGGTGATAGTGCTCACGGTGATAGTGCTCATGGTGACAATGCCCTTGGTGATAGTGCTCATGGTGATAGTGTTCATGGTAATAGTGCTCATGGAGACAGTGCTCACGGTGATAGTGCCCATGGTGACACTGCCCATAATGACATTTCCCATGGTGACAGTGCTCATGGTGAGAGTTCCCATGGTGACAGTGCTCACGGTGACAATGCTCACTGTGGCAGAGCCAATGGTTACAGTGCTCATGGTGGCAGTGTCCATGGTGGCAGTTCCCAAGATGACAGTGCTCATGGTGACATTTCCCATGGAAACAGAGCTCATGATGACAGTGTCCATGGTGACAGTGTACATGGTGACAGTGGCCATGTTGAAAGTGCCCATGGTGACAGTGCTCAAGCTGGCGGTATACATGGCTGGAGTTCCCATGGTGAAATTCCTCATGGTTGCCCTGCCCATGATGATAGTGCTCATGGTGACAGTGTCCATCATGAGAGTGCCCATGGTGACAGTGCTCATGATGACCCTGCCCATGGTGACAGTGCCCATGGTGACATTTCCCATGGTGACAGTGCTCATGTTGACAGTGCACACGGTGACATTGCCCACGGTGACATTTCCCATGGTGACAGTGTTCATGGTGATATTGCTCACGGTCACAGTGCCCATGGTTATAGTCCTCACGGTGATAGTGCTCATGGTGACAGTTCCCATGGTGACAGTGCCCGCAGTGACTGTGCTCATGGTGACATTGCCCACGGTGACAGTGCTCATGGTGACAGTTCGCTTGGTGACACTGCCCATGGTGACAGTGCACATGGTGACACAGCCCATGGTGACTGTGCTAAAGCTGCCGATGTACATGGTTGGAGTTCCCATGGTGAAATTCCTCATGGTGGCACTGCCCATGATGATAGTGTTGATGGTGACAGTGCCTATGGTGAGAGTGCCCATTGTGATAGTGGTCACGGTGACAGTGCCCTTCGTGATAGTATCCATGGTAATAGTGTTCACAGTGACACTGCCCATGGTGATAGTGCTCATGGTGACAGTGCTCATGGTGATAGTGTTCACGGTGATAGTGCTCATGGTGACAGTGCCCTTGGTGATAGTGCTCATGGTGATAGTGTTCATGGAGACATTTCACATGGTGACAGTGCTCATGTTGACAGTCCCCATGTTGACTGTGCTCATGCTGGCGGTGTACATGGTTGGTGTTACAATGGTGAAATTTCTTATGGTGGCACTGCCCATGATGATAGTGCTCATGGTGAAAGTGCCCATGGTGACAGTGTCCATGGTGACAGTGCCTATGGTGAGAGTGCCCATGGTGACAGTGCCCATGGTGACGGTGTCCAAGGTGACAGTGCTCATGTTGACAGTGCCCACGGTGACAATGCTCATGGTGAGAGTTTCCATGGTGGCAGTGCTAACCTTAACAGTGTCCATGGTGACCGTTCCGGTGGTGACAGTTCCCATGGTGATAGTGCCCATGGTGACAGTGCTCATGGTTATAGTGCTCATGGTGACACGGCCCATGGTGAATGTGCTCATGCTGGCGGTGTACATGGTTGGAGTTCCCATGGTGAAATTCCTTATGGTGGCAATGCCCATGATGATAGTGCTCATGGTGAGAGTGTCCATGGTGACAATACCTATGGTGACAGTGCCCATGGTGACATTTCCCATGGTGATAGTGCTCATGGTGAGAGTTCCCATGATGACAATGCTTATGTTGACAATGCCCTTGGTGACAGTGCTCATCGTGACTGTGCCCACTGTGAAATTTCTCATGGTGACAGTGCTCACGGTGATAGTGCTCACGGTGATAGTGCTCACGCTGACAGTGCCCTTGGTGATAGTGCTCATGGTAATAGTGCTCACGGTGACGGTTCGCATGGTGACAGTGCCCATGATGAAAGTGCCCATGGTGGCAGTGCTCATTGTGACACTGCCCATGGTGAATGTGCTCATGCTGGCGTTGTACATGGTTGGAGTTCCCATGGTGAAATTCCTTATGGTGGCACTACCCATGATGATAGTGTTCATGGTGACAGTGTCCATGGTGACATTTCCCATGGTGACAGTGCTCATGGTGAGAGTTCTCATGTTGAGAGTGCTCAGGTTGACATTGCCCATGGTGACCCTTCCGATGGTGAGAGTTCCCATGGTGATAGTGCTCATGGTGACAGTGCTCATGGTGACCGTGCACACGGTGACAATGCCCACAGTGACAATGCTCACGGTGATAGTGCTCATGGCGATAGTGACCATTGTAATAGTGCTCACCGTGACAGTGCCCATGTTGATATTGCTCATGGTGACACTGCCCATGGTGATAGTGCTCACGGTGATAGCGCTCAGGGTGACACTGTCCTTGGTGATAGTGCTCATGGTGATAGTGTTCATGGTAATAGTGCTCATGGTGACACTGCCCATGGTGACAGTGCCCATGGTGACACTCCCGATAGTGACATTTCTTATGGTGACAGTGCTCATGGTGAGAGTTCCCATGGTGACAGTGCACATGGTGACAGTTCCCATGGTGACAGTGCTCACGGTGACCGTGCTCACTGTGGCAGTGCCAATGGTAACATTGTTCATGGTGGCAGTGTCCATGGTGGCGGTTTCCAAGATGACAGTGCTCATGGTGATATTTCCCATGGTAACAGAGTTCATGATGACAGTGCTCATGGTGACAGTTCGCATGGTGACAGTGCCCACTTTGAAAGTGCCCATGGTGACAGTACCCATGGTGACTGTGCCCATGGTGACAGTGCCCATGGTGACAGTGCTCATTGTGAGAATTGCCATGGTGACAGTGCTAATGTTGACATTGCCCATTGTGACCGTTCCCATGGTGACAGTTCCCAAGGTGATAGTGCTCATGGTGACAGTGCTATTGGTGACAGTGCACACGGTGAGAATGCCCACACTTACACTGCTCACGTTGATAGTGCCCATGGTGATAGTGCCAATTTTAATAGTGCTCATGGTGACCGTGCCCATGTGGATGTTGCTCAAGGTGACACTTCCCATGGTGATAGTGCTCACGGTGATAGTGCTCATGGTGACACTGCCCTTGGTGATAGTGCTCATGGTGATAGTGCTCATGGTAATACTGCTCATGTTTACGCTGCCCATGGTGACAGTGCCCATGGTGACACTGCCCAAAGTGACATTTCCCATGGTGACAGTGCTCATGGTGAGAGTTCCCATGGTGACAGTGCACATGGTGACAGTTCCGATGGTGACAGTGCTCATGGTGACAGTGCTCACTGTGGCAGTGCCAATGGTTACAGTGCTCATGGTGGCAGTGTCCATGGTGGCAGTTCCCAAGAGGACAGTGCTCATGGTGACATTTCCCATGGTAACAGAACTCAGGATGACAGTGTCCATGGTGACAGTGCCCATGGTGAGAGTGGCCATGTTGAAATTGCCCATGGTGACAGTGTTTATGGTGACACTGCCCATGGTGACTGTGCTCATGCTGGCGTTGAACAAGGTTGGAGTTCCCATGGTGAAATTCCTCATGGTGGCACTACCCATGATAATAGTGCTCATGGTGACAGTGTACATCGTGAGAGTGCCCATGGTAACAATGCTCATGGTGAAACTGCCCATGGTGACAGTGCCCAAGGTGATATTCCCATGGTGACAGTGCTCATTTTGACAGTGCACATGGTGACAGTGCCGACAGTGACAGTGCTCACGGTGATAGTGTTAATGGAAATATTGCTCATGGTGACACTGCCCATGGTTATAGTGCTCACAGTGATAGTGCTCATGGTGACAGTTCCCAAGGTGACAGTGCCCACGGTGATAGTGCTCATGGTGACATTGCCCACGGTGACAGTGCTCATGGTGAGAGTTCGCATGGTGACAGTGCCCATGGTTACAGTGCTCATGGTCACACAACCCATGGTGACTGTGCTAAAGCTGGCAGTGTACATGGTTGGAGTTCCCATGGTGAAATTCCTCATGGTGGCACTGCCCATGATGATAGTGTTGATGGTGACAGTGTCCATGGTGACAGTGCCTATGGTGACAGTGTCCATTGTGATAGTGCTCTCGGTGATAGTTCCCTCAGTGACAGTTCTAATGGTGACAATTCCATGGTGACAGTGCCCATGATGACCGTGCTCATGGTGACAGTGCCCACGGTGACATTTCTCATGGTGAGAGTGCTCACGGTGACAGTGCCCTTGGTGATAGTACCCATGGTAATAGTGGTCACGTTGACATGGCCCATGGTGATATTGCTCACGGTGACGCTGCCCATGGTGATAGTGCTCACGGTGACATTCCCATGGTTACAGTGCCCATGGTGATATTGCTCACGGTGACACTGCCCATGATGACAGTGCTCATGGTGACAATGCCCATTCTGACAATGCTCATAGTGACAGTGCTCACGGTGACAGTGCCCTTGATGATAGTACTCATGGTAATAGTGCTCACGGTGACAGTTCCCATGGTGACAGTGCTCACTGTGGCAGTGCCAATGGTTACAGTGCTCATGGTGGCAGTGTCCATGGTGGCAGTTCCCAAGATGACAGTGCTCATGGTGACATTTCCCATGGTAAGAGAGCTCATGATGACAGTGTCTATGGAGACAGTGCCCATGGTGACAGTGGCCATGTTGAAAGTGCCCATGGTGACACTGCTCATGGTGTCACTGCCCATGGTGACTATGCTCATGCTGGCTGTGTACATGCTTGGAGATCCCATGGTGAAATTCCTCATGGTGGCACTGCCCATAATGATAGTGCTCATGGTGACAGTGTCCATGGTGACATTGCCTATGGTGACAGTTCCCATTGTGATAGTGCTCACGGTGATAGGGCCCACAGGGACAGTTCTAATGGTGACAGTTCCAATGGTGAGAGTGCCCATGATGACAGTGCTTATGGTGACAGTGCCCACGGTGACAGTGCTCATGGTGACAGTGCTCATGGTGACAGTGCCCTTGGTGATAGTACCCATGGTAAAAGTGCTCATGGTGACATTGCCCATGGTGATATTGCTCATGCTGGCGGTGTACATGGTTGGAGTTCCGATGATGAAATTCCTCATGGTAGCACTGCCCATGATGATAGTGCTCACGGTGAAAGTGTCCATGGTGACAGTGCCTATGGTGACAGTGCCCATTGTGATAGTGCTCATGGTGATAGTGCCCAAAGTGACAGTGCTCATTGTGACAGTTCCTATGGTGACAGTGCCCATGATGATAGTGCTCATGGTAAAAGTTCCCACTGTGATAGTGCTCACGGTGAAAGTGCTCACGGTGACAGTGCCCTTGGTGATAGTGCTCATGGTAATAGTGCACATGGTGACACTGCCCATGGTGACAGTGCCCATGGTGACACTGCCCATAGTGACATTTCCCATGGTGACAGTGCCCATGGTGACCGTTCCCATGGTGACAGTTCCCATGGTGACAGTGCACACGGTAACAGTGCCCACGGTGACAGTGCTCACGGTGATAGTGCTCATGGTGACAGTGCCCATGTTGATATTGCTCACGGTGACCCTCCCCATCGTGATAGTGCTCACGGTGATAGTTCTCATGGTGACATTGTCCACGGTGATAATGCTCATGGTGACAGTGCCCTTGGTGATAGTGATCATGGTGATAGTGCTTATGGAGACATTTCCCATGGTGACAGTGCACATGTTGACAGTCCCCATGGTGACTGTGCTCATGCTGGCGGTGTATATGGTTGGACTTACAATGGTGAAATTCCTTATGGTGGCACTGCCCATGATTATAATGCTCATGGTGACAGTGTCCATGGTGACAGCGCCCATGGTGACAGTGCCCATGGTGACATTTCCCATGGTGATAGTGCTCATGGTGAGAGTTCCCATGGTGACAGTGCTCATCTTGGCAGTGCCCATAATGACCGTTCCCATGGTGACAGTTCCCATGGTGATAGGGCTCATGGTTACAGTGCTCATGGTGACAGTGAACACGGTGAAAGTGCCCGCAGTGACAGTGCTCATGGTGATAGTGCTCATGCTTATAGTGCCCACGGTGACAGTAGTCATGGTTAAAGTGTTCACGGTGATAGTGCTCACGGTGATAGTGCTCAGGGTGACAGTGCCCTTAATGATACTGCTCATGGTGATAGTGCTCATGGTGACAGTTCCCATCGTGACAGTGCCCTTGGTGTTAGTGCTCATGGTAATACTGCTGATGGTGATAGTGCTCATGGTGACGGTTTGCATGTTGAGAGTGCCCATGTTGAAAGTGCCCATGGTGGCAGTGATCATGGTGACACTGCCCATTGTGACTGTGCTCATGCTGGCGGTGTACATAGTTGGAGTTCCCATGGTGAAATTCCTTATGGTGGCACTGCCCATGATGATAATTTTCATGGTGACATTGTCCATGGTGACAGTGCCTATGGTGACAGTGCCCATTGTGATAGTGCTCACGGTGATAGTGTCCACAGTGACAGTGCTAATGCTGACAGTCCCCATGGTGACAGTGCCCATGATGACAGTGCTCATGGTGACAGTGCCCATGGTGACAGTGCTCATGGTGACATTGCTCACGGTGACAGTGACCTTGGTGATAGTACCCATGGTAATAGGGGTCACTGTGACAGTGCTCATGGTGATATTGCTCACGGTGACACTGCCCATGGTGATAGTGCTCATGGTGATAGTGCTCATGTTGACAGTTCCCATGGTTACAGTGCCCATGGTGACTATGCTCATGATGAAAGTTCTCACGGTGATAGTGCTCATGGAGACAGTGCTCATGGTGACAGTTCGCATGGTAGACATGGTGAAGTTGAAAGTGCCCATGGTGACAGTGCCTATGGTGACAATGCTCATGTTGACAGTGCCCACTGTGACAGTGCTCACGGTGACAGTGCCCTTGGTGATAGTGCTTATGGTGATAGTGCTCATTGTGACTGTTTGCATGGTGACAGTGCCCATGTTGAAAGTGCCCATGGTGACAGTACCCATGGTGACAGTGCCCATGGTGACAGTGCTCAAGTTGAGATTGCCCATGGTGACCATTCCCATGGTGACAGTTCCCATGGTGATAGTGCTCATGGTAACAGTGCTCATGTTGACAGTGCACATGGTGACAATGCCCACACTGACATTGCTCACGGTGATAGTGCTCATGGTGATAATGCCCATTGTAATAGTGCTCACGGTGACAATGCCCATGTTGATATTGCTCCAGGTGACACTGCCCATGGTGATAGTGCTCACGGTGATAGTGCTCATAGTAATAGTGCTCATGGTGACACTACCCATGGTGACAGTGCCCATGGTGACACTGCCCATTGTGACATTTCCCATGGTGACAGTGCTCATGGTGAGAGTTCCCATGGTGACAGTGCACATGGTGACAGTTCCCATGGTGACAGTGCCCACATTGACATTGCTCATGGTGACAGTGCTCACGGTGACAGTGACTTTGGTGATAGTACCCATGGTAATAGAGGTCACAGTGACAGTGCCCATGGTGATATTGCTCACGGTGACACTGCCCATGGTGATAGTGCTCACAGTGATATTGCTCATGGTGACAGTTCCCATGGTTACAGTGCCCATGGTGACAGTGCTCATGGTGACAGTGCCCACGGTGACTATGCTCATGGTGACAGTGCTCACAGAGATACTGCTCATGGTGACAGTTCGCATGGCGACAGGGCCCATGTTAAAAGTGCCCATGGTGACAATGCTCATGGTGACACTGCCCATGGTGACTGTGCTGATGTTCACGGTGTACATGGTTGGAATTCCCATGGTGAAATTCCTTATGGTGGCATTGCCCATGATGTTAGTGCTCATGGTGAATGTGTCCATGGTGACAGTGCCTATGGTGACAGTGCCCATGGTGACATTTCCCCGGGTGACAGTGCTCATACTGACAGTTCCCATGGTGACAGTGCCCATGGTGACAGTGCTAATGTTGACACTGCCCACGGTGACAGTGCTCATGGTGACAGTGTCCTTGGTGACAGTACCCATGGTAATAGTGCTCACGGTGACAGTGCCCACGGTGATATTGCTCATGGTGACACTGCCCATGGTGATAGTGCCAACGGTTACAGTTCTCATGGTGACAGTGCCCATGGTGACAGTGCTCACGTTGACAGTGCCCACGCTGGCAGTGCTCATGGTGACAGTGATCACAGTGACAGTGCCCATGGTGATATTGTTCACGGTGACACTGCCCAGGGTGATAGTGCTAACGGTGATAGTGCTCATGGTGATAGTTCCCATGGTTACAGTGCTCATGGTGACAGTGCTCACGGTGATAGTGCTCACATTGACAGTGCCCTTGGTGATAGTGCTCACGGTGATAGTACCCACAGTGACAGATCAAATGATGACAGTTCCCATGGTGACAGTGCCCATGATGACAGTGCTCATGGTGACAGTGTCCACGGTGAGAGTGCTCATGTTGACACTGCTCACGGTAACAGTGCCCTTGGTGATAGTACCCATGTTAATAGTGCTCACGGTGATAGAGCCCACGGTGACATTTCCCATGGTGACAGTGCTCACTTTGACAGTGTACACGATGACAGTGCCCACGGTGACAGTGTTTATGGTGATATTACTAACGGGGACACGGCCCATGTTCATAGTGCTCACGGTGATAGTGCTCATGGTGACAGTTACCATGGTGACAGTGCCCACAGTGACAGTGCTCATGGTGACATTACCCACAGTGACAGTACTCATGGTGACAGTACGCATGGTGACAGTGCCCATGGTGACAGTGCTCATGGTGACATTGCTCACGGTGACAGTGACCTTGGTGATAGTACCCATGGTAATAGGGGTCACTGTGACAGTGCTCATGGTGATATTGCTCACGGTGACACTGCCCATGGTGATAGTGCTCATGGTGATAGTGCTCATGTTGACAGTTCCCATGGTTACAGTGCCCATGGTGACTATGCTCATGATGAAAGTTCTCACGGTGATAGTGCTCATGGAGACAGTGCTCATGGTGACAGTTCGCATGGTAGACATGGTGAAGTTGAAAGTGCCCATGGTGACAGTGCCTATGGTGACAATGCTCATGTTGACAGTGCCCACTGTGACAGTGCTCACGGTGACAGTGCCCTTGGTGATAGTGCTTATGGTGATAGTGCTCATTGTGACTGTTTGCATGGTGACAGTGCCCATGTTGAAAGTGCCCATGGTGACAGTACCCATGGTGACAGTGCCCATGGTGACAGTGCTCAAGTTGAGATTGCCCATGGTGACCATTCCCATGGTGACAGTTCCCATGGTGATAGTGCTCATGGTAACAGTGCTCATGTTGACAGTGCACATGGTGACAATGCCCACACTGACATTGCTCACGGTGATAGTGCTCATGGTGATAATGCCCATTGTAATAGTGCTCACGGTGACAATGCCCATGTTGATATTGCTCCAGGTGACACTGCCCATGGTGATAGTGCTCACGGTGATAGTGCTCATAGTAATAGTGCTCATGGTGACACTACCCATGGTGACAGTGCCCATGGTGACACTGCCCATTGTGACATTTCCCATGGTGACAGTGCTCATGGTGAGAGTTCCCATGGTGACAGTGCACATGGTGACAGTTCCCATGGTGACAGTGCCCACATTGACATTGCTCATGGTGACAGTGCTCACGGTGACAGTGACTTTGGTGATAGTACCCATGGTAATAGAGGTCACAGTGACAGTGCCCATGGTGATATTGCTCACGGTGACACTGCCCATGGTGATAGTGCTCACAGTGATATTGCTCATGGTGACAGTTCCCATGGTTACAGTGCCCATGGTGACAGTGCTCATGGTGACAGTGCCCACGGTGACTATGCTCATGGTGACAGTGCTCACAGAGATACTGCTCATGGTGACAGTTCGCATGGCGACAGGGCCCATGTTAAAAGTGCCCATGGTGACAATGCTCATGGTGACACTGCCCATGGTGACTGTGCTGATGTTCACGGTGTACATGGTTGGAATTCCCATGGTGAAATTCCTTATGGTGGCATTGCCCATGATGTTAGTGCTCATGGTGAATGTGTCCATGGTGACAGTGCCTATGGTGACAGTGCCCATGGTGACATTTCCCCGGGTGACAGTGCTCATACTGACAGTTCCCATGGTGACAGTGCCCATGGTGACAGTGCTAATGTTGACACTGCCCACGGTGACAGTGCTCATGGTGACAGTGTCCTTGGTGACAGTACCCATGGTAATAGTGCTCACGGTGACAGTGCCCACGGTGATATTGCTCATGGTGACACTGCCCATGGTGATAGTGCCAACGGTTACAGTTCTCATGGTGACAGTGCCCATGGTGACAGTGCTCACGTTGACAGTGCCCACGCTGGCAGTGCTCATGGTGACAGTGATCACAGTGACAGTGCCCATGGTGATATTGTTCACGGTGACACTGCCCAGGGTGATAGTGCTAACGGTGATAGTGCTCATGGTGATAGTTCCCATGGTTACAGTGCTCATGGTGACAGTGCTCACGGTGATAGTGCTCACATTGACAGTGCCCTTGGTGATAGTGCTCACGGTGATAGTACCCACAGTGACAGATCAAATGATGACAGTTCCCATGGTGACAGTGCCCATGATGACAGTGCTCATGGTGACAGTGTCCACGGTGAGAGTGCTCATGTTGACACTGCTCACGGTAACAGTGCCCTTGGTGATAGTACCCATGTTAATAGTGCTCACGGTGATAGAGCCCACGGTGACATTTCCCATGGTGACAGTGCTCACTTTGACAGTGTACACGATGACAGTGCCCACGGTGACAGTGTTTATGGTGATATTACTAACGGGGACACGGCCCATGTTCATAGTGCTCACGGTGATAGTGCTCATGGTGACAGTTACCATGGTGACAGTGCCCACAGTGACAGTGCTCATGGTGACATTACCCACAGTGACAGTACTCATGGTGACAGTACGCATGGTGACAGTGCCCATGGTGACAGTGCTCATGGTGACACAGCCCATGGTGACTGTGCTAAAGCTGGCGGTGCATATGGTTGGAGTTCCCATGGTGAAATTCCTCATGGTGGCACTGCCCATGATGATAGTGCTCATGGTGACGGTGCCCATGGTGACATTTCCCATGGTGACAGTGCTCATGGTGAGAGTTCCCAGGCCGACCGTGCCCATGATGACAGTGCTCATGTTTACTGTGCCCACGGTGAAAGTGCTCATGGTAACAGTGATCACGGTGACAGTGCCCTTGGTGATAGTCCCCATGGTAACAGTGCTCAATGTGACAGTGCCCATGGTGATATTTCTCACGGTGACACTGCCCATGGTGATAGTGCTCACGGTGATTGTGCTCATGGTGACAGTTCCCATGGTTACAGTGCCCACTGTGACAGTGCCCATGGTGACAGTGCCCACGGTGACAGTGCTCATGGTGACAGTGCTCATGGTGATAGTGCTCACGGTGATAGTGCTCACGGTGACAGTGCCCTTGGTGATAGTGCTCATGGTGATAGTTCTCATGGTGGCAGTTTGCATGGTGACACTGCCCCTGTTGAAAGTGCCCATGGTGACAGTGCTCATGTTGACACTGCCCATGGTGACAGTGCTCATGTTGGAGGTGTACATGGTTGGAGTTCCCATGGTACAACTGTTATGGTGCACTGCCCATGATGATAGTGCTCATGGTGACAGTGTCCATGGTGACAGTGCACATGGTGACAGTGCCTATGGTGAGAGTGCCCATGGTGACAGCGCCCATGGTGACCGTTTCCATGGTGACAGTGCTCATGTTGACAGTGCCCATGGTGACCGTTCCCATGGTGACAGTTCCCATGGTGATAGTGCTCACCGTGATAGTGCCCATTGTGACAGTTCCCATGGATCCAGTGCCCATGGTGACAGTGCTCATTGTGACAGTGCCCTCGGTGATAGAGCTCATGGTGGCATTTCGCATGGTGACAGGGCCCATGACGACAGTGCTCATGGTTACAATGCCCAAGGAGACAGTGCTCATGGTTACAGTGCTCACGGTGACAGTGCTCATGGTGACATTGCCCATGGTGACAGTGCTCATGGTGACAGTTCGCATGGTGACAGTGCCCACGGTGATAGTGCTCACGGTGATAATGCTCGCAGTGACAGTGCTCTTGATGATAGTGCTCATGGTTAAAGTTCTCATGGTGAGAGTGCTCATGGTAACACTGACCATCGTGACTGTGCTCATGCTGGCGGTGTACATGGCTGGAGTCCCCATGGTGAAATTTCTTATGCTGGCAGTGCCCATGATGATAGTGCTCATGGTGACAGTGTCCATCGTGAGAGTGCCCATGGTGACAGTGCTCATGGTGACCCTGCCCATGGTGAGAGTTCCCATGGTGATATTTCCCATGTTGACAGTGCTCATGTTGACAGTGCACACGGTGACAGTGTTCATGGTGATATTGCTCAAGGTGACGGTGCCCATGGTTATAGTGCTCACGTTGATAGTGCTCATGGTGACAGTTCCCATGGTGACAGTGCTCATGGTGACATTTCCCATGGTAACAGAGCTCATGATGACAGTGTCCATGGTGACAGTGCCCATGTTGAAAGTGCCCATGGTGACATTGCTCATGGTGACACTGCCATGGTGACTGTGCTCATGCTGGCGGTGTACATGATTGGAGTTCCCATGGTGAAATTCCTCATGGTGGCACTGCCCATGATGACACTGCCCATGGTGACAGTGCCCATGGTGACATTTCCCATGGTGACAGTGCTCATGTTGACAGTGCACATGGTGACAGTGCCCACGGTGACATTTCCCATGGTTACAGTGTTCATGGTGATATTGCTCACGGTGACAGTGCCCATGGTTATAGTCCTCACGGTGATAGTGCTCATGGTGACAGTTCCCATGGTGACAGTGCCCACGGTGACAGTGCTCATGGTGACATTGCCCACGGTGACAGTTCTCATGGTAACAGTTCCCATGGTGACAGTGCTCATGTTGATAGTGCCCACGGTGACAGTGCTCATGGTGACAGTGCTCACAATGACAGTGCCCTTGGTGACAGTGCCCATGGTAATAGGGCTCACGGTGACACTGCCCATGGTGATATTGTTCACGGTGACACTGCCCATGGTGATAGAGCTCACGGTGATAGTGCTCACATTGACAGTGCCCTTGGGGATAGTGCTCATGGTAATACTGCTCATGGTGATAGTGCTCATGGCGATAGTTCGCATGGTGACAGTGCCCATGTGGAAAGTGCCCATGGTGGCAGTGCTCATGGTGACACGCCCATGGTGGCTGTGCTCATGCTGGCGGTGTCCATGGTTGGAGTTCCCATGGTGAAATTCCTTATGGTAGCACTGCCCATGATGATAGTGCTCATGGTGACAGTATCCATGGTGACAGTGCCTATGGTGACAGTGTCCATGGTGATAGTGCCCACAGTGACTGTGCTCATTGTGACAGTTTCTATGGTGAGAGTAACCATGATGACAGTGCTCATGGTGACAATGCCCACAGTGACAGTGCTCACGGTGATAGTGCTCACGTTGACATTGCCCTTGGTGATAGTACGCATGGTAATATTGCTCACGGTGACAGTGCCCATGGTGATAGTGCTCATGGTGATAGTGCTCATGGTAATAGTGATCATGGTGAAACTGCCTATGGTGACAGTGCCCACGGTGACACTGCCCATAGTGATATTTGCCATGGTGACAATGCTCATGGTGAGAGTTCCCATGGTGACAGTGCTCACGGTGACAGTGCTCATGGTGACACAGCCCATGGTGACTGTGCTAAAGCTGGCGGTGTATATGGTTGGAGTTCCCATGATGAAATTCCTCATGGTGGCACTCCCCATCATGATAGTGCTCATGGTGACAGTGCCCATGGTGAAATTATCCATGGTGACAGTGCTCATGGTGAGAGTTCCTATGGTGACTGTGCTCATGTTGACAGTGCCCATGGTGACAGTGCCCACGGTGACACTGCGCAAGGTGATAGTGCTCAACGTGATAGTGCCCATGGTAATAGTGCTGATGGTGACACTGCCCATGTTGATATTGCTCACGGTGACACTGCCCATGGTGATAGTGCTCACGGTGATAGTGCTCACGGTGACAGTGCCCTTGGTGATATTGCTCATGGTGATACAGCTCATGGCGGAAGTTCGCATGGTGACACTGCCCCTCTTGAAATTGCCCATGGTGACAGTGCTCATGTTGACACTGCCCATGGTGACTGTGCTCACGATGGAGGTGTACATGGTTGGAGTTCCCATGGTACAACTGTTATGGTGGTACTGCCCATGATGATAGTGCTCATGGTGACAGTGTCCATGGTGACAGTGCCCATGGTGATAGTGCCTATTGTGAGAGTGCCCATGGTGACAGTTCCCATGGTGACCATTTCCATGGTGATAATGCTCATGTTGACAGTGCCAACCGTGACAATGCTCATGGTGAGAGTTCCCATGGTGAAAGTGATCATCTTGACAATGCCCATGGCGACCGTTCCCATGGTGACATTTCCCATGGTGATAGTACTCACCGTGATAGTGCCCATGGTGACAGTTCCCATGGATACAGTGTCCATGGTGACAGTGCTCATTGTGGCACTGCCCATGGTGACTGTGCTCATGCTGGCGGTGTACTTGGTTGGAGTTCCGATGGTGAAATTCCTCATGGTAGCACTGCCCATGATGATAGTGCTCATGGTGACAGTGTCCGTCATGAGAGTGTCCATGGTGACAGTTCCCATGGTGATAGTGCATACCGTGATAGTGCCCATGGTGACAGTTCCCATGGATACAGTGCCCATGGTGACAGTGCTCACGGTGATAGTGCTCATGCAGACAGTTCGCATGGTGACACGGCCCATGTTGAAAGTGCCCATGGTGACAGTGCTCATAGTGGCACTGCCCATGATGATTGTGCTCATTCTGGCGGTGTACTTGGTTGGAGTTCCCATGGTGAAATTCCTCATGGTAGCACTGCCCATGCTGATAGTGCTCATGGTGACAGTGCACATGGTGACAATGCCCACACTGACAGTGCTCACGGTGTTAGTGCACATGGTGATAATGCCCATTGTAATTGTGCTCAAGGTGACAGTGCCCATGTTGATATTGCTCAAGGTGATAGTGTTCATGGTGACACTGCCCTTGATGATAGTGCTCTTGGTGATAGTGCTCATGGTAATAGTGTTCATGGTGACAGTGCCCATGGTGACACTGCTCATAGTGACAATTCCCATGGTGACAGTGCTCATGGTGAGAGTTCCCATGGTGACAGTGCACATGGTGACAGTTCCCATGGTGACAGTGCTCACTGTGACAGTGCTCACTGTGGCAGTGTCAATGGTTACAGTGCACATGGTGACCGTTCCCATAGTGACAGTTCCCATGGTGATAGTGCTCACCGTGATAGTGCCCATGGTGACAGTTCCCATGGAAACAGTGCCCATGGTGACAGTGCTCATGGTGACAGTGCCCACTGTGATAGTGCTCATGGTGGCAGTTTGCAGGGTGACAGTGGCCATGATGACAGTGCTCATGGTGGAAATGCCCACGGTGACAGTGCTCATGGTGACAGTGCTCATGATGACAGTGCCCTTGGTGATAGTACCCATGGTAATAGTGCTCACTGTGACAGTGCCCATGGTGATAGTGCTCATGGTGATAGTGCTCATGGTAATAGTGCTCATGGTGACACTGTCCATGGTGACAGTGCCCATGGTGGCAGTGCTCATGCTGAGAGTTCCCATGGTGACAGTGCACATGGTGACAGTTCCCATGGTGACACTGCTCATGGTGACAGTGCTCACTGTGGCAGTGCCAATGGTAACAGTGCTCATGGTGGCAGTGTCCATGGTGGCATTTACCAAAGTGACAGTGCTCATGGAGATATTTCCCATGGTAACATAGCTCATGATGACAGTGTCCATGGTGACAGTGCCCATGGTGACAGTGGCCATGTTGAAAGTACCTATGGTGACAGTGCTCATGGTGACAGTGCCCACGGTGACTATGCTCATGGTGACAGTGCTCACAGTGATAGTGCTCATGGTGACAGTTCGCATGGTGACAGGGCCCATGTTGAAAGTGCCCAAGGTGACAGTGCTCATGGTGGCACTGCCCATGATGATAGTGTTCATGGTGACAGTGCCTATGGTGACACTGCCCATTGTGATAGTGCTCACGGTGATAGTGTCCACAGTGACAGTGCTAATGGTGACAGTCCCCATGGTGACAGTGCCCATGATGACAGTGCTCATGGTGACAGTGCCCACGGTGATAGTGCTCATGGTGGCAGTTCACATGGTGACAGTTACCATGATGACAATGCTCATGGTGACAGTGCCCATGGTGACAGTGCTCATGGTGATAGTGCTCATGGTAATAGTGCTAATGGTGACACTGCCCATGGTGACAGTGCCCATGGTGACAGTCCCCATGGTCACAGTGACCGTGGTGACAGTGCCCATGGTGACATTTCCCATGCTGACAGTGCTCATGGTGAGAGTTCCCATGGTGACAGTGCTCATGATGACAGTGCCCATGGTGACCGTTCCCATGGTGACAGTTCCCATGGTGACAGTGCACACGGTAACAGTGCCCACGGTGACAGTGCTCACGGTGATAGTGCTCATGGTTACAGTGCCCATGTTGATATTGCTCACGGTGACCCTCCCCATCGTGATAGTGCTCACGGTGATAGTTCTCATGGTGACATTGTCCACGGTGATAATGCTCATGGTGACAGTGCCCTTGGTGATAGTGATCATGGTGATAGTGCTTATGGAGACATTTCCCATGGTGACAGTGCACATGTTGACAGTCCCCATGGTGACTGTGCTCATGCTGGCGGTGTATATGGTTGGACTTACAATGGTGAAATTCCTTATGGTGGCACTGCCCATGATTATAATGCTCATGGTGACAGTGTCCATGGTGACAGCGCCCATGGTGACAGTGCCCATGGTGACATTTCCCATGGTGATAGTGCTCATGGTGAGAGTTCCCATGGTGACAGTGCTCATCTTGGCAGTGCCCATAATGACCGTTCCCATGGTGACAGTTCCCATGGTGATAGGGCTCATGGTTACAGTGCTCATGGTGACAGTGAACACGGTGAAAGTGCCCGCAGTGACAGTGCTCATGGTGATAGTGCTCATGCTTATAGTGCCCACGGTGACAGTAGTCATGGTTAAAGTGTTCACGGTGATAGTGCTCACGGTGATAGTGCTCAGGGTGACAGTGCCCATAGTGATAGTGCTCACGGTGATAGTGCTCATGGTGACAGTTCCCATCGTGACAGTGCCCTTGGTGTTAGTGCTCATGGTAATACTGCTGATGGTGATAGTGCTCATGGTGACGGTTTGCATGTTGAGAGTGCCCATGTTGAAAGTGCCCATGGTGGCAGTGATCATGGTGACACTGCCCATTGTGACTGTGCTCATGCTGGCGGTGTACATAGTTGGAGTTCCCATGGTGAAATTCCTTATGGTGGCACTGCCCATGATGATAATTTTCATGGTGACATTGTCCATGGTGACAGTGCCTATGGTGACAGTGCCCATTGTGATAGTGCTCACGGTGATAGTGTCCACAGTGACAGTGCTAATGCTGACAGTCCCCATGGTGACAGTGCCCATGATGACAGTGCTCATGGTGACAGTGCCCATGGTGACAGTGCTCATGGTGACATTGCTCACGGTGACAGTGACCTTGGTGATAGTACCCATGGTAATAGGGGTCACTGTGACAGTGCTCATGGTGATATTGCTCACGGTGACACTGCCCATGGTGATAGTGCTCATGGTGATAGTGCTCATGTTGACAGTTCCCATGGTTACAGTGCCCATGGTGACTATGCTCATGATGAAAGTTCTCACGGTGATAGTGCTCATGGAGACAGTGCTCATGGTGACAGTTCGCATGGTAGACATGGTGAAGTTGAAAGTGCCCATGGTGACAGTGCCTATGGTGACAATGCTCATGTTGACAGTGCCCACTGTGACAGTGCTCACGGTGACAGTGCCCTTGGTGATAGTGCTTATGGTGATAGTGCTCATTGTGACTGTTTGCATGGTGACAGTGCCCATGTTGAAAGTGCCCATGGTGACAGTACCCATGGTGACAGTGCCCATGGTGACAGTGCTCAAGTTGAGATTGCCCATGGTGACCATTCCCATGGTGACAGTTCCCATGGTGATAGTGCTCATGGTAACAGTGCTCATGTTGACAGTGCACATGGTGACAATGCCCACACTGACATTGCTCACGGTGATAGTGCTCATGGTGATAATGCCCATTGTAATAGTGCTCACGGTGACAATGCCCATGTTGATATTGCTCCAGGTGACACTGCCCATGGTGATAGTGCTCACGGTGATAGTGCTCATAGTAATAGTGCTCATGGTGACACTACCCATGGTGACAGTGCCCATGGTGACACTGCCCATTGTGACATTTCCCATGGTGACAGTGCTCATGGTGAGAGTTCCCATGGTGACAGTGCACATGGTGACAGTTCCCATGGTGACAGTGCCCACGTTGACATTGCTCATGGTGACAGTGCTCACGGTGACAGTGACTTTGGTGATAGTACCCATGGTAATAGAGGTCACAGTGACAGTGCCCATGGTGATATTGCTCACGGTGACACTGCCCATGGTGATAGTGCTCACAGTGATATTGCTCATGGTGACAGTTCCCATGGTTACAGTGCCCATGGTGACAGTGCTCATGGTGACAGTGCCCACGGTGACTATGCTCATGGTGACAGTGCTCACAGAGATACTGCTCATGGTGACAGTTCGCATGGCGACAGGGCCCATGTTAAAAGTGCCCATGGTGACAATGCTCATGGTGACACTGCCCATGGTGACTGTGCTGATGTTCACGGTGTACATGGTTGGAATTCCCATGGTGAAATTCCTTATGGTGGCATTGCCCATGATGTTAGTGCTCATGGTGAATGTGTCCATGGTGACAGTGCCTATGGTGACAGTGCCCATGGTGACATTTCCCCGGGTGACAGTGCTCATACTGACAGTTCCCATGGTGACAGTGCCCATGGTGACAGTGCTAATGTTGACACTGCCCACGGTGACAGTGCTCATGGTGACAGTGTCCTTGGTGACAGTACCCATGGTAATAGTGCTCACGGTGACAGTGCCCACGGTGATATTGCTCATGGTGACACTGCCCATGGTGATAGTGCCAACGGTTACAGTTCTCATGGTGACAGTGCCCATGGTGACAGTGCTCACGTTGACAGTGCCCATGGTGATATTGTTCATGGTGACACTGCCCAGGGTGATAGTGCTAACGGTGATAGTGCTCATGGTGATAGTTCCCATGGTTACAGTGCTCATGGTGACAGTGCTCACGGTGATAGTGCTCACATTGACAGTGCCCTTGGTGATAGTGCTCACGGTGATAGTACCCACAGTGACAGATCAAATGATGACAGTTCCCATGGTGACAGTGCCCATGATGACAGTGCTCATGGTGACAGTGTCCACGGTGAGAGTGCTCATGTTGACACTGCTCACGGTAACAGTGCCCTTGGTGATAGTACCCATGTTAATAGTGCTCACGGTGATAGAGCCCACGGTGACATTTCCCATGGTGACAGTGCTCACTTTGACAGTGTACACGATGACAGTGCCCACGGTGACAGTGTTTATGGTGATATTACTAACGGGGACACGGCCCATGTTCATAGTGCTCACGGTGATAGTGCTCATGGTGACAGTTACCATGGTGACAGTGCCCACAGTGACAGTGCTCATGGTGACATTACCCACAGTGACAGTACTCATGGTGACAGTACGCATGGTGACAGTGCCCATGGTGACAGTGCTCATGGTGACACAGCCCATGGTGACTGTGCTAAAGCTGGCGGTGCATATGGTTGGAGTTCCCATGGTGAAATTCCTCATGGTGGCACTGCCCATGATGATAGTGCTCATGGTGACGGTGCCCATGGTGACATTTCCCATGGTGACAGTGCTCATGGTGAGAGTTCCCAGGCCGACCGTGCCCATGATGACAGTGCTCATGTTTACTGTGCCCACGGTGAAAGTGCTCATGGTAACAGTGATCACGGTGACAGTGCCCTTGGTGATAGTCCCCATGGTAACAGTGCTCAATGTGACAGTGCCCATGGTGATATTTCTCACGGTGACACTGCCCATGGTGATAGTGCTCACGGTGATTGTGCTCATGGTGACAGTTCCCATGGTTACAGTGCCCACTGTGACAGTGCCCATGGTGACAGTGCCCACGGTGACAGTGCTCATGGTGACAGTGCTCATGGTGATAGTGCTCACGGTGATAGTGCTCACGGTGACAGTGCCCTTGGTGATAGTGCTCATGGTGATAGTTCTCATGGTGGCAGTTTGCATGGTGACACTGCCCCTGTTGAAAGTGCCCATGGTGACAGTGCTCATGTTGACACTGCCCATGGTGACAGTGCTCATGTTGGAGGTGTACATGGTTGGAGTTCCCATGGTACAACTGTTATGGTGCACTGCCCATGATGATAGTGCTCATGGTGACAGTGTCCATGGTGACAGTGCCTATGGTGAGAGTGCCCATGGTGACAGCGCCCATGGTGACCGTTTCCATGGTGACAGTGCTCATGTTGACAGTGCCCATGGTGACCGTTCCCATGGTGACAGTTCCCATGGTGATAGTGCTCACCGTGATAGTGCCCATTGTGACAGTTCCCATGGATCCAGTGCCCATGGTGACAGTGCTCATTGTGACAGTGCCCTCGGTGATAGAGCTCATGGTGGCATTTCGCATGGTGACAGGGCCCATGACGACAGTGCTCATGGTTACAATGCCCAAGGAGACAGTGCTCATGGTTACAGTGCTCACGGTGACAGTGCTCATGGTGACATTGCCCATGGTGACAGTGCTCATGGTGACACTGCCCATGGTGATAGTGCCAACGGTTACAGTTCTCATGGTGACAGTGCCCATGGTGACAGTGATCACAGTGACAGTGCCCATGGTGATATTGTTCATGGTGACACTGCCCAGGGTGATAGTGCTAACGGTGATAGTGCTCATGGTGATAGTTCCCATGGTTACAGTGCTCATGGTGACAGTGCTCACGGTGATAGTGCTCACATTGACAGTGCCCTTGGTGATAGTGCTCACGGTGATAGTACCCACAGTGACAGATCAAATGATGACAGTTCCCATGGTGACAGTGCCCATGATGACAGTGCTCATGGTGACAGTGTCCACGGTGAGAGTGCTCATGTTGACACTGCTCACGGTAACAGTGCCCTTGGTGATAGTACCCATGTTAATAGTGCTCACGGTGATAGAGCCCACGGTGACATTTCCCATGGTGACAGTGCTCACTTTGACAGTGTACACGATGACAGTGCCCACGGTGACAGTGTTTATGGTGATATTACTAACGGGGACACGGCCCATGTTCATAGTGCTCACGGTGATAGTGCTCATGGTGACAGTTCGCATGGTGACAGTGCCCACGGTGACAGTGCTCATGGTGACATTACCCACAGTGACAGTGCTCTTGATGATAGTGCTCATGGTTAAAGTTCTCATGGTGAGAGTGCTCATGGTAACACTGACCATCGTGACTGTGCTCATGCTGGCGGTGTACATGGCTGGAGTCCCCATGGTGAAATTTCTTATGCTGGCAGTGCCCATGATGATAGTGCTCATGGTGACAGTGTCCATCGTGAGAGTGCCCATGGTGACAGTGCTCATGGTGACCCTGCCCATGGTGAGAGTTCCCATGGTGATATTTCCCATGTTGACAGTGCTCATGTTGACAGTGCACACGGTGACAGTGTTCATGGTGATATTGCTCAAGGTGACGGTGCCCATGGTTATAGTGCTCACGTTGATAGTGCTCATGGTGACAGTTCCCATGGTGACAGTGCTCATGGTGACATTTCCCATGGTAACAGAGCTCATGATGACAGTGTCCATGGTGACAGTGCCCATGTTGAAAGTGCCCATGGTGACATTGCTCATGGTGACACTGCCATGGTGACTGTGCTCATGCTGGCGGTGTACATGATTGGAGTTCCCATGGTGAAATTCCTCATGGTGGCACTGCCCATGATGACACTGCCCATGGTGACAGTGCCCATGGTGACATTTCCCATGGTGACAGTGCTCATGTTGACAGTGCACATGGTGACAGTGCCCACGGTGACATTTCCCATGGTTACAGTGTTCATGGTGATATTGCTCACGGTGACAGTGCCCATGGTTATAGTCCTCACGGTGATAGTGCTCATGGTGACAGTTCCCATGGTGACAGTGCCCACGGTGACAGTGCTCATGGTGACATTGCCCACGGTGACAGTTCTCATGGTAACAGTTCCCATGGTGACAGTGCTCATGTTGATAGTGCCCACGGTGACAGTGCTCATGGTGACAGTGCTCACAATGACAGTGCCCTTGGTGATAGTGCCCATGGTAATAGGGCTCACGGTGACACTGCCCATGGTGATATTGTTCATGGTGACACTGCCCATGGTGATAGAGCTCACGGTGATAGTGCTCACATTGACAGTGCCCTTGGGGATAGTGCTCATGGTAATACTGCTCATGGTGATAGTGCTCATGGCGATAGTTCGCATGGTGACAGTGCCCATGTGGAAAGTGCCCATGGTGGCAGTGCTCATGGTGACACGCCCATGGTGGCTGTGCTCATGCTGGCGGTGTCCATGGTTGGAGTTCCCATGGTGAAATTCCTTATGGTAGCACTGCCCATGATGATAGTGCTCATGGTGACAGTATCCATGGTGACAGTGCCTATGGTGACAGTGTCCATGGTGATAGTGCCCACAGTGACTGTGCTCATTGTGACAGTTTCTATGGTGAGAGTAACCATGATGACAGTGCTCATGGTGACAATGCCCACAGTGACAGTGCTCACGGTGATAGTGCTCACGTTGACATTGCCCTTGGTGATAGTACGCATGGTAATATTGCTCACGGTGACAGTGCCCATGGTGATAGTGCTCATGGTGATAGTGCTCATGGTAATAGTGATCATGGTGTAACTGCCTATGGTGACAGTGCCCACGGTGACACTGCCCATAGTGATATTTGCCATGGTGACAATGCTCATGGTGAGAGTTCCCATGGTGACAGTGCTCACGGTGACAGTGCTCATGGTGACACAGCCCATGGTGACTGTGCTAAAGCTGGCGGTGTATATGGTTGGAGTTCCCATGATGAAATTCCTCATGGTGGCACTCCCCATGATGATAGTGCTCATGGTGACAGTGCCCAGGGTGAAATTATCCATGGTGACAGTGCTCATGGTGAGAGTTCCTATGGTGACTGTGCTCATGTTGACAGTGCCCATGGTGACAGTGCCCACGGTGACACTGCGCAAGGTGATAGTGCCCATGGTAATACTGCTGATGGTGACACTGCCCATGTTGATATTGCTCACGGTGACACTGCCCATGGTGATAGTGCTCACGGTGATAGTGCTCACGGTGACAGTGCCCTTGGTGATATTGCTCATGGTGATACAGCTCATGGCGGAAGTTCGCATGGTGACACTGCCCCTCTTGAAATTGCCCATGGTGACAGTGCTCATGTTGACACTGCCCATGGTGACTGTGCTCACGATGGAGGTGTACATGGTTGGAGTTCCCATGGTACAACTGTTATGGTGGTACTGCCCATGATGATAGTGCTCATGGTGACAGTGTCCATGGTGACAGTGCCCATGGTGATAGTGCCTATTGTGAGAGTGCCCATGGTGACAGTTCCCATGGTGACCATTTCCATGGTGATAATGCTCATGTTGACAGTGCCAACCGTGACAATGCTCATGGTGAGAGTTCCCATGGTGAAAGTGATCATCTTGACAATGCCCATGGCAACCGTTCCCATGGTGACATTTCCCATGGTGATAGTACTCACCGTGATAGTGCCCATGGTGACAGTTCCCATGGATACAGTGTCCATGGTGACAGTGCTCATTGTGGCACTGCCCATGGTGACTGTGCTCATGCTGGCGGTGTACTTGGTTGGAGTTCCGATGGTGAAATTCCTCATGGTAGCACTGCCCATGATGATAGTGCTCATGGTGACAGTGTCCGTCATGAGAGTGTCCATGGTGACAGTTCCCATGGTGATAGTGCATACCGTGATAGTGCCCATGGTGACAGTTCCCATGGATACAGTGCCCATGGTGACAGTGCTCACGGTGATAGTGCTCATGCAGACAGTTCGCATGGTGACACGGCCCATGTTGAAAGTGCCCATGGTGACAGTGCTCATAGTGGCACTGCCCATGATGATTGTGCTCATTCTGGCGGTGTACTTGGTTGGAGTTCCCATGGTGAAATTCCTCATGGTAGCACTGCCCATGCTGATAGTGCTCATGGTGACAGTGCACATGGTGACAATGCCCACACTGACAGTGCTCACGGTGTTAGTGCACATGGTGATAATGCCCATTGTAATTGTGCTCAAGGTGACAGTGCCCATGTTGATATTGCTCAAGGTGATAGTGCTCATGGTGACACTGCCCTTGATGATAGTGCTCTTGGTGATAGTGCTCATGGTAATAGTGTTCATGGTGACAGTGCCCATGGTGACACTGCTCATAGTGACAATTCCCATGGTGACAGTGCTCATGGTGAGAGTTCCCATGGTGACAGTGCACATGGTGACAGTTCCCATGGTGACAGTGCTCACTGTGACAGTGCTCACTGTGGCAGTGTCAATGGTTACAGTGCACATGGTGACCGTTCCCATAGTGACAGTTCCCATGGTGATAGTGCTCACCGTGATAGTGCCCATGGTGACAGTTCCCATGGAAACAGTGCCCATGGTGACAGTGCTCATGGTGACAGTGCCCACTGTGATAGTGCTCATGGTGGCAGTTTGCAGGGTGACAGTGGCCATGATGACAGTGCTCATGGTGGAAATGCCCACGGTGACAGTGCTCATGGTGACAGTGCTCATGATGACAGTGCCCTTGGTGATAGTACCCATGGTAATAGTGCTCACTGTGACAGTGCCCATGGTGATAGTGCTCATGGTGATAGTGCTCATGGTAATAGTGCTCATGGTGACACTGTCCATGGTGACAGTGCCCATGGTGGCAGTGCTCATGCTGAGAGTTCCCATGGTGACAGTGCACATGGTGACAGTTCCCATGGTGACACTGCTCATGGTGACAGTGCTCACTGTGGCAGTGCCAATGGTAACAGTGCTCATGGTGGCAGTGTCCATGGTGGCATTTACCAAAGTGACAGTGCTCATGGAGATATTTCCCATGGTAACATAGCTCATGATGACAGTGTCCATGGTGACAGTGCCCATGGTGACAGTGGCCATGTTGAAAGTACCTATGGTGACAGTGCTCATGGTGACAGTGCCCACGGTGACTATGCTCATGGTGACAGTGCTCACAGTGATAGTGCTCATGGTGACAGTTCGCATGGTGACAGGGCCCATGTTGAAAGTGCCCAAGGTGACAGTGCTCATGGTGGCACTGCCCATGATGATAGTGTTCATGGTGACAGTGCCTATGGTGACACTGCCCATTGTGATAGTGCTCACGGTGATAGTGTCCACAGTGACAGTGCTAATGGTGACAGTCCCCATGGTGACAGTGCCCATGATGACAGTGCTCATGGTGACAGTGCCCACGGTGATAGTGCTCATGGTGGCAGTTCACATGGTGACAGTTACCATGATGACAATGCTCATGGTGACAGTGCCCATGGTGACAGTGCTCATGGTGATAGTGCTCATGGTAATAGTGCTAATGGTGACACTGCCCATGGTGACAGTGCCCATGGTGACAGTCCCCATGGTCACAGTGACCGTGGTGACAGTGCCCATGGTGACATTTCCCATGCTGACAGTGCTCATGGTGAGAGTTCCCATGGTGACAGTGCTCATGATGACAGTGCCCATGGTGACCGTTCCCATGGTGACAGTTCCCATGGTGACAGTGCACACGGTAACAGTGCCCACGGTGACAGTGCTCACGGTGATAGTGCTCATGGTTACAGTGCCCATGTTGATATTGCTCACGGTGACCCTCCCCATCGTGATAGTGCTCACGGTGATAGTTCTCATGGTGACATTGTCCACGGTGATAATGCTCATGGTGACAGTGCCCTTGGTGATAGTGATCATGGTGATAGTGCTTATGGAGACATTTCCCATGGTGACAGTGCCCATGTTGAAATTGCCGATGGTGACAGTACCCATGGTGAGAGTGCTCATGGTGAAGGTTCCCACTGTGACAGTGCTCATGGTGACAGTGCTCATGGTGACAGTGCTCAGGGTGAGAGTGCTCACGATGATAGTGCTCACGGTGACAGTTCCCTTGGTGATAGTGCTCATGGTGATAGTGCCCATGGTGACACTGCCCATGGTGATATTGCTCACGGTGACACTGCCCATGGTAATAGTGCTCATGGTGATAGTGCTCACGTTGACAGTGCCTTTGGTGATAGTGCTCATGGTGACACTGCCCATGGTGACAGTTCACATGCTGATAGTGCCCATGTTGAAAGTTCCCACGGTGACAGTGCTCATGGTGATAATGCCCATGGTGACTGTGCTCATGCTGGCGGTGTACAGGGTTGGTGTTCCCATGTTGAAATTCCTCATGGTGGCACTGCCCATGATGATAGTGTACATGGTGACAGTGTCCATGGTGACAGTGCCAATGGTGACAGTGCTCACGGTGACACTGCCCATGGTGACATTTCACAAGGTGACAGTGCCCATGTAGAAAGTGCTCATGGTGACAGTGACCATGGTGACATTTCCCATGTTGACAGTGTCCATTGTGATAGTGCCCATGGTGACAGTGCCCATGGTGACAGTGCTCATGTTGACAGTGCCCATGGTGACAGTGCCCTTGGTGACAATACCCATAGTGACATTTCCAATTGTGACAGTCCTCATAGTGAGAGTTCCCATGGCGACAGTGCTGATGGATGACAGTGCTCATGTTGACAGTGCCCATGGGGACAATGCTGATGGATACAGTGTCCATGGTGATAGTGCTCCTCGGGACCGTGTAGATGGTTACAGTGCCCATGGTGACATTTTCCACAGTGACAGTGCCCATGGTGAGAGTGCCGATGGAGACAGTGTCCATAGTGACAGTTCCCATGGTGACAGTGCTCATGGTGACACTTCCCATGGTGAACAGTGTCCATGGTGACATTTCCGATGGAGACAGTGCTCCTGGTGAGAGTTCCCATGCTGACAGTGCTCACGTTGACAGTGCCCATGGTGACAGTTCCCATGTTGACACTTCCCATGGTGATATTGCTCATGGTGACAGTGCACATGGTGACATAGCCCACGGTGACAGTGCTCACGGTGATAGTGCTCATGGTAATAGTGCTCGTGTTGACACTACCGATGGTGACAGTGCACATGGTGACACTGCCCATAGTGACATTTCCCATGGTGACAGTGCTCATGGTGAGAGTTCCCATGGTGACAGTGCACATGGTGACAGTGCCCATGGTGATAGTGCTCACTGTGACAGTTCTCACTGTGGCAGTGCCAATGGTTACAGTGCGCATGGTGACCTTTCCCATGGTGACAGTTCCCATGGTGATAGTGCTCACCGTGATAGTGCCAATGGTGACAGTTACCATGGATACAGTGCCTATGGTGACAGTGCTCATGGTGACAGTGCCCACTGTGATAGTGCTCAGGGTGGCAGTTCGCATGGTGACAGTGGCCATGATGACAGTGCTCATGGTGGCAATGCCCACAGTGACAGTGCTCATGGTGATAGTGCTCACGATGACAGTGCCTTTGGTGATAGTATCCATGGTAATAGTTCTCAATGTGACAGTGCCCATGGAGATAGTGCTCATGGTGATGGTGCTCATGGTAATAGTGCTCATGGTGACACTGCCCATGGTGACAGTGCCCATGGTGACACTGCCCATAGTGACATTTCCCATGGTGGCAGTGCTCATGGTGACAGTTCCCATGGGGACAGTGCTCATGGTGACAGTGCCCATGGTGACAGTGTCCATGGTGACAGTGCCTATGGTGAGAGTGCCCATGGTGACAGTGTGCATGGTGACAGTGCTCATGTTGAAATTGCCCATGGTGACAGTGCTCATGGTGAGAGTTCCCATGGTGACAATGTTCATGTTGACAATGCCCATGGAGACAGTGCTCATGTTGACAGCGCCCACGGTGACAGTGCTCATGGTTACAGTGCTCACAGTTACAGTGCCCATGGTGATAGGGCCCATAGTAATAGTGCTCACGGTGACAGCATCCACGTTGATATTGTTCATGGTGACACTACCCATGGTGATAGTGCTCACGGTGACAGTGCTCATGAAGACAGTTCCCATGGTTGCAGTGCCCATGGTGACATTGCCCACGGTGACAATGCTCATGGTGACAGTGCTCATGGTGATATTGCTCACGGTGATAGTGCTCACATTGACAATGCCCTTGGTGATAGTGCTCATGGTAATACTGCTCATGGTGATAGTGCTCATGGTGATAGTTCGTATGGTGACAGTGCCCATGTTGAAAGTCCCCATGATGGCAGTGCTCATGGTGACATTGCCCATGGTGACTGTGCTCATGCTGGCAGTGTACATGGTTGGAGTTCCCATGGTGAAATTCCTTATGGTGGCACTGCCCATGGTGATAGTGTTCATGGTGACAGTGTCCATGGTGACAGTGCCCATGATGACAGTGCTCATGGTGACAGTGCCCACGGTGACAGTGCTCATGGTGACAGTGCTCACGGTGACAGTGCCCTTGGTGATAATACCCATGTTAATAGTGCTCACAGTGACAGTGCCCATGGTGATTTTGCTCACGGTGACACTACCCATGGTGATAGTGCTCATGGTGATAGTGCTCATGGTGACAGTTCCCATGGTAACTGTGCCCATGGTGACAGTGCTCATGGCGACAGTGCCCACGGTGACTATGCTCATGGAGACAGTGCTCATGGTGATAGTGCTCATGGTGACAGTTCACATGGTGACAGAGCCCATGTTGAAAGTGCCCATGGTGACAGTGCTCATGGTGGCACTGCCCATGGTGACTGTGCTCATGCTTGCGGTGTACCTGGTTGGAGTTCCGATGGTGAAATTCCTCATGGTAGCACTGCCCATAATGATAGTGCTCATGGTGACAGTGTCCATGGTGACAGTGCCTATGGTGACAGTGCCCATTGTGATAGTGCTCATAGTGACAGTGCCCACTGTGACAGTGCTCACGGTGACAGTGCCCTTGGTGATAATACCCATGTTAATAGTGCTCACAGTGACAGTGCCCATGGTGATTTTGCTCACGGTGACACTCCCCATGGTGATAGTGCTCATGGTGACAGTTCCCATGGTAACTGTGCCCATGGTGACAGTGCTCATGGCGACAGTGCCCACGGTGACTATGCTCATGGAGACAGTGCTCATGGTGATAGTGCTCATGGTGACAGTTCACATGGTGACAGAGCCCATGTTGAAAGTGCCCATGGTGACAGTGCTCATGGTGGCACTGCCCATGGTGACTGTGCTCATGCTTGCGGTGTACCTGGTTGGAGTTCCGATGGTGAAATTCCTCATGGTAGCACTGCCCATAATGATAGTGCTCATGGTGACAGTGTCCATGGTGACAGTGCCTATGGTGACAGTGCCCATTGTGATAGTGCTCATAGTGACAGTGCCCACTGTGACAGTGCTCAATGTGACAGTGCTCACGGTGACAGTGCCCTTGGTGATAGTGCTCATGGTGATAGTGCTCATGGTGACAGTTCGCATGGTGACAGTGCCCATGTTGAAATTGCTGATGGTGACAGTACCCATGGTGAGAGTGCTCATGGTGAAGGTTCCCACTGTGACAGTGCTCATGGTGACAGTGCTCATGGTGACAGTGTTCAGGGTGAGAGTGCTCACGATGATAGTGCTCACGGTGACAGTTCCCTTGGTGATAGTGCTCATGGTGATAGTGCCCATGGTGACACTGCCCATGGTGATATTGCTCACGGTGACACTGCCCATGGTAATAGTGCTCATGGTGATAGTGCTCACGTTGACAGTGCCTTTGGTGATAGTGCTCATGGTGACACTGCCCATGGTGACAGTTCACATGCTGATAGTGCCCATGTTGAAAGTTCCCACGGTGACAGTGCTCATGGTGATAATGCCCATGGTGACTGTGCTCATGCTGGCGGTGTACAGGGTTGGTGTTCCCATGTTGAAATTCCTCATGGTGGCACTGCCCTTGATGATAGTGTACATGGTGACAGTTCGCATGGTGACAGTGCCCATGTTGAAATTGCCGATGGTGACAGTACCCATGGTGAGAGTGCTCATGGTGAAGGTTCCCACTGTGACAGTGCTCATGGTGACAGTGCCCTTAGTGATAGTGCTCATGGTGACAGTTCGCATGGTGACAGTACCCATGGTGATAGTGCTCATGGTGACAGTGCTCATGGGGACAGTGCACATGGTGACAATGCCCACGATGACAGTGCTCACGGTGATAGTGCTCAAGGGGAAAGTGCCCATTGTAATAGTGCTCACCGTGACAGTGCCCATGCTGATATTGCTCAAGGTAACACTGCCCATGGTGATAGTGCTCACGGTGATAGTGCTCATGGTGACAATGCCCTTGGTGATAGTGCTCATGGTGATAGTGTTCATGGTAATAGTGCTCATGGAGACAGTGCTCACGGTGATAGTGCCCATGGTGACACTGCCCATAATGACATTTCCCATGGTGACAGTGCTCATGGTGAGAGTTCCCATGGTGACAGTGCTCACGGTGACAATGCTCACTGTGGCAGAGCCAATGGTTACAGTGCTCATGGTGGCAGTGTCCATGGTGGCAGTTCCCAAGATGACAGTGCTCATGGTGACATTTCCCATGGAAACAGAGCTCATGATGACAGTGTCCATGGTGACAGTGTACATGGTGACAGTGGCCATGTTGAAAGTGCCCATGGTGACAGTGCTCAAGCTGGCGGTATACATGGCTGGAGTTCCCATGGTGAAATTCCTCATGGTTGCCCTGCCCATGATGATAGTGCTCATGGTGACAGTGTCCATCATGAGAGTGCCCATGGTGACAGTGCTCATGATGACCCTGCCCATGGTGACAGTGCCCATGGTGACATTTCCCATGGTGACAGTGCTCATGTTGACAGTGCACACGGTGACATTGCCCACGGTGACATTTCCCATGGTGACAGTGTTCATGGTGATATTGCTCACGGTCACAGTGCCCATGGTTATAGTCCTCACGGTGATAGTGCTCATGGTGACAGTTCCCATGGTGACAGTGCCCGCAGTGACTGTGCTCATGGTGACATTGCCCACGGTGACAGTGCTCATGGTGACAGTTCGCTTGGTGACACTGCCCATGGTGACAGTGCACATGGTGACACAGCCCATGGTGACTGTGCTAAAGCTGCCGATGTACATGGTTGGAGTTCCCATGGTGAAATTCCTCATGGTGGCACTGCCCATGATGATAGTGTTGATGGTGACAGTGCCTATGGTGAGAGTGCCCATTGTGATAGTGGTCACGGTGACAGTGCCCTTCGTGATAGTATCCATGGTAATAGTGTTCACAGTGACACTGCCCATGGTGATAGTGCTCATGGTGACAGTGCTCATGGTGATAGTGTTCACGGTGATAGTGCTCATGGTGACAGTGCCCTTGGTGATAGTGCTCATGGTGATAGTGTTCATGGAGACATTTCACATGGTGACAGTGCTCATGTTGACAGTCCCCATGTTGACTGTGCTCATGCTGGCGGTGTACATGGTTGGTGTTACAATGGTGAAATTTCTTATGGTGGCACTGCCCATGATGATAGTGCTCATGGTGAAAGTGCCCATGGTGACAGTGTCCATGGTGACAGTGCCTATGGTGAGAGTGCCCATGGTGACAGTGCCCATGGTGACGGTGTCCAAGGTGACAGTGCTCATGTTGACAGTGCCCACGGTGACAATGCTCATGGTGAGAGTTTCCATGGTGGCAGTGCTAACCTTAACAGTGTCCATGGTGACCGTTCCGGTGGTGACAGTTCCCATGGTGATAGTGCCCATGGTGACAGTGCTCATGGTTATAGTGCTCATGGTGACACGGCCCATGGTGAATGTGCTCATGCTGGCGGTGTACATGGTTGGAGTTCCCATGGTGAAATTCCTTATGGTGGCAATGCCCATGATGATAGTGCTCATGGTGAGAGTGTCCATGGTGACAATACCTATGGTGACAGTGCCCATGGTGACATTTCCCATGGTGATAGTGCTCATGGTGAGAGTTCCCATGATGACAATGCTTATGTTGACAATGCCCTTGGTGACAGTGCTCATCGTGACTGTGCCCACTGTGAAATTTCTCATGGTGACAGTGCTCACGGTGATAGTGCTCACGGTGATAGTGCTCACGCTGACAGTGCCCTTGGTGATAGTGCTCATGGTAATAGTGCTCACGGTGACGGTTCGCATGGTGACAGTGCCCATGATGAAAGTGCCCATGGTGGCAGTGCTCATTGTGACACTGCCCATGGTGAATGTGCTCATGCTGGCGTTGTACATGGTTGGAGTTCCCATGGTGAAATTCCTTATGGTGGCACTACCCATGATGATAGTGTTCATGGTGACAGTGTCCATGGTGACATTTCCCATGGTGACAGTGCTCATGGTGAGAGTTCTCATGTTGAGAGTGCTCAGGTTGACATTGCCCATGGTGACCCTTCCGATGGTGAGAGTTCCCATGGTGATAGTGCTCATGGTGACAGTGCTCATGGTGACCGTGCACACGGTGACAATGCCCACAGTGACAATGCTCACGGTGATAGTGCTCATGGCGATAGTGACCATTGTAATAGTGCTCACCGTGACAGTGCCCATGTTGATATTGCTCATGGTGACACTGCCCATGGTGATAGTGCTCACGGTGATAGCGCTCAGGGTGACACTGTCCTTGGTGATAGTGCTCATGGTGATAGTGTTCATGGTAATAGTGCTCATGGTGACACTGCCCATGGTGACAGTGCCCATGGTGACACTCCCGATAGTGACATTTCTTATGGTGACAGTGCTCATGGTGAGAGTTCCCATGGTGACAGTGCACATGGTGACAGTTCCCATGGTGACAGTGCTCACGGTGACCGTGCTCACTGTGGCAGTGCCAATGGTAACATTGTTCATGGTGGCAGTGTCCATGGTGGCGGTTTCCAAGATGACAGTGCTCATGGTGATATTTCCCATGGTAACAGAGTTCATGATGACAGTGCTCATGGTGACAGTTCGCATGGTGACAGTGCCCACTTTGAAAGTGCCCATGGTGACAGTACCCATGGTGACTGTGCCCATGGTGACAGTGCCCATGGTGACAGTGCTCATTGTGAGAATTGCCATGGTGACAGTGCTAATGTTGACATTGCCCATTGTGACCGTTCCCATGGTGACAGTTCCCAAGGTGATAGTGCTCATGGTGACAGTGCTATTGGTGACAGTGCACACGGTGAGAATGCCCACACTTACACTGCTCACGTTGATAGTGCCCATGGTGATAGTGCCAATTTTAATAGTGCTCATGGTGACCGTGCCCATGTGGATGTTGCTCAAGGTGACACTTCCCATGGTGATAGTGCTCACGGTGATAGTGCTCATGGTGACACTGCCCTTGGTGATAGTGCTCATGGTGATAGTGCTCATGGTAATACTGCTCATGTTTACGCTGCCCATGGTGACAGTGCCCATGGTGACACTGCCCAAAGTGACATTTCCCATGGTGACAGTGCTCATGGTGAGAGTTCCCATGGTGACAGTGCACATGGTGACAGTTCCGATGGTGACAGTGCTCATGGTGACAGTGCTCACTGTGGCAGTGCCAATGGTTACAGTGCTCATGGTGGCAGTGTCCATGGTGGCAGTTCCCAAGAGGACAGTGCTCATGGTGACATTTCCCATGGTAACAGAACTCAGGATGACAGTGTCCATGGTGACAGTGCCCATGGTGAGAGTGGCCATGTTGAAATTGCCCATGGTGACAGTGTTTATGGTGACACTGCCCATGGTGACTGTGCTCATGCTGGCGTTGAACAAGGTTGGAGTTCCCATGGTGAAATTCCTCATGGTGGCACTACCCATGATAATAGTGCTCATGGTGACAGTGTACATCGTGAGAGTGCCCATGGTAACAATGCTCATGGTGAAACTGCCCATGGTGACAGTGCCCAAGGTGATATTCCCATGGTGACAGTGCTCATTTTGACAGTGCACATGGTGACAGTGCCGACAGTGACAGTGCTCACGGTGATAGTGTTAATGGAAATATTGCTCATGGTGACACTGCCCATGGTTATAGTGCTCACAGTGATAGTGCTCATGGTGACAGTTCCCAAGGTGACAGTGCCCACGGTGATAGTGCTCATGGTGACATTGCCCACGGTGACAGTGCTCATGGTGAGAGTTCGCATGGTGACAGTGCCCATGGTTACAGTGCTCATGGTCACACAACCCATGGTGACTGTGCTAAAGCTGGCAGTGTACATGGTTGGAGTTCCCATGGTGAAATTCCTCATGGTGGCACTGCCCATGATGATAGTGTTGATGGTGACAGTGTCCATGGTGACAGTGCCTATGGTGACAGTGTCCATTGTGATAGTGCTCTCGGTGATAGTTCCCTCAGTGACAGTTCTAATGGTGACAATTCCATGGTGACAGTGCCCATGATGACCGTGCTCATGGTGACAGTGCCCACGGTGACATTTCTCATGGTGAGAGTGCTCACGGTGACAGTGCCCTTGGTGATAGTACCCATGGTAATAGTGGTCACGTTGACATGGCCCATGGTGATATTGCTCACGGTGACGCTGCCCATGGTGATAGTGCTCACGGTGACATTCCCATGGTTACAGTGCCCATGGTGATATTGCTCACGGTGACACTGCCCATGATGACAGTGCTCATGGTGACAATGCCCATTCTGACAATGCTCATAGTGACAGTGCTCACGGTGACAGTGCCCTTGATGATAGTACTCATGGTAATAGTGCTCACGGTGACAGTTCCCATGGTGACAGTGCTCACTGTGGCAGTGCCAATGGTTACAGTGCTCATGGTGGCAGTGTCCATGGTGGCAGTTCCCAAGATGACAGTGCTCATGGTGACATTTCCCATGGTAAGAGAGCTCATGATGACAGTGTCTATGGAGACAGTGCCCATGGTGACAGTGGCCATGTTGAAAGTGCCCATGGTGACACTGCTCATGGTGTCACTGCCCATGGTGACTATGCTCATGCTGGCTGTGTACATGCTTGGAGATCCCATGGTGAAATTCCTCATGGTGGCACTGCCCATAATGATAGTGCTCATGGTGACAGTGTCCATGGTGACATTGCCTATGGTGACAGTTCCCATTGTGATAGTGCTCACGGTGATAGGGCCCACAGGGACAGTTCTAATGGTGACAGTTCCAATGGTGAGAGTGCCCATGATGACAGTGCTTATGGTGACAGTGCCCACGGTGACAGTGCTCATGGTGACAGTGCTCATGGTGACAGTGCCCTTGGTGATAGTACCCATGGTAAAAGTGCTCATGGTGACATTGCCCATGGTGATATTGCTCATGCTGGCGGTGTACATGGTTGGAGTTCCGATGATGAAATTCCTCATGGTAGCACTGCCCATGATGATAGTGCTCACGGTGAAAGTGTCCATGGTGACAGTGCCTATGGTGACAGTGCCCATTGTGATAGTGCTCATGGTGATAGTGCCCAAAGTGACAGTGCTCATTGTGACAGTTCCTATGGTGACAGTGCCCATGATGATAGTGCTCATGGTAAAAGTTCCCACTGTGATAGTGCTCACGGTGAAAGTGCTCACGGTGACAGTGCCCTTGGTGATAGTGCTCATGGTAATAGTGCACATGGTGACACTGCCCATGGTGACAGTGCCCATGGTGACACTGCCCATAGTGACATTTCCCATGGTGACAGTGCTCATGTTGACAGTGCCCATGGTGACAGTGACCATGGTGAGTGTGCCCATGGTGACAGTGTCCATGGTGACAGTGCTCACCTTGACAGTGCCTTTGGTGATAGTACCCATGTTAATATTGCTCACGGTTACAGTGCCCATGGTGATAGTGCTCATGGTGATAGTGCTCATGGTGACAGTTACCTTGGTGATAGTGCTCATGGTGATAGTGCTCATGGTGATAGTTCGCATGGTGACAGTGCCCATGTTGAAAGTCTCCATGAAGGCAGTGCTCATGGTGACACTGCCCATGGTGACTGTGCTCTTGCTGGCGGTGTACATGTTTGGAGTTCTCATGGTGAAATTCCTTATGGTGGCACTGCCCATGATGATAGTGTTCATCGTGACAATGTCCATGGTGACAGTGCCTATGGTGACAGTGCCCATTGTGATAGTGCTCACGGTGATAGTGCCCTCAGTGACAGTTCTAATGGTGACAGTTCCCACGGAGACATTGCTCATGGTGACAGTGCTCACGGTGACAGTAACCTTGGTGATAGTACCCATGGTAATAGAGGTCACGGTGACAGTGCCCATGGTGATATTGCTCATGGTGACACTGCCCATGGTGATAGTGCTCACGGTGATAGTGCTCAGGGTGACAGTTCCCATGGTTACAGTGCCCATGGTGACAGTGCTCATGGTGACAGTGCCCGCGGTGACTGTGCTCATGGTGACAGTGCTCACAGACATACTGCTCATGGTGACAGTTCGCATGGCAACAGGGCCCATGTTAAAAGTGCCCATGGTGACAGTGCTCATGTTGGCACTGCCCATGGTGACTGTGCTCATGCTGGTGGTGTACAAGGTTGGAGTTCCCATGGTGAAATTCCTTATGGTGGCAATGCCCATGATGATAGTGCTCATGGTGACATTGCCCACGGTGACAGTGCTCATGGTGACAGTTCGCATGTTGACATTGCCCATGGTGACAGTGCTCATGGTGACACAGCCCATGGTGACTGCGCTAAAGCTGGCGGTGTACATGGTTGGAATTCTCATGGTGAAATTCCTCATGGTGGCACTGCCCATGATGATAGCGCTCACTGTGACAGTGTCCATAGTGACAGTGCCCATGGTGACAGTGCCCATGGTGACATTTCCCATGGTGACTGTGCCCATGGTGACATTTCCCAATGTGACAGTGCTCATGGTGAGAGTTCCCATGGTGACAGTGTTGATGTTGACAGTGCCAATGGTGACAGTGCCCATGGTGACAGTGCCCATGGTGATAGTGTCCATGGTGACAGTGCTCATGTTGACAGTGCCCACGGCGACAGTGCTCATGGTGAGAGTACCCATGGTGACAGTTCTCACCTTGATAGTGCCCATGGTGACCGTTCCCATGGTGACAGTTCCCATGGTGATAGTGCTCACCGTGATAGTGCCCAGGGTGACAGTTCCCATGGATACAGTGCCCATGGTGACAGTTCTCATGGTGACAGTGCCCACGGTGATAGTGCTCATGGTGGCAGTTCGCATGCTGACAGTGCCCATGATGACAGTGCTCATGGTGACAGTGCCCACGGTGACAGTGCTCACAGTGAGAGTGCCCTTGCTGATAGTACCCATGGTAATAGTGCTCACATGAAAGTGCCCATAGTGATATTGCTCACGGTGACACTGCCCATGGTGATAGTGGTCACGGTGACAATGCCCACGGTGATAGTGTTCATGGTGATAGTGCTCATGTTGAGAGTGCTCATGGTGACACTGCCCATGGTGACTGTGATCATGCTGGCGGTGTACATGGTTGGAGTTCCCATGGGGAAATTTCTTATGGTGGCAATGCCCATGATGATAGTGCTCATGGTGACAGTGCTCATGGTGACAGTGTACATGGTGACAATCCCCACGGTGACAGTGATCACGGTGATAGTTCTCATGGCGATAGTGCCCATTGTAATAGTGCTCACGGTGACGTTGCCCATGTTGATATTGTTCACGGTGACACTGCCCTTGGTGATAGCGCTCATGGTGATAGTGCTCATGGTAATACTGCTCATGGTGACACTGCCCATGGTGACAGTGCCCATGGAGACACTGCCCATAGTGACATTTCCCATGGTGACAGTGCTCATGGTGAGAGTTCCCATATTGACAGTGCACATGGTGAAAGTTCCCATGGTGACAGTGTTCACGGTGACAGTGCTCACTGTGGCAGTGACATTGGTTACAGTGCTCATGGGGGCAGTGTCCATGGTGGCAGTTCCCAAGATGACAGTGCTCATGGTGACATTTCCCATGGTAACAGAGCTCATGATGACAGTGTCCATGGTGACATTGCCCATGTCGAAAGTGCCCATGGTGACATTGCTCATGGTGACACTGCCCATGGTGACTGTGCTCATGCTGGCGGTGTACATGGTTGGAGTTCCCATGGTGAAATTCCTCATGGTGGCACTGCCCATGATGATAGTGCTCATGGTGACAGTGTCCATCGTGAGAGTGCACTTGGTGACAGTGCTCATGATGACACTGCCCATGGTGACAGTGCCCATGGTGACATTTCCCATGGTGACAGTGCTCATGTTGACAGTGCACAAGGTGACAGTGCCCAAGGTGACATTTCCCATGGTTACAGTGTTAATGGTGATATTGCTCACTGTGACAGTGCCCATGGTTATAGTCCTCACGGTGATAGTGCTCATGGTGACAGTTCCCATGGTGACAGTGTTCATGGTGACAGTTCACATGGTGACAGTCCCCATGGTGACAGTGCTCATGGTGACACAGCCCATGGTGACTGTTCTAAAGCTGCCGATGTACATGGTTGGAGTTCCCAATCTGAAATTCCTCATGTTGGCACTGCCCATGATGATAGTGTTCATGGTGACAGTGTCCATGGAGACAGTGCCTATGGTGACAGTGCCCATTGTGATAGTGCTCACGGTGATAGTGCCCACAGTGACAGTTGTAATAGTGACAGTCCCCATGGTGACAGTGTCGATGATGACAGTGCTCATGGTGACAGTGTTCATGGTGATATTGCTCACGGTGACACTGCCCATGGTTATTGTCCTCACGGTGATAGTGCTCATGATGACAGTGCCCACAGTGACAGTGCTCATGGTGGCAGTGCTCACAGTGACAATGCCCATGGTGATAGTGCCCATGGTAATAGTGCTCATGGTGACAGTACCCATGGTGATACTGTTCACGGTGACACTTCCTATGGTGATAGTGCTCACGTTGATAGTGCTCATGGTGACAGTTCCCATGGTTACAGTGCCCATGGTGACAGTGCTACTGGTGACAGTGCCCACGGTGAAAATGCTCATGGTGACAGTGCTCATGGTGATAGTCCTCACGGTGACAGTGCTCACATTGACAGTGCCCTTGGTGATAGTGCACATGGTAATACTGCTCATGGTGAAATTGCTCATGGTGATAGTTCGCATGGTGACAGTGCCCATGTCGAAAGTGCCCATGGTGGCAGTGCTCATGGTGACACTGCCCATGGTGACTGTGCTCATGCTGGGAGTGTACATGGTTGGAGTTCCCATGGTGAAATTCCTTATGGTGGCACTGCCCATGATGATAGTGTTCATGGTGACATTGTCCATGGTGACAGTGCGTATGGTGACAGTGCCCATTGTGATTGTGCTCACGGTGATAGTGCCCACAGTGACAGTGCTAATGGTGACAGTCCCCATGGTGACAGTTCCCATGATGACAGTGCTCATGGTGACAGTGCCCACGGTGACAGTGCTCATGGTCACAGTGCTCACGGTGACAGTGCTCACGGTGACAGTGACCTTGGTGATAGTATCCTTGTTAATAGTGCTCACGGTGACAGTGCCCATGGTGATATTGCTCACGGTGACACTGCCCATGGTGATAGTGCTCATGGTGACGGTTCCCAAGGTTACAGTGCCCATGGTGACAGTGCTCATGGTGACAGTGCCCATGGTGATTATGCTCATGGAGACCGTGCTCACGGTGATAGTGCTCATGGTGACAGTTCGCATGCTGACAGGGCCCATGTTGAAAGTGCCCATGGTGACAGTGCTCATGGTGATAATGCCCATGGTGAATGTGCTCATGCTGGCTGTGTACCTGGTTGGAATTCCGATGGTGAAATTCTTCATGGTAGCACTGCCCATGATGATAGTGCCCATGATGAAAGTGGTCATGGTGACAGTGCTCATGGTGACACTGCCCATGGTAACAGAACTCAGGATGACAGTGTCCATGGTGACAGTGCACATGGTGACAGTGGCCATGTTGAAATTGCCCATGGTAACAGTTCTCATGGTGACACTGCCCATAGTGACTGTGCTCATGCTGGCGGTGTAGAAGGTTGGAGTTCCCATGGTGAAATTCCTCATGGTGGCACTACCCATGATAATGGTGCTCATGGTGACAGTGTACATCGTGAGAGTGCCCATGTTAACAATGCTAATGGTGACACTGCCCAAGGTGACAGTGCCCAAGGTGATATTTCCCATGGTGACAGTGCTCATTTTGACAGTGCACACGGTGACAGTGCCCACAGTGACAGTGCTCACGGTGATCATGTTAATGGTAATATTGCTCATGGTGACACTGCCCATGGTTATAGTGCTCACGGTGATAGTGTTCATGGTGACAGTTCCCATGGTGAAAGTGCTCATGGTGACACTGCCCACGGTGACAGTGCTCATGGTGAGAGTTCGCATGGTGACAGTGCCCATGGTTACAATGCTCATGGTCACACAACCCATGGTGACTGTGCTAAAGCTGGCGGTGTACATGGTTGGAGTTCCCATGGTGAAATTCCTCATGGTGGCACTGCCCATGATGATAGTGTTCATGGTGACAGTGTCCATGGTGACAGTGCCTATGGTGACAGTGTCCATTGTGATAGTTATCATGGTGATAGTGCCCTCAGTGACAGTTCTAATGGTGACAGTTCGATGGTGACAGTGCCCATGATGACAGTGCTCATGGTGACAGTTCCCATGGTGACAGTGCCCACGGTGACAGTGCTCATGGTGACAGTTCCCTTGGTGATAGTACCCATGGTCATAGTGGTCACGGTGAGAGTGCCCATGGTGATATTGCTCACGGTGACACTGCCTATGGTGATAGTGCACACGGTCATAGTGCTCATTGTGACAGTGCCCATGGTGACTATGCTCATGGTGACAGTGCTCACGGTGATAGTGCTCATGGTGACAGTGCTCATGATGATAGTGCTCATGGTGACAGTTCGCATGGTGATAGGACCCATGTTGAAAGTGCCCATGGTGAAAGTGCTCATGGTGACACTGCCCATGTTGACTGTGCTCATGCTGGCGGTGTACATGGTTGGAGTTCCGATGGTGAAATTGCTCATGGTAGCACTGCCCATAATGATAGTGCTCATGGTGACAGTGTCCATGGTGACAGTGCCTATGGTGACAGAGCCCATTGTGATAGTGTTCACGGTGATAGTGCCCACAGTGACAGTGCTCATGGTGACAGTTCCTATGGTGACACTGCCCATGATGACAGTGCTCATGGTGACAGTGCCCACGGTGACAGTGCTCATTGTGACACTGCTCACGGTAAAAGTGCCCTTGGTGATAGTACCCATGTTAATAGTGCTCACGGTGACAGTTCACATGGTGACAGTGCCCATTTTGAATGTGCCCATGGTGGCAGGGCCCATGGTGACAGTGCTCATGGTGAGAGTTCCCATGGTGACAGTGCTCATGTTCACAGTGCCCATGGTGACAGTGTCCATGGTCAACAGTGCCCATGGTGAGAGTGCCCATGGTGACAGTGCCCATGGTGACAGTGCTCATGGTGACAGTGTCCACGGTGAGAGTGCTCATGGTGACACTGCTCACGGTAACAGTGCCCTTGGTGAGAGTACCCATGTTAATAGTGCTCACGGTGATAGAGCCCACGGTGACATTTCCCATGGTGACAGTGCTCACTTTGACAGTGTACACGATGACAGTGCCCACGGTGACAGTGTTTATGGTGATATTACTAACGGGGACACGGCCCATGTTCATAGTGCTCACGGTGATAGTGCTCATGGTGACAGTTACCATGGTGACAGTGCCCACAGTGACAGTGCTCATGGTGACATTACCCACAGTGACAGTACTCATGGTGACAGTACGCATGGTGACAGTGCCCATGGTGACAGTGCTCATGGTGACACAGCCCATGGTGACTGTGCTAAAGCTGGCGGTGCATATGGTTGGAGTTCCCATGGTGAAATTCCTCATGGTGGCACTGCCCATGATGATAGTGCTCATGGTGACAGTGCCCATGGTGACATTTCCCATGGTGACAGTGCTCATGGTGAGAGTTCCCAGGCCGACCGTGCCCATGATGACAGTGCTCATGTTTACTGTGCCCACGGTGAAAGTGCTCATGGTAACAGTGATCACGGTGACAGTGCCCTTGGTGATAGTACCCATGTTAACAGTGCTCAATGTGACAGTGCCCATGGTGATATTTCTCACGGTGACACTGCCCATGGTGATAGTGCTCACGGTGATTGTGCTCATGGTGACAGTTCCCATGGTTACAGTGCCCACTGTGACAGTGCCCATGGTGACAGTGCCCACGGTGACAGTGCTCATGGTGACAGTGCTCATGGTGATAGTGCTCACGGTGATAGTGCTCACGGTGACAGTGCCCTTGGTGATAGTGCTCATGGTGATAGTTCTCATGGTGGCAGTTTGCATGGTGACACTGCCCCTGTTGAAAGTGCCCATGGTGACAGTGCTCATGTTGACACTGCCCATGGTGACAGTGCTCATGTTGGAGGTGTACATGGTTGGAGTTCCCATGGTACAACTGTTATGGTGCACTGCCCATGATGATAGTGCTCATGGTGACAGTGTCCATGGTGACAGTGCACATGGTGACAGTGCCTATGGTGAGAGTGCCCATGGTGACAGCGCCCATGGTGACCGTTTCCATGGTGACAGTGCTCATGTTGACAGTGCCCATGGTGACCGTTCCCATGGTGACAGTTCCCATGGTGATAGTGCTCACCGTGATAGTGCCCATTGTGACAGTTCCCATGGATCCAGTGCCCATGGTGACAGTGCTCATTGTGACAGTGCCCTCGGTGATAGAGCTCATGGTGGCATTTCGCATGGTGACAGTGCCCATGACGACAGTGCTCATGGTTACAATGCCCACGGAGACAGTGCTCATGGTTACAGTGCTCACGGTGACAGTGCTCATGGTGACATTGCCCATGGTGACAGTGCTCATGGTGACAGTTCGCATGGTGACAGTGCCCACGGTGATAGTGCTCACGGTGATAATGCTCGCAGTGACAGTGCTCTTGATGATAGTGCTCATGGTTAAAGTTCTCATGGTGAGAGTGCTCATGGTAACACTGACCATCGTGTCTGTGCTCATGCTGGCGGTGTACATGGCTGGAGTCCCCATGGTGAAATTTCTTATGCTGGCAGTGCCCATGATGATAGTGCTCATGGTGACAGTGTCCATCGTGAGAGTGCCCATGGTGACAGTGCTCATGGTGACCCTGCCCATGGTGAGAGTTCCCATGGTGATATTTCCCATGTTGACAGTGCTCATGTTGACAGTGCACACGGTGACAGTGTTCATGGTGATATTGCTCAAGGTGACGGTGCCCATGGTTATAGTGCTCACGTTGATAGTGCTCATGGTGACAGTTCCCATGGTGACAGTGCTCATGGTGACATTTCCCATGGTAACAGAGCTCATGATGACAGTGTCCATGGTGACAGTGCCCATGTTGAAAGTGCCCATGGTGACATTGCTCATGGTGACACTGCCATGGTGCCTGTGCTCATGCTGGCGGTGTACATGATTGGAGTTCCCATGGTGAAATTCCTCATGGTGGCACTGCCCATGATGACACTGCCCATGGTGACAGTGCCCATGGTGACATTTCCCATGGTGACAGTGCTCATGTTGACAGTGCACATGGTGACAGTGCCCACGGTGACATTTCCCATGGTTACAGTGTTCATGGTGATATTGCTCACGGTGACAGTGCCCATGGTTATAGTCCTCACGGTGATAGTGCTCATGGTGACAGTTCCCATGGTGACAGTGCCCACGGTGACAGTGCTCATGGTGACATTGCCCACGGTGACAGTACTCATGGTAACAGTTCCCATGGTGACAGTGCTCATGTTGATAGTGCCCACGGTGACAGTGCTCATGGTGACAGTGCTCACAATGACAGTGCCCTTGGTGATAGTGCCCATGGTAATAGGGCTCACGGTGACACTGCCCATGGTGATATTGTTCACGGTGACACTGCCCATGGTGATAGAGCTCACGGTGATAGTGCTCACATTGACAGTGCCCTTGGGGATAGTGCTCATGGTAATACTGCTCATGGTGATAGTGCTCATGGCGATAGTTCGCATGGTGACAGTGCCCATGTGGAAAGTGCCCATGGTGGCAGTGCTCATGGTGACACGCCCATGGTGGCTGTGCTCATGCTGGCGGTGTCCATGGTTGGAGTTCCCATGGTGAAATTCCTTATGGTAGCACTGCCCATGATGATAGTGCTCATGGTGACAGTATCCATGGTGACAGTGCCTATGGTGACAGTGTCCATGGTGATAGTGCCCACAGTGACTGTGCTCATTGTGACAGTTTCTATGGTGAGAGTAACCATGATGACAGTGCTCATGGTGACAATGCCCACAGTGACATTGCTCACGGTGATAGTGCTCACGTTGACATTGCCCTTGGTGATAGTACGCATGGTAATATTGCTCACGGTGACAGTGCCCATGGTGATAGTGCTCATGGTGATAGTGCTCATGGTAATAGTGATCATGGTGAAACTGCCTATGGTGACAGTGCCCACGATGACACTGCCCATAGTGATATTTGCCATGGTGACAATGCTCATGGTGAGAGTTCCCATGGTGACAGTGCTCACGGTGACAGTGCTCATGGTGACACAGCCCATGGTGACTGTGCTAAAGCTGGCGGTGTATATGGTTGGAGTTCCCATGATGAAATTCCTCATGGTGGCACTCCCCATGATGATAGTGCTCATGGTGACAGTGCCCATGGTGAAATTATCCATGGTGACAGTGCTCATGGTGAGAGTTCCTATGGTGACTGTGCTCATGTTGACAGTGCCCATGGTGACAGTGCCCACGGTGACACTGCGCAAGGTGATAGTGCCCATGGTAATAGTGCTGATGGTGACACTGCCCATGTTGATATTGCTCACGGTGACACTGCCCATGGTGATAGTGCTCACGGTGATAGTGCTCACGGTGACAGTGCCCTTGGTGATATTGCTCATGGTGATACAGCTCATGGCGGAAGTTCGCATGGTGACACTGCCCCTCTTGAAATTGCCCATGGTGACTGTGCTCACGATGGAGGTGTACATGGTTGGAGTTCCCATGGTACAACTGTTATGGTGGTACTGCCCATGATGATAGTGCTCATGGTGACAGTGTCCATGGTGACAGTGCCCATGGTGATAGTGCCTATTGTGAGAGTGCCCATGGTGACAGTTCCCATGGTGACCATTTCCATGGTGATAATGCTCATGTTGACAGTGCCAACCGTGACAATGCTCATGGTGAGAGTTCCCATGGTGAAAGTGATCATCTTGACAATGCCCATGGCGACCGTTCCCATGGTGACATTTCCCATGGTGATAGTACTCACCGTGATAGTGCCCATGGTGACAGTTCCCATGGATACAGTGTCCATGGTGACAGTGCTCATTGTGGCACTGCCCATGGTGACTGTGCTCATGCTGGCGGTGTACTTGGTTGGAGTTCCGATGGTGAAATTCCTCATGGTAGCACTGCCCATGATGATAGTGCTCATGGTGACAGTGTCCGTCATGAGAGTGTCCATGGTGACAGTTCCCATGGTGATAGTGCATACCGTGATAGTGCCCATGGTGACAGTTCCCATGGATACAGTGCCCATGGTGACAGTGCTCACGGTGATAGTGCTCATGCAGACAGTTCGCATGGTGACACGGCCCATGTTGAAAGTGCCCATGGTGACAGTGCTCATAGTGGCACTGCCCATGATGATTGTGCTCATTCTGGCGGTGTACTTGGTTGGAGTTCCCATGGTGAAATTCCTCATGGTAGCACTGCCCATGCTGATAGTGCTCATGGTGACAGTGCACATGGTGACAATGCCCACACTGACAGTGCTCACGGTGTTAGTGCACATGGTGATAATGCCCATTGTAATTGTGCTCAAGGTGACAGTGCCCATGTTGATATTGCTCAAGGTGATAGTGCTCATGGTGACACTGCCCTTGATGATAGTGCTCTTGGTGATAGTGCTCATGGTAATAGTGTTCATGGTGACAGTGCCCATGGTGACACTGCTCATAGTGACAATTCCCATGGTGACAGTGCTCATGGTGAGAGTTCCCATGGTGACAGTGCACATGGTGACAGTTCCCATGGTGACAGTGCTCACTGTGACAGTGCTCACTGTGGCAGTGTCAATGGTTAGAGTGCACATGGTGACCGTTCCCATAGTGACAGTTCCCATGGTGATAGTGCTCACCGTGATAGTGCCCATGGTGACAGTTCCCATGGAAACAGTGCCCATGGTGACAGTGCTCATGGTGACAGTGCCCACTGTGATAGTGCTCATGGTGGCAGTTTGCAGGGTGACAGTGGCCATGATGACAGTGCTCATGGTGGAAATGCCCACGGTGACAGTGCCCATGGTGACAGTGCCCATGGTGGCAGTGCTCATGCTGAGAGTTCCCATGGTGACAGTGCACATGGTGACAGTTCCCATGGTGACACTGCTCATGGTGACAGTGCTCACTGTGGCAGTGCCAATGGTAACAGTGCTCATGGTGGCAGTGTCCATGGTGGCATTTACCAAAGTGACAGTGCTCATGGAGATATTTCCCATGGTAACATAGCTCATGATGACAGTGTCCATGGTGACAGTGCCCATGGTGACAGTGGCCATGTTGAAAGTACCTATGGTGACAGTGCTCATGGTGACAGTGCCCACGGTGACTATGCTCATGGTGACAGTGCTCACAGTGATAGTGCTCATGGTGACAGTTCGCATGGTGACAGGGCCCATGTTGAAAGTGCCCAAGGTGACAGTGCTCATGGTGGCACTGCCCATGATGATAGTGTTCATGGTGACAGTGCCTATGGTGACACTGCCCATTGTGATAGTGCTCACGGTGATAGTGTCCACAGTGACAGTGCTAATGGTGACAGTCCCCATGGTGACAGTGCCCATGATGACAGTGCTCATGGTGACAGTGCCCACGGTGATAGTGCTCATGGTGGCAGTTCACATGGTGACAGTTACCATGATGACAATGCTCATGGTGACAGTGCCCATGGTGACAGTGCTCATGGTGATAGTGCTCATGGTAATAGTGCTAATGGTGACACTGCCCATGGTGACAGTGCCCATGGTGACAGTCCCCATGGTCACAGTGACCGTGGTGACAGTGCCCATGGTGACATTTCCCATGCTGACAGTGCTCATGGTGAGAGTTCCCATGGTGACAGTGCTCATGATGACAGTGCCCATGGTGACCGTTCCCATGGTGACAGTTCCCATGGTGACAGTGCACACGGTAACAGTGCCCACGGTGACAGTGCTCACGGTGATAGTGCTCATGGTGACAGTGCCCATGTTGATATTGCTCACGGTGACCCTCCCCATCGTGATAGTGCTCACGGTGATAGTTCTCATGGTGACATTGTCCACGGTGATAATGCTCATGGTGACAGTGCCCTTGGTGATAGTGATCATGGTGATAGTGCTTATGGAGACATTTCCCATGGTGACAGTGCACATGTTGACAGTCCCCATGGTGACTGTGCTCATGCTGGCGGTGTATATGGTTGGACTTACAATGGTGAAATTCCTTATGGTGGCACTGCCCATGATTATAATGCTCATGGTGACAGTGTCCATGGTGACAGCGCCCATGGTGACAGTGCCCATGGTGACATTTCCCATGGTGATAGTGCTCATGGTGAGAGTTCCCATGGTGACAGTGCTCATCTTGGCAGTGCCCATAATGACCGTTCCCATGGTGACAGTTCCCATGGTGATAGGGCTCATGGTTACAGTGCTCATGGTGACAGTGAACACGGTGAAAGTGCCCGCAGTGACAGTGCTCATGGTGATAGTGCTCATGCTTATAGTGCCCACGGTGACAGTAGTCATGGTTAAAGTGTTCACGGTGATAGTGCTCACGGTGATAGTGCTCAGGGTGACAGTGCCCATAGTGATAGTGCTCACGGTGATAGTGCTCATGGTGACAGTTCCCATCGTGACAGTGCCCTTGGTGTTAGTGCTCATGGTAATACTGCTGATGGTGATAGTGCTCATGGTGACGGTTTGCATGTTGAGAGTGCCCATGTTGAAAGTGCCCATGGTGGCAGTGATCATGGTGACACTGCCCATTGTGACTGTGCTCATGCTGGCGGTGTACATAGTTGGAGTTCCCATGGTGAAATTCCTTATGGTGGCACTGCCCATGATGATAATTTTCATGGTGACATTGTCCATGGTGACAGTGCCTATGGTGACAGTGCCCATTGTGATAGTGCTCACGGTGATAGTGTCCACAGTGACAGTGCTAATGCTGACAGTCCCCATGGTGACAGTGCCCATGATGACAGTGCTCATGGTGACAGTGCCCATGGTGACAGTGCTCATGGTGACATTGCTCACGGTGACAGTGACCTTGGTGATAGTACCCATGGTAATAGGGGTCACTGTGACAGTGCTCATGGTGATATTGCTCACGGTGACACTGCCCATGGTGATAGTGCTCATGGTGATAGTGCTCATGTTGACAGTTCCCATGGTTACAGTGCCCATGGTGACTATGCTCATGATGAAAGTTCTCACGGTGATAGTGCTCATGGAGACAGTGCTCATGGTGACAGTTCGCATGGTAGACATGGTGAAGTTGAAAGTGCCCATGGTGACAGTGCCTATGGTGACAATGCTCATGTTGACAGTGCCCACTGTGACAGTGCTCACGGTGACAGTGCCCTTGGTGATAGTGCTTATGGTGATAGTGCTCATTGTGACTGTTTGCATGGTGACAGTGCCCATGTTGAAAGTGCCCATGGTGACAGTACCCATGGTGACAGTGCCCATGGTGACAGTGCTCAAGTTGAGATTGCCCATGGTGACCATTCCCATGGTGACAGTTCCCATGGTGATAGTGCTCATGGTAACAGTGCTCATGTTGACAGTGCACATGGTGACAATGCCCACACTGACATTGCTCACGGTGATAGTGCTCATGGTGATAATGCCCATTGTAATAGTGCTCACGGTGACAGTGCCCATGTTGATATTGCTCCAGGTGACACTGCCCATGGTGATAGTGCTCACGGTGATAGTGCTCATGGTAATAGTGCTCATGGTGACACTACCCATGGTGACAGTGCCCATGGTGACACTGCCCATTGTGACATTTCCCATGGTGACAGTGCTCATGGTGAGAGTTCCCATGGTGACAGTGCACATGGTGACAGTTCCCATGGTGACAGTGCCCACGTTGACATTGCTCATGGTGACAGTGCTCACGGTGACAGTGACTTTGGTGATAGTACCCATGGTAATAGAGGTCACAGTGACAGTGCCCATGGTGATATTGCTCACGGTGACACTGCCCATGGTGATAGTGCTCACAGTGATAGTGCTCATGGTGACAGTTCCCATGGTTACAGTGCCCATGGTGACAGTGCTCATGGTGACAGTGCCCACGGTGACTATGCTCATGGTGACAGTGCTCACAGAGATACTGCTCATGGTGACAGTTCGCATGGAGACAGGGCCCATGTTAAAAGTGCCCATGGTGACAATGCTCATGGTGACACTGCCCATGGTGACTGTGCTGATGTTCACGGTGTACATGGTTGGAATTCCCATGGTGAAATTCCTTATGGTGGCATTGCCCATGATGTTAGTGCTCATGGTGAATGTGTCCATGGTGACAGTGCCTATGGTGACAGTGCCCATGGTGACATTTCCCCGGGTGACAGTGCTCATACTGACAGTTCCCATGGTGACAGTGCCCATGGTGACAGTGCTAATGTTGACACTGCCCACGGTGACAGTGCTCATGGTGACAGTGTCCTTGGTGACAGTACCCATGGTAATAGTGCTCACGGTGACAGTGCCCACGGTGATATTGCTCATGGTGACACTGCCCATGGTGATAGTGCCAACGGTTACAGTTCTCATGGTGACAGTGCCCATGGTGACAGTGCTCACGTTGACAGTGCCCACGCTGGCAGTGCTCATGGTGACAGTGATCACAGTGACAGTGCCCATGGTGATATTGTTCACGGTGACACTGCCCAGTGTGATAGTGCTAACGGTGATAGTGCTCATGGTGATAGTTCCCATGGTTACAGTGCTCATGGTGACAGTGCTCACGGTGATAGTGCTCACATTGACAGTGCCCTTGGTGATAGTGCTCACGGTGATAGTACCCACAGTGACAGATCAAATGATGACAGTTCCCATGGTGACAGTGCCCATGATGACAGTGCTCATGGTGACAGTGTCCACGGTGAGAGTGCTCATGTTGACACTGCTCACGGTAACAGTGCCCTTGGTGATAGTACCCATGTTAATAGTGCTCACGGTGATAGAGCCCACGGTGGCATTTCCCATGGTGACAGTGCTCACTTTGACAGTGTACACGATGACAGTGCCCACGGTGACAGTGTTTATGGTGATATTACTAACGGGGACACGGCCCATGTTCATAGTGCTCACGGTGATAGTGCTCATGGTGACAGTTACCATGGTGACAGTGCCCACAGTGACAGTGCTCATGGTGACATTACCCACAGTGACAGTACTCATGGTGACAGTACGCATGGTGACAGTGCCCATGGTGACCGTTCCCATGGTGACAGTTCCCATGGTGATAGTGCTCACCGTGATAGTGCCCATTGTGACAGTTCCCATGGATCCAGTGCCCATGGTGACAGTGCTCATTGTGACAGTGCCCTCGGTGATAGAGCTCATGGTGGCATTTCGCATGGTTACAGTGCCCATGACGACAGTGCTCATGGTTACAATGCCCACGGAGACAGTGCTCATGGTTACAGTGCTCACGGTGACAGTGCTCATGGTGACAATGCCCATGGTGACAGTGCTCATGGTGACAGTTCGCATGGTGACAGTGCCCACGGTGATAGTGCTCACGGTGATAATGCTCGCAGTGACAGTGCTCTTGATGATAGTGCTCATGGTTAAAGTTCTCATGGTGAGAGTGCTCATGGTAACACTGACCATCGTGACTGTGCTCATGCTGGCGGTGTACATGGCTGGAGTCCCCATGGTGAAATTTCTTATGCTGGCAGTGCCCATGATGATAGTGCTCATGGTGACAGTGTCCATCGTGAGAGTGCCCATGGTGACAGTGCTCATGGTGACCCTGCCCATGGTGAGAGTTCCCATGGTGATATTTCCCATGTTGACAGTGCTCATGTTGACAGTGCACACGGTGACAGTGTTCATGGTGATATTGCTCAAGGTGACGGTGCCCATGGTTATAGTGCTCACGTTGATAGTGCTCATGGTGACAGTTCCCATAGTGACAGTGCTCATGGTGACATTTCCCATGGTAACAGAGCTCATGATGACAGTGTCCATGGTGACAGTGCCCATGTTGAAAGTGCCCATGGTGACATTGCTCATGGTGACACTGCCATGGTGCCTGTGCTCATGCTGGCGGTGTACATGATTGGAGTTCCCATGGTGAAATTCCTCATGGTGGCACTGCCCATGATGACACTGCCCATGGTGACAGTGCCCATGGTGACATTTCCCATGGTGACAGTGCTCATGTTGACAGTGCACATGGTGACAGTGCCCACGGTGACATTTCCCATGGTTACAGTGTTCATGGTGATATTGCTCACGGTGACAGTGCCCATGGTTATAGTCCTCACGGTGATAGTGCTCATGGTGACAGTTCCCATGGTGACAGTGCCCACGGTGACAGTGCTCATGGTGACATTGCCCACGGTGACAGTTCTCATGGTAACAGTTCCCATGGTGACAGTGCTCATGTTGATAGTGCCCACGGTGACAGTGCTCATGGTGACAGTGCTCACAATGACAGTGCCCTTGGTGATAGTGCCCATGGTAATAGGGCTCACGGTGACACTGCCCATGGTGATATTGTTCACGGTGACACTGCCCATGGTGATAGAGCTCACGGTGATAGTGCTCACATTGACAGTGCCCTTGGGGATAGTGCTCATGGTAATACTGCTCATGGTGATAGTGCTCATGGCGATAGTTCGCATGGTGACAGTGCCCATGTGGAAAGTGCCCATGGTGGCAGTGCTCATGGTGACACGCCCATGGTGGCTGTGCTCATGCTGGCGGTGTCCATGGTTGGAGTTCCCATGGTGAAATTCCTTATGGTAGCACTGCCCATGATGATAGTGCTCATGGTGACAGTATCCATGGTGACAGTGCCTATGGTGACAGTGTCCATGGTGATAGTGCCCACAGTGACTGTGCTCATTGTGACAGTTTCTATGGTGAGAGTAACCATGATGACAGTGCTCATGGTGACAATGCCCACAGTGACATTGCTCACGGTGATAGTGCTCACGTTGACATTGCCCTTGGTGATAGTACGCATGGTAATATTGCTCACGGTGACAGTGCCCATGGTGATAGTGCTCATGGTGATAGTGCTCATGGTAATAGTGATCATGGTGAAACTGCCTATGGTGACAGTGCCCACGGTGACACTGCCCATAGTGATATTTGCCATGGTGACAATGCTCATGGTGAGAGTTCCCATGGTGACAGTGCTCACGGTGACAGTGCTCATGGTGACACAGCCCATGGTGACTGTGCTAAAGCTGGCGGTGTATATGGTTGGAGTTCCCATGATGAAATTCCTCATGGTGGCACTCCCCATCATGATAGTGCTCATGGTGACAGTGCCCATGGTGAAATTATCCATGGTGACAGTGCTCATGGTGAGAGTTCCTATGGTGACTGTGCTCATGTTGACAGTGCCCATGGTGACAGTGCCCACGGTGACACTGCGCAAGGTGATAGTGCTCAACGTGATAGTGCCCATGGTAATAGTGCTGATGGTGACACTGCCCATGTTGATATTGCTCACGGTGACACTGCCCATGGTGATAGTGCTCACGGTGATAGTGCTCACGGTGACAGTGCCCTTGGTGATATTGCTCATGGTGATACAGCTCATGGCGGAAGTTCGCATGGTGACACTGCCCCTCTTGAAATTGCCCATGGTGACAGTGCTCATGTTGACACTGCCCATGGTGACTGTGCTCACGATGGAGGTGTACATGGTTGGAGTTCCCATGGTACAACTGTTATGGTGGTACTGCCCATGATGATAGTGCTCATGGTGACAGTGTCCATGGTGACAGTGCCCATGGTGATAGTGCCTATTGTGAGAGTGCCCATGGTGACAGTTCCCATGGTGACCATTTCCATGGTGATAATGCTCATGTTGACAGTGCCAACCGTGACAATGCTCATGGTGAGAGTTCCCATGGTGAAAGTGATCATCTTGACAATGCCCATGGCGACCGTTCCCATGGTGACATTTCCCATGGTGATAGTACTCACCGTGATAGTGCCCATGGTGACAGTTCCCATGGATACAGTGTCCATGGTGACAGTGCTCATTGTGGCACTGCCCATGGTGACTGTGCTCATGCTGGCGGTGTACTTGGTTGGAGTTCCGATGGTGAAATTCCTCATGGTAGCACTGCCCATGATGATAGTGCTCATGGTGACAGTGTCCGTCATGAGAGTGTCCATGGTGACAGTTCCCATGGTGATAGTGCATACCGTGATAGTGCCCATGGTGACAGTTCCCATGGATACAGTGCCCATGGTGACAGTGCTCACGGTGATAGTGCTCATGCAGACAGTTCGCATGGTGACACGGCCCATGTTGAAAGTGCCCATGGTGACAGTGCTCATAGTGGCACTGCCCATGATGATTGTGCTCATTCTGGCGGTGTACTTGGTTGGAGTTCCCATGGTGAAATTCCTCATGGTAGCACTGCCCATGCTGATAGTGCTCATGGTGACAGTGCACATGGTGACAATGCCCACACTGACAGTGCTCACGGTGTTAGTGCACATGGTGATAATGCCCATTGTAATTGTGCTCAAGGTGACAGTGCCCATGTTGATATTGCTCAAGGTGATAGTGCTCATGGTGACACTGCCCTTGATGATAGTGCTCTTGGTGATAGTGCTCATGGTAATAGTGTTCATGGTGACAGTGCCCATGGTGACACTGCTCATAGTGACAATTCCCATGGTGACAGTGCTCATGGTGAGAGTTCCCATGGTGACAGTGCACATGGTGACAGTTCCCATGGTGACAGTGCTCACTGTGACAGTGCTCACTGTGGCAGTGTCAATGGTTAGAGTGCACATGGTGACCGTTCCCATAGTGACAGTTCCCATGGTGATAGTGCTCACCGTGATAGTGCCCATGGTGACAGTTCCCATGGAAACAGTGCCCATGGTGACAGTGCTCATGGTGACAGTGCCCACTGTGATAGTGCTCATGGTGGCAGTTTGCAGGGTGACAGTGGCCATGATGACAGTGCTCATGGTGGAAATGCCCACGGTGACAGTGCTCATGGTGACAGTGCTCATGATGACAGTGCCCTTGGTGATAGTACCCATGGTAATAGTGCTCACTGTGACAGTGCCCATGGTGATAGTGCTCATGGTGATAGTGCTCATGGTAATAGTGCTCATGGTGACACTGTCCATGGTGACAGTGCCCATGGTGGCAGTGCTCATGCTGAGAGTTCCCATGGTGACAGTGCACATGGTGACAGTTCCCATGGTGACACTGCTCATGGTGACAGTGCTCACTGTGGCAGTGCCAATGGTAACAGTGCTCATGGTGGCAGTGTCCATGGTGGCATTTACCAAAGTGACAGTGCTCATGGAGATATTTCCCATGGTAACATAGCTCATGATGACAGTGTCCATGGTGACAGTGCCCATGGTGACAGTGGCCATGTTGAAAGTACCTATGGTGACAGTGCTCATGGTGACAGTGCCCACGGTGACTATGCTCATGGTGACAGTGCTCACAGTGATAGTGCTCATGGTGACAGTTCGCATGGTGACAGGGCCCATGTTGAAAGTGCCCAAGGTGACAGTGCTCATGGTGGCACTGCCCATGATGATAGTGTTCATGGTGACAGTGCCTATGGTGACACTGCCCATTGTGATAGTGCTCACGGTGATAGTGTCCACAGTGACAGTGCTAATGGTGACAGTCCCCATGGTGACAGTGCCCATGATGACAGTGCTCATGGTGACAGTGCCCACGGTGATAGTGCTCATGGTGGCAGTTCACATGGTGACAGTTACCATGATGACAATGCTCATGGTGACAGTGCCCATGGTGACAGTGCTCATGGTGATAGTGCTCATGGTAATAGTGCTAATGGTGACACTGCCCATGGTGACAGTGCCCATGGTGACAGTCCCCATGGTCACAGTGACCGTGGTGACAGTGCCCATGGTGACATTTCCCATGCTGACAGTGCTCATGGTGAGAGTTCCCATGGTGACAGTGCTCATGATGACAGTGCCCATGGTGACCGTTCCCATGGTGACAGTTCCCATGGTGACAGTGCACACGGTAACAGTGCCCACGGTGACAGTGCTCACGGTGATAGTGCTCATGGTGACAGTGCCCATGTTGATATTGCTCACGGTGACCCTCCCCATCGTGATAGTGCTCACGGTGATAGTTCTCATGGTGACATTGTCCACGGTGATAATGCTCATGGTGACAGTGCCCTTGGTGATAGTGATCATGGTGATAGTGCTTATGGAGACATTTCCCATGGTGACAGTGCACATGTTGACAGTCCCCATGGTGACTGTGCTCATGCTGGCGGTGTATATGGTTGGACTTACAATGGTGAAATTCCTTATGGTGGCACTGCCCATGATTATAATGCTCATGGTGACAGTGTCCATGGTGACAGCGCCCATGGTGACAGTGCCCATGGTGACATTTCCCATGGTGATAGTGCTCATGGTGAGAGTTCCCATGGTGACAGTGCTCATCTTGGCAGTGCCCATAATGACCGTTCCCATGGTGACAGTTCCCATGGTGATAGGGCTCATGGTTACAGTGCTCATGGTGACAGTGAACACGGTGAAAGTGCCCGCAGTGACAGTGCTCATGGTGATAGTGCTCATGCTTATAGTGCCCACGGTGACAGTAGTCATGGTTAAAGTGTTCACGGTGATAGTGCTCACGGTGATAGTGCTCAGGGTGACAGTGCCCTTAATGATACTGCTCATGGTGATAGTGCTCATGGTGACAGTTCCCATCGTGACAGTGCCCTTGGTGTTAGTGCTCATGGTAATACTGCTGATGGTGATAGTGCTCATGGTGACGGTTTGCATGTTGAGAGTGCCCATGTTGAAAGTGCCCATGGTGGCAGTGATCATGGTGACACTGCCCATTGTGACTGTGCTCATGCTGGCGGTGTACATAGTTGGAGTTCCCATGGTGAAATTCCTTATGGTGGCACTGCCCATGATGATAATTTTCATGGTGACATTGTCCATGGTGACAGTGCCTATGGTGACAGTGCCCATTGTGATAGTGCTCACGGTGATAGTGTCCACAGTGACAGTGCTAATGCTGACAGTCCCCATGGTGACAGTGCCCATGATGACAGTGCTCATGGTGACAGTGCCCATGGTGACAGTGCTCATGGTGACATTGCTCACGGTGACAGTGACCTTGGTGATAGTACCCATGGTAATAGGGGTCACTGTGACAGTGCTCATGGTGATATTGCTCACGGTGACACTGCCCATGGTGATAGTGCTCATGGTGATAGTGCTCATGTTGACAGTTCCCATGGTTACAGTGCCCATGGTGACTATGCTCATGATGAAAGTTCTCACGGTGATAGTGCTCATGGAGACAGTGCTCATGGTGACAGTTCGCATGGTAGACATGGTGAAGTTGAAAGTGCCCATGGTGACAGTGCCTATGGTGACAATGCTCATGTTGACAGTGCCCACTGTGACAGTGCTCACGGTGACAGTGCCCTTGGTGATAGTGCTTATGGTGATAGTGCTCATTGTGACTGTTTGCATGGTGACAGTGCCCATGTTGAAAGTGCCCATGGTGACAGTACCCATGGTGACAGTGCCCATGGTGACAGTGCTCAAGTTGAGATTGCCCATGGTGACCATTCCCATGGTGACAGTTCCCATGGTGATAGTGCTCATGGTAACAGTGCTCATGTTGACAGTGCACATGGTGACAATGCCCACACTGACATTGCTCACGGTGATAGTGCTCATGGTGATAATGCCCATTGTAATAGTGCTCACGGTGACAATGCCCATGTTGATATTGCTCCAGGTGACACTGCCCATGGTGATAGTGCTCACGGTGATAGTGCTCATAGTAATAGTGCTCATGGTGACACTACCCATGGTGACAGTGCCCATGGTGACACTGCCCATTGTGACATTTCCCATGGTGACAGTGCTCATGGTGAGAGTTCCCATGGTGACAGTGCACATGGTGACAGTTCCCATGGTGACAGTGCCCACATTGACATTGCTCATGGTGACAGTGCTCACGGTGACAGTGACTTTGGTGATAGTACCCATGGTAATAGAGGTCACAGTGACAGTGCCCATGGTGATATTGCTCACGGTGACACTGCCCATGGTGATAGTGCTCACAGTGATATTGCTCATGGTGACAGTTCCCATGGTTACAGTGCCCATGGTGACAGTGCTCATGGTGACAGTGCCCACGGTGACTATGCTCATGGTGACAGTGCTCACAGAGATACTGCTCATGGTGACAGTTCGCATGGCGACAGGGCCCATGTTAAAAGTGCCCATGGTGACAATGCTCATGGTGACACTGCCCATGGTGACTGTGCTGATGTTCACGGTGTACATGGTTGGAATTCCCATGGTGAAATTCCTTATGGTGGCATTGCCCATGATGTTAGTGCTCATGGTGAATGTGTCCATGGTGACAGTGCCTATGGTGACAGTGCCCATGGTGACATTTCCCCGGGTGACAGTGCTCATACTGACAGTTCCCATGGTGACAGTGCCCATGGTGACAGTGCTAATGTTGACACTGCCCACGGTGACAGTGCTCATGGTGACAGTGTCCTTGGTGACAGTACCCATGGTAATAGTGCTCACGGTGACAGTGCCCACGGTGATATTGCTCATGGTGACACTGCCCATGGTGATAGTGCCAACGGTTACAGTTCTCATGGTGACAGTGCCCATGGTGACAGTGCTCACGTTGACAGTGCCCACGCTGGCAGTGCTCATGGTGACAGTGATCACAGTGACAGTGCCCATGGTGATATTGTTCACGGTGACACTGCCCAGGGTGATAGTGCTAACGGTGATAGTGCTCATGGTGATAGTTCCCATGGTTACAGTGCTCATGGTGACAGTGCTCACGGTGATAGTGCTCACATTGACAGTGCCCTTGGTGATAGTGCTCACGGTGATAGTACCCACAGTGACAGATCAAATGATGACAGTTCCCATGGTGACAGTGCCCATGATGACAGTGCTCATGGTGACAGTGTCCACGGTGAGAGTGCTCATGTTGACACTGCTCACGGTAACAGTGCCCTTGGTGATAGTACCCATGTTAATAGTGCTCACGGTGATAGAGCCCACGGTGACATTTCCCATGGTGACAGTGCTCACTTTGACAGTGTACACGATGACAGTGCCCACGGTGACAGTGTTTATGGTGATATTACTAACGGGGACACGGCCCATGTTCATAGTGCTCACGGTGATAGTGCTCATGGTGACAGTTACCATGGTGACAGTGCCCACAGTGACAGTGCTCATGGTGACATTACCCACAGTGACAGTACTCATGGTGACAGTACGCATGGTGACAGTGCCCATGGTGACAGTGCTCATGGTGACACAGCCCATGGTGACTGTGCTAAAGCTGGCGGTGCATATGGTTGGAGTTCCCATGGTGAAATTCCTCATGGTGGCACTGCCCATGATGATAGTGCTCATGGTGACGGTGCCCATGGTGACATTTCCCATGGTGACAGTGCTCATGGTGAGAGTTCCCAGGCCGACCGTGCCCATGATGACAGTGCTCATGTTTACTGTGCCCACGGTGAAAGTGCTCATGGTAACAGTGATCACGGTGACAGTGCCCTTGGTGATAGTCCCCATGGTAACAGTGCTCAATGTGACAGTGCCCATGGTGATATTTCTCACGGTGACACTGCCCATGGTGATAGTGCTCACGGTGATTGTGCTCATGGTGACAGTTCCCATGGTTACAGTGCCCACTGTGACAGTGCCCATGGTGACAGTGCCCACGGTGACAGTGCTCATGGTGACAGTGCTCATGGTGATAGTGCTCACGGTGATAGTGCTCACGGTGACAGTGCCCTTGGTGATAGTGCTCATGGTGATAGTTCTCATGGTGGCAGTTTGCATGGTGACACTGCCCCTGTTGAAAGTGCCCATGGTGACAGTGCTCATGTTGACACTGCCCATGGTGACAGTGCTCATGTTGGAGGTGTACATGGTTGGAGTTCCCATGGTACAACTGTTATGGTGCACTGCCCATGATGATAGTGCTCATGGTGACAGTGTCCATGGTGACAGTGCACATGGTGACAGTGCCTATGGTGAGAGTGCCCATGGTGACAGCGCCCATGGTGACCGTTTCCATGGTGACAGTGCTCATGTTGACAGTGCCCATGGTGACCGTTCCCATGGTGACAGTTCCCATGGTGATAGTGCTCACCGTGATAGTGCCCATTGTGACAGTTCCCATGGATCCAGTGCCCATGGTGACAGTGCTCATTGTGACAGTGCCCTCGGTGATAGAGCTCATGGTGGCATTTCGCATGGTGACAGGGCCCATGACGACAGTGCTCATGGTTACAATGCCCAAGGAGACAGTGCTCATGGTTACAGTGCTCACGGTGACAGTGCTCATGGTGACATTGCCCATGGTGACAGTGCTCATGGTGACAGTTCGCATGGTGACAGTGCCCACGGTGATAGTGCTCACGGTGATAATGCTCGCAGTGACAGTGCTCTTGATGATAGTGCTCATGGTTAAAGTTCTCATGGTGAGAGTGCTCATGGTAACACTGACCATCGTGACTGTGCTCATGCTGGCGGTGTACATGGCTGGAGTCCCCATGGTGAAATTTCTTATGCTGGCAGTGCCCATGATGATAGTGCTCATGGTGACAGTGTCCATCGTGAGAGTGCCCATGGTGACAGTGCTCATGGTGACCCTGCCCATGGTGAGAGTTCCCATGGTGATATTTCCCATGTTGACAGTGCTCATGTTGACAGTGCACACGGTGACAGTGTTCATGGTGATATTGCTCAAGGTGACGGTGCCCATGGTTATAGTGCTCACGTTGATAGTGCTCATGGTGACAGTTCCCATGGTGACAGTGCTCATGGTGACATTTCCCATGGTAACAGAGCTCATGATGACAGTGTCCATGGTGACAGTGCCCATGTTGAAAGTGCCCATGGTGACATTGCTCATGGTGACACTGCCATGGTGACTGTGCTCATGCTGGCGGTGTACATGATTGGAGTTCCCATGGTGAAATTCCTCATGGTGGCACTGCCCATGATGACACTGCCCATGGTGACAGTGCCCATGGTGACATTTCCCATGGTGACAGTGCTCATGTTGACAGTGCACATGGTGACAGTGCCCACGGTGACATTTCCCATGGTTACAGTGTTCATGGTGATATTGCTCACGGTGACAGTGCCCATGGTTATAGTCCTCACGGTGATAGTGCTCATGGTGACAGTTCCCATGGTGACAGTGCCCACGGTGACAGTGCTCATGGTGACATTGCCCACGGTGACAGTTCTCATGGTAACAGTTCCCATGGTGACAGTGCTCATGTTGATAGTGCCCACGGTGACAGTGCTCATGGTGACAGTGCTCACAATGACAGTGCCCTTGGTGACAGTGCCCATGGTAATAGGGCTCACGGTGACACTGCCCATGGTGATATTGTTCACGGTGACACTGCCCATGGTGATAGAGCTCACGGTGATAGTGCTCACATTGACAGTGCCCTTGGGGATAGTGCTCATGGTAATACTGCTCATGGTGATAGTGCTCATGGCGATAGTTCGCATGGTGACAGTGCCCATGTGGAAAGTGCCCATGGTGGCAGTGCTCATGGTGACACGCCCATGGTGGCTGTGCTCATGCTGGCGGTGTCCATGGTTGGAGTTCCCATGGTGAAATTCCTTATGGTAGCACTGCCCATGATGATAGTGCTCATGGTGACAGTATCCATGGTGACAGTGCCTATGGTGACAGTGTCCATGGTGATAGTGCCCACAGTGACTGTGCTCATTGTGACAGTTTCTATGGTGAGAGTAACCATGATGACAGTGCTCATGGTGACAATGCCCACAGTGACAGTGCTCACGGTGATAGTGCTCACGTTGACATTGCCCTTGGTGATAGTACGCATGGTAATATTGCTCACGGTGACAGTGCCCATGGTGATAGTGCTCATGGTGATAGTGCTCATGGTAATAGTGATCATGGTGAAACTGCCTATGGTGACAGTGCCCACGGTGACACTGCCCATAGTGATATTTGCCATGGTGACAATGCTCATGGTGAGAGTTCCCATGGTGACAGTGCTCACGGTGACAGTGCTCATGGTGACACAGCCCATGGTGACTGTGCTAAAGCTGGCGGTGTATATGGTTGGAGTTCCCATGATGAAATTCCTCATGGTGGCACTCCCCATCATGATAGTGCTCATGGTGACAGTGCCCATGGTGAAATTATCCATGGTGACAGTGCTCATGGTGAGAGTTCCTATGGTGACTGTGCTCATGTTGACAGTGCCCATGGTGACAGTGCCCACGGTGACACTGCGCAAGGTGATAGTGCTCAACGTGATAGTGCCCATGGTAATAGTGCTGATGGTGACACTGCCCATGTTGATATTGCTCACGGTGACACTGCCCATGGTGATAGTGCTCACGGTGATAGTGCTCACGGTGACAGTGCCCTTGGTGATATTGCTCATGGTGATACAGCTCATGGCGGAAGTTCGCATGGTGACACTGCCCCTCTTGAAATTGCCCATGGTGACAGTGCTCATGTTGACACTGCCCATGGTGACTGTGCTCACGATGGAGGTGTACATGGTTGGAGTTCCCATGGTACAACTGTTATGGTGGTACTGCCCATGATGATAGTGCTCATGGTGACAGTGTCCATGGTGACAGTGCCCATGGTGATAGTGCCTATTGTGAGAGTGCCCATGGTGACAGTTCCCATGGTGACCATTTCCATGGTGATAATGCTCATGTTGACAGTGCCAACCGTGACAATGCTCATGGTGAGAGTTCCCATGGTGAAAGTGATCATCTTGACAATGCCCATGGCGACCGTTCCCATGGTGACATTTCCCATGGTGATAGTACTCACCGTGATAGTGCCCATGGTGACAGTTCCCATGGATACAGTGTCCATGGTGACAGTGCTCATTGTGGCACTGCCCATGGTGACTGTGCTCATGCTGGCGGTGTACTTGGTTGGAGTTCCGATGGTGAAATTCCTCATGGTAGCACTGCCCATGATGATAGTGCTCATGGTGACAGTGTCCGTCATGAGAGTGTCCATGGTGACAGTTCCCATGGTGATAGTGCATACCGTGATAGTGCCCATGGTGACAGTTCCCATGGATACAGTGCCCATGGTGACAGTGCTCACGGTGATAGTGCTCATGCAGACAGTTCGCATGGTGACACGGCCCATGTTGAAAGTGCCCATGGTGACAGTGCTCATAGTGGCACTGCCCATGATGATTGTGCTCATTCTGGCGGTGTACTTGGTTGGAGTTCCCATGGTGAAATTCCTCATGGTAGCACTGCCCATGCTGATAGTGCTCATGGTGACAGTGCACATGGTGACAATGCCCACACTGACAGTGCTCACGGTGTTAGTGCACATGGTGATAATGCCCATTGTAATTGTGCTCAAGGTGACAGTGCCCATGTTGATATTGCTCAAGGTGATAGTGTTCATGGTGACACTGCCCTTGATGATAGTGCTCTTGGTGATAGTGCTCATGGTAATAGTGTTCATGGTGACAGTGCCCATGGTGACACTGCTCATAGTGACAATTCCCATGGTGACAGTGCTCATGGTGAGAGTTCCCATGGTGACAGTGCACATGGTGACAGTTCCCATGGTGACAGTGCTCACTGTGACAGTGCTCACTGTGGCAGTGTCAATGGTTACAGTGCACATGGTGACCGTTCCCATAGTGACAGTTCCCATGGTGATAGTGCTCACCGTGATAGTGCCCATGGTGACAGTTCCCATGGAAACAGTGCCCATGGTGACAGTGCTCATGGTGACAGTGCCCACTGTGATAGTGCTCATGGTGGCAGTTTGCAGGGTGACAGTGGCCATGATGACAGTGCTCATGGTGGAAATGCCCACGGTGACAGTGCTCATGGTGACAGTGCTCATGATGACAGTGCCCTTGGTGATAGTACCCATGGTAATAGTGCTCACTGTGACAGTGCCCATGGTGATAGTGCTCATGGTGATAGTGCTCATGGTAATAGTGCTCATGGTGACACTGTCCATGGTGACAGTGCCCATGGTGGCAGTGCTCATGCTGAGAGTTCCCATGGTGACAGTGCACATGGTGACAGTTCCCATGGTGACACTGCTCATGGTGACAGTGCTCACTGTGGCAGTGCCAATGGTAACAGTGCTCATGGTGGCAGTGTCCATGGTGGCATTTACCAAAGTGACAGTGCTCATGGAGATATTTCCCATGGTAACATAGCTCATGATGACAGTGTCCATGGTGACAGTGCCCATGGTGACAGTGGCCATGTTGAAAGTACCTATGGTGACAGTGCTCATGGTGACAGTGCCCACGGTGACTATGCTCATGGTGACAGTGCTCACAGTGATAGTGCTCATGGTGACAGTTCGCATGGTGACAGGGCCCATGTTGAAAGTGCCCAAGGTGACAGTGCTCATGGTGGCACTGCCCATGATGATAGTGTTCATGGTGACAGTGCCTATGGTGACACTGCCCATTGTGATAGTGCTCACGGTGATAGTGTCCACAGTGACAGTGCTAATGGTGACAGTCCCCATGGTGACAGTGCCCATGATGACAGTGCTCATGGTGACAGTGCCCACGGTGATAGTGCTCATGGTGGCAGTTCACATGGTGACAGTTACCATGATGACAATGCTCATGGTGACAGTGCCCATGGTGACAGTGCTCATGGTGATAGTGCTCATGGTAATAGTGCTAATGGTGACACTGCCCATGGTGACAGTGCCCATGGTGACAGTCCCCATGGTCACAGTGACCGTGGTGACAGTGCCCATGGTGACATTTCCCATGCTGACAGTGCTCATGGTGAGAGTTCCCATGGTGACAGTGCTCATGATGACAGTGCCCATGGTGACCGTTCCCATGGTGACAGTTCCCATGGTGACAGTGCACACGGTAACAGTGCCCACGGTGACAGTGCTCACGGTGATAGTGCTCATGGTGACAGTGCCCATGTTGATATTGCTCACGGTGACCCTCCCCATCGTGATAGTGCTCACGGTGATAGTTCTCATGGTGACATTGTCCACGGTGATAATGCTCATGGTGACAGTGCCCTTGGTGATAGTGATCATGGTGATAGTGCTTATGGAGACATTTCCCATGGTGACAGTGCACATGTTGACAGTCCCCATGGTGACTGTGCTCATGCTGGCGGTGTATATGGTTGGACTTACAATGGTGAAATTCCTTATGGTGGCACTGCCCATGATTATAATGCTCATGGTGACAGTGTCCATGGTGACAGCGCCCATGGTGACAGTGCCCATGGTGACATTTCCCATGGTGATAGTGCTCATGGTGAGAGTTCCCATGGTGACAGTGCTCATCTTGGCAGTGCCCATAATGACCGTTCCCATGGTGACAGTTCCCATGGTGATAGGGCTCATGGTTACAGTGCTCATGGTGACAGTGAACACGGTGAAAGTGCCCGCAGTGACAGTGCTCATGGTGATAGTGCTCATGCTTATAGTGCCCACGGTGACAGTAGTCATGGTTAAAGTGTTCACGGTGATAGTGCTCACGGTGATAGTGCTCAGGGTGACAGTGCCCATAGTGATAGTGCTCACGGTGATAGTGCTCATGGTGACAGTTCCCATCGTGACAGTGCCCTTGGTGTTAGTGCTCATGGTAATACTGCTGATGGTGATAGTGCTCATGGTGACGGTTTGCATGTTGAGAGTGCCCATGTTGAAAGTGCCCATGGTGGCAGTGATCATGGTGACACTGCCCATTGTGACTGTGCTCATGCTGGCGGTGTACATAGTTGGAGTTCCCATGGTGAAATTCCTTATGGTGGCACTGCCCATGATGATAATTTTCATGGTGACATTGTCCATGGTGACAGTGCCTATGGTGACAGTGCCCATTGTGATAGTGCTCACGGTGATAGTGTCCACAGTGACAGTGCTAATGCTGACAGTCCCCATGGTGACAGTGCCCATGATGACAGTGCTCATGGTGACAGTGCCCATGGTGACAGTGCTCATGGTGACATTGCTCACGGTGACAGTGACCTTGGTGATAGTACCCATGGTAATAGGGGTCACTGTGACAGTGCTCATGGTGATATTGCTCACGGTGACACTGCCCATGGTGATAGTGCTCATGGTGATAGTGCTCATGTTGACAGTTCCCATGGTTACAGTGCCCATGGTGACTATGCTCATGATGAAAGTTCTCACGGTGATAGTGCTCATGGAGACAGTGCTCATGGTGACAGTTCGCATGGTAGACATGGTGAAGTTGAAAGTGCCCATGGTGACAGTGCCTATGGTGACAATGCTCATGTTGACAGTGCCCACTGTGACAGTGCTCACGGTGACAGTGCCCTTGGTGATAGTGCTTATGGTGATAGTGCTCATTGTGACTGTTTGCATGGTGACAGTGCCCATGTTGAAAGTGCCCATGGTGACAGTACCCATGGTGACAGTGCCCATGGTGACAGTGCTCAAGTTGAGATTGCCCATGGTGACCATTCCCATGGTGACAGTTCCCATGGTGATAGTGCTCATGGTAACAGTGCTCATGTTGACAGTGCACATGGTGACAATGCCCACACTGACATTGCTCACGGTGATAGTGCTCATGGTGATAATGCCCATTGTAATAGTGCTCACGGTGACAATGCCCATGTTGATATTGCTCCAGGTGACACTGCCCATGGTGATAGTGCTCACGGTGATAGTGCTCATAGTAATAGTGCTCATGGTGACACTACCCATGGTGACAGTGCCCATGGTGACACTGCCCATTGTGACATTTCCCATGGTGACAGTGCTCATGGTGAGAGTTCCCATGGTGACAGTGCACATGGTGACAGTTCCCATGGTGACAGTGCCCACGTTGACATTGCTCATGGTGACAGTGCTCACGGTGACAGTGACTTTGGTGATAGTACCCATGGTAATAGAGGTCACAGTGACAGTGCCCATGGTGATATTGCTCACGGTGACACTGCCCATGGTGATAGTGCTCACAGTGATATTGCTCATGGTGACAGTTCCCATGGTTACAGTGCCCATGGTGACAGTGCTCATGGTGACAGTGCCCACGGTGACTATGCTCATGGTGACAGTGCTCACAGAGATACTGCTCATGGTGACAGTTCGCATGGCGACAGGGCCCATGTTAAAAGTGCCCATGGTGACAATGCTCATGGTGACACTGCCCATGGTGACTGTGCTGATGTTCACGGTGTACATGGTTGGAATTCCCATGGTGAAATTCCTTATGGTGGCATTGCCCATGATGTTAGTGCTCATGGTGAATGTGTCCATGGTGACAGTGCCTATGGTGACAGTGCCCATGGTGACATTTCCCCGGGTGACAGTGCTCATACTGACAGTTCCCATGGTGACAGTGCCCATGGTGACAGTGCTAATGTTGACACTGCCCACGGTGACAGTGCTCATGGTGACAGTGTCCTTGGTGACAGTACCCATGGTAATAGTGCTCACGGTGACAGTGCCCACGGTGATATTGCTCATGGTGACACTGCCCATGGTGATAGTGCCAACGGTTACAGTTCTCATGGTGACAGTGCCCATGGTGACAGTGCTCACGTTGACAGTGCCCATGGTGATATTGTTCATGGTGACACTGCCCAGGGTGATAGTGCTAACGGTGATAGTGCTCATGGTGATAGTTCCCATGGTTACAGTGCTCATGGTGACAGTGCTCACGGTGATAGTGCTCACATTGACAGTGCCCTTGGTGATAGTGCTCACGGTGATAGTACCCACAGTGACAGATCAAATGATGACAGTTCCCATGGTGACAGTGCCCATGATGACAGTGCTCATGGTGACAGTGTCCACGGTGAGAGTGCTCATGTTGACACTGCTCACGGTAACAGTGCCCTTGGTGATAGTACCCATGTTAATAGTGCTCACGGTGATAGAGCCCACGGTGACATTTCCCATGGTGACAGTGCTCACTTTGACAGTGTACACGATGACAGTGCCCACGGTGACAGTGTTTATGGTGATATTACTAACGGGGACACGGCCCATGTTCATAGTGCTCACGGTGATAGTGCTCATGGTGACAGTTACCATGGTGACAGTGCCCACAGTGACAGTGCTCATGGTGACATTACCCACAGTGACAGTACTCATGGTGACAGTACGCATGGTGACAGTGCCCATGGTGACAGTGCTCATGGTGACACAGCCCATGGTGACTGTGCTAAAGCTGGCGGTGCATATGGTTGGAGTTCCCATGGTGAAATTCCTCATGGTGGCACTGCCCATGATGATAGTGCTCATGGTGACGGTGCCCATGGTGACATTTCCCATGGTGACAGTGCTCATGGTGAGAGTTCCCAGGCCGACCGTGCCCATGATGACAGTGCTCATGTTTACTGTGCCCACGGTGAAAGTGCTCATGGTAACAGTGATCACGGTGACAGTGCCCTTGGTGATAGTCCCCATGGTAACAGTGCTCAATGTGACAGTGCCCATGGTGATATTTCTCACGGTGACACTGCCCATGGTGATAGTGCTCACGGTGATTGTGCTCATGGTGACAGTTCCCATGGTTACAGTGCCCACTGTGACAGTGCCCATGGTGACAGTGCCCACGGTGACAGTGCTCATGGTGACAGTGCTCATGGTGATAGTGCTCACGGTGATAGTGCTCACGGTGACAGTGCCCTTGGTGATAGTGCTCATGGTGATAGTTCTCATGGTGGCAGTTTGCATGGTGACACTGCCCCTGTTGAAAGTGCCCATGGTGACAGTGCTCATGTTGACACTGCCCATGGTGACAGTGCTCATGTTGGAGGTGTACATGGTTGGAGTTCCCATGGTACAACTGTTATGGTGCACTGCCCATGATGATAGTGCTCATGGTGACAGTGTCCATGGTGACAGTGCCTATGGTGAGAGTGCCCATGGTGACAGCGCCCATGGTGACCGTTTCCATGGTGACAGTGCTCATGTTGACAGTGCCCATGGTGACCGTTCCCATGGTGACAGTTCCCATGGTGATAGTGCTCACCGTGATAGTGCCCATTGTGACAGTTCCCATGGATCCAGTGCCCATGGTGACAGTGCTCATTGTGACAGTGCCCTCGGTGATAGAGCTCATGGTGGCATTTCGCATGGTGACAGGGCCCATGACGACAGTGCTCATGGTTACAATGCCCAAGGAGACAGTGCTCATGGTTACAGTGCTCACGGTGACAGTGCTCATGGTGACATTGCCCATGGTGACAGTGCTCATGGTGACACTGCCCATGGTGATAGTGCCAACGGTTACAGTTCTCATGGTGACAGTGCCCATGGTGACAGTGATCACAGTGACAGTGCCCATGGTGATATTGTTCATGGTGACACTGCCCAGGGTGATAGTGCTAACGGTGATAGTGCTCATGGTGATAGTTCCCATGGTTACAGTGCTCATGGTGACAGTGCTCACGGTGATAGTGCTCACATTGACAGTGCCCTTGGTGATAGTGCTCACGGTGATAGTACCCACAGTGACAGATCAAATGATGACAGTTCCCATGGTGACAGTGCCCATGATGACAGTGCTCATGGTGACAGTGTCCACGGTGAGAGTGCTCATGTTGACACTGCTCACGGTAACAGTGCCCTTGGTGATAGTACCCATGTTAATAGTGCTCACGGTGATAGAGCCCACGGTGACATTTCCCATGGTGACAGTGCTCACTTTGACAGTGTACACGATGACAGTGCCCACGGTGACAGTGTTTATGGTGATATTACTAACGGGGACACGGCCCATGTTCATAGTGCTCACGGTGATAGTGCTCATGGTGACAGTTCGCATGGTGACAGTGCCCACGGTGACAGTGCTCATGGTGACATTACCCACAGTGACAGTGCTCTTGATGATAGTGCTCATGGTTAAAGTTCTCATGGTGAGAGTGCTCATGGTAACACTGACCATCGTGACTGTGCTCATGCTGGCGGTGTACATGGCTGGAGTCCCCATGGTGAAATTTCTTATGCTGGCAGTGCCCATGATGATAGTGCTCATGGTGACAGTGTCCATCGTGAGAGTGCCCATGGTGACAGTGCTCATGGTGACCCTGCCCATGGTGAGAGTTCCCATGGTGATATTTCCCATGTTGACAGTGCTCATGTTGACAGTGCACACGGTGACAGTGTTCATGGTGATATTGCTCAAGGTGACGGTGCCCATGGTTATAGTGCTCACGTTGATAGTGCTCATGGTGACAGTTCCCATGGTGACAGTGCTCATGGTGACATTTCCCATGGTAACAGAGCTCATGATGACAGTGTCCATGGTGACAGTGCCCATGTTGAAAGTGCCCATGGTGACATTGCTCATGGTGACACTGCCATGGTGACTGTGCTCATGCTGGCGGTGTACATGATTGGAGTTCCCATGGTGAAATTCCTCATGGTGGCACTGCCCATGATGACACTGCCCATGGTGACAGTGCCCATGGTGACATTTCCCATGGTGACAGTGCTCATGTTGACAGTGCACATGGTGACAGTGCCCACGGTGACATTTCCCATGGTTACAGTGTTCATGGTGATATTGCTCACGGTGACAGTGCCCATGGTTATAGTCCTCACGGTGATAGTGCTCATGGTGACAGTTCCCATGGTGACAGTGCCCACGGTGACAGTGCTCATGGTGACATTGCCCACGGTGACAGTTCTCATGGTAACAGTTCCCATGGTGACAGTGCTCATGTTGATAGTGCCCACGGTGACAGTGCTCATGGTGACAGTGCTCACAATGACAGTGCCCTTGGTGATAGTGCCCATGGTAATAGGGCTCACGGTGACACTGCCCATGGTGATATTGTTCATGGTGACACTGCCCATGGTGATAGAGCTCACGGTGATAGTGCTCACATTGACAGTGCCCTTGGGGATAGTGCTCATGGTAATACTGCTCATGGTGATAGTGCTCATGGCGATAGTTCGCATGGTGACAGTGCCCATGTGGAAAGTGCCCATGGTGGCAGTGCTCATGGTGACACGCCCATGGTGGCTGTGCTCATGCTGGCGGTGTCCATGGTTGGAGTTCCCATGGTGAAATTCCTTATGGTAGCACTGCCCATGATGATAGTGCTCATGGTGACAGTATCCATGGTGACAGTGCCTATGGTGACAGTGTCCATGGTGATAGTGCCCACAGTGACTGTGCTCATTGTGACAGTTTCTATGGTGAGAGTAACCATGATGACAGTGCTCATGGTGACAATGCCCACAGTGACAGTGCTCACGGTGATAGTGCTCACGTTGACATTGCCCTTGGTGATAGTACGCATGGTAATATTGCTCACGGTGACAGTGCCCATGGTGATAGTGCTCATGGTGATAGTGCTCATGGTAATAGTGATCATGGTGTAACTGCCTATGGTGACAGTGCCCACGGTGACACTGCCCATAGTGATATTTGCCATGGTGACAATGCTCATGGTGAGAGTTCCCATGGTGACAGTGCTCACGGTGACAGTGCTCATGGTGACACAGCCCATGGTGACTGTGCTAAAGCTGGCGGTGTATATGGTTGGAGTTCCCATGATGAAATTCCTCATGGTGGCACTCCCCATGATGATAGTGCTCATGGTGACAGTGCCCAGGGTGAAATTATCCATGGTGACAGTGCTCATGGTGAGAGTTCCTATGGTGACTGTGCTCATGTTGACAGTGCCCATGGTGACAGTGCCCACGGTGACACTGCGCAAGGTGATAGTGCCCATGGTAATACTGCTGATGGTGACACTGCCCATGTTGATATTGCTCACGGTGACACTGCCCATGGTGATAGTGCTCACGGTGATAGTGCTCACGGTGACAGTGCCCTTGGTGATATTGCTCATGGTGATACAGCTCATGGCGGAAGTTCGCATGGTGACACTGCCCCTCTTGAAATTGCCCATGGTGACAGTGCTCATGTTGACACTGCCCATGGTGACTGTGCTCACGATGGAGGTGTACATGGTTGGAGTTCCCATGGTACAACTGTTATGGTGGTACTGCCCATGATGATAGTGCTCATGGTGACAGTGTCCATGGTGACAGTGCCCATGGTGATAGTGCCTATTGTGAGAGTGCCCATGGTGACAGTTCCCATGGTGACCATTTCCATGGTGATAATGCTCATGTTGACAGTGCCAACCGTGACAATGCTCATGGTGAGAGTTCCCATGGTGAAAGTGATCATCTTGACAATGCCCATGGCAACCGTTCCCATGGTGACATTTCCCATGGTGATAGTACTCACCGTGATAGTGCCCATGGTGACAGTTCCCATGGATACAGTGTCCATGGTGACAGTGCTCATTGTGGCACTGCCCATGGTGACTGTGCTCATGCTGGCGGTGTACTTGGTTGGAGTTCCGATGGTGAAATTCCTCATGGTAGCACTGCCCATGATGATAGTGCTCATGGTGACAGTGTCCGTCATGAGAGTGTCCATGGTGACAGTTCCCATGGTGATAGTGCATACCGTGATAGTGCCCATGGTGACAGTTCCCATGGATACAGTGCCCATGGTGACAGTGCTCACGGTGATAGTGCTCATGCAGACAGTTCGCATGGTGACACGGCCCATGTTGAAAGTGCCCATGGTGACAGTGCTCATAGTGGCACTGCCCATGATGATTGTGCTCATTCTGGCGGTGTACTTGGTTGGAGTTCCCATGGTGAAATTCCTCATGGTAGCACTGCCCATGCTGATAGTGCTCATGGTGACAGTGCACATGGTGACAATGCCCACACTGACAGTGCTCACGGTGTTAGTGCACATGGTGATAATGCCCATTGTAATTGTGCTCAAGGTGACAGTGCCCATGTTGATATTGCTCAAGGTGATAGTGCTCATGGTGACACTGCCCTTGATGATAGTGCTCTTGGTGATAGTGCTCATGGTAATAGTGTTCATGGTGACAGTGCCCATGGTGACACTGCTCATAGTGACAATTCCCATGGTGACAGTGCTCATGGTGAGAGTTCCCATGGTGACAGTGCACATGGTGACAGTTCCCATGGTGACAGTGCTCACTGTGACAGTGCTCACTGTGGCAGTGTCAATGGTTACAGTGCACATGGTGACCGTTCCCATAGTGACAGTTCCCATGGTGATAGTGCTCACCGTGATAGTGCCCATGGTGACAGTTCCCATGGAAACAGTGCCCATGGTGACAGTGCTCATGGTGACAGTGCCCACTGTGATAGTGCTCATGGTGGCAGTTTGCAGGGTGACAGTGGCCATGATGACAGTGCTCATGGTGGAAATGCCCACGGTGACAGTGCTCATGGTGACAGTGCTCATGATGACAGTGCCCTTGGTGATAGTACCCATGGTAATAGTGCTCACTGTGACAGTGCCCATGGTGATAGTGCTCATGGTGATAGTGCTCATGGTAATAGTGCTCATGGTGACACTGTCCATGGTGACAGTGCCCATGGTGGCAGTGCTCATGCTGAGAGTTCCCATGGTGACAGTGCACATGGTGACAGTTCCCATGGTGACACTGCTCATGGTGACAGTGCTCACTGTGGCAGTGCCAATGGTAACAGTGCTCATGGTGGCAGTGTCCATGGTGGCATTTACCAAAGTGACAGTGCTCATGGAGATATTTCCCATGGTAACATAGCTCATGATGACAGTGTCCATGGTGACAGTGCCCATGGTGACAGTGGCCATGTTGAAAGTACCTATGGTGACAGTGCTCATGGTGACAGTGCCCACGGTGACTATGCTCATGGTGACAGTGCTCACAGTGATAGTGCTCATGGTGACAGTTCGCATGGTGACAGGGCCCATGTTGAAAGTGCCCAAGGTGACAGTGCTCATGGTGGCACTGCCCATGATGATAGTGTTCATGGTGACAGTGCCTATGGTGACACTGCCCATTGTGATAGTGCTCACGGTGATAGTGTCCACAGTGACAGTGCTAATGGTGACAGTCCCCATGGTGACAGTGCCCATGATGACAGTGCTCATGGTGACAGTGCCCACGGTGATAGTGCTCATGGTGGCAGTTCACATGGTGACAGTTACCATGATGACAATGCTCATGGTGACAGTGCCCATGGTGACAGTGCTCATGGTGATAGTGCTCATGGTAATAGTGCTAATGGTGACACTGCCCATGGTGACAGTGCCCATGGTGACAGTCCCCATGGTCACAGTGACCGTGGTGACAGTGCCCATGGTGACATTTCCCATGCTGACAGTGCTCATGGTGAGAGTTCCCATGGTGACAGTGCTCATGATGACAGTGCCCATGGTGACCGTTCCCATGGTGACAGTTCCCATGGTGACAGTGCACACGGTAACAGTGCCCACGGTGACAGTGCTCACGGTGATAGTGCTCATGGTGACAGTGCCCATGTTGATATTGCTCACGGTGACCCTCCCCATCGTGATAGTGCTCACGGTGATAGTTCTCATGGTGACATTGTCCACGGTGATAATGCTCATGGTGACAGTGCCCTTGGTGATAGTGATCATGGTGATAGTGCTTATGGAGACATTTCCCATGGTGACAGTGCACATGTTGACAGTCCCCATGGTGACTGTGCTCATGCTGGCGGTGTATATGGTTGGACTTACAATGGTGAAATTCCTTATGGTGGCACTGCCCATGATTATAATGCTCATGGTGACAGTGTCCATGGTGACAGCGCCCATGGTGACAGTGCCCATGGTGACATTTCCCATGGTGATAGTGCTCATGGTGAGAGTTCCCATGGTGACAGTGCTCATCTTGGCAGTGCCCATAATGACCGTTCCCATGGTGACAGTTCCCATGGTGATAGGGCTCATGGTTACAGTGCTCATGGTGACAGTGAACACGGTGAAAGTGCCCGCAGTGACAGTGCTCATGGTGATAGTGCTCATGCTTATAGTGCCCACGGTGACAGTAGTCATGGTTAAAGTGTTCACGGTGATAGTGCTCACGGTGATAGTGCTCAGGGTGACAGTGCCCTTAATGATACTGCTCACGGTGATAGTGCTCATGGTGACAGTTCCCATCGTGACAGTGCCCTTGGTGTTAGTGCTCATGGTAATACTGCTGATGGTGATAGTGCTCATGGTGACGGTTTGCATGTTGAGAGTGCCCATGTTGAAAGTGCCCATGGTGGCAGTGATCATGGTGACACTGCCCATTGTGACTGTGCTCATGCTGGCGGTGTACATAGTTGGAGTTCCCATGGTGAAATTCCTTATGGTGGCACTGCCCATGATGATAATTTTCATGGTGACATTGTCCATGGTGACAGTGCCTATGGTGACAGTGCCCATTGTGATAGTGCTCACGGTGATAGTGTCCACAGTGACAGTGCTAATGCTGACAGTCCCCATGGTGACAGTGCCCATGATGACAGTGCTCATGGTGACAGTGCCCATGGTGACAGTGCTCATGGTGACATTGCTCACGGTGACAGTGACCTTGGTGATAGTACCCATGGTAATAGGGGTCACTGTGACAGTGCTCATGGTGATATTGCTCACGGTGACACTGCCCATGGTGATAGTGCTCATGGTGATAGTGCTCATGTTGACAGTTCCCATGGTTACAGTGCCCATGGTGACTATGCTCATGATGAAAGTTCTCACGGTGATAGTGCTCATGGAGACAGTGCTCATGGTGACAGTTCGCATGGTAGACATGGTGAAGTTGAAAGTGCCCATGGTGACAGTGCCTATGGTGACAATGCTCATGTTGACAGTGCCCACTGTGACAGTGCTCACGGTGACAGTGCCCTTGGTGATAGTGCTTATGGTGATAGTGCTCATTGTGACTGTTTGCATGGTGACAGTGCCCATGTTGAAAGTGCCCATGGTGACAGTACCCATGGTGACAGTGCCCATGGTGACAGTGCTCAAGTTGAGATTGCCCATGGTGACCATTCCCATGGTGACAGTTCCCATGGTGATAGTGCTCATGGTAACAGTGCTCATGTTGACAGTGCACATGGTGACAATGCCCACACTGACATTGCTCACGGTGATAGTGCTCATGGTGATAATGCCCATTGTAATAGTGCTCACGGTGACAATGCCCATGTTGATATTGCTCCAGGTGACACTGCCCATGGTGATAGTGCTCACGGTGATAGTGCTCATAGTAATAGTGCTCATGGTGACACTACCCATGGTGACAGTGCCCATGGTGACACTGCCCATTGTGACATTTCCCATGGTGACAGTGCTCATGGTGAGAGTTCCCATGGTGACAGTGCACATGGTGACAGTTCCCATGGTGACAGTGCCCACGTTGACATTGCTCATGGTGACAGTGCTCACGGTGACAGTGACTTTGGTGATAGTACCCATGGTAATAGAGGTCACAGTGACAGTGCCCATGGTGATATTGCTCACGGTGACACTGCCCATGGTGATAGTGCTCACAGTGATATTGCTCATGGTGACAGTTCCCATGGTTACAGTGCCCATGGTGACAGTGCTCATGGTGACAGTGCCCACGGTGACTATGCTCATGGTGACAGTGCTCACAGAGATACTGCTCATGGTGACAGTTCGCATGGCGACAGGGCCCATGTTAAAAGTGCCCATGGTGACAATGCTCATGGTGACACTGCCCATGGTGACTGTGCTGATGTTCACGGTGTACATGGTTGGAATTCCCATGGTGAAATTCCTTATGGTGGCATTGCCCATGATGTTAGTGCTCATGGTGAATGTGTCCATGGTGACAGTGCCTATGGTGACAGTGCCCATGGTGACATTTCCCCGGGTGACAGTGCTCATACTGACAGTTCCCATGGTGACAGTGCCCATGGTGACAGTGCTAATGTTGACACTGCCCACGGTGACAGTGCTCATGGTGACAGTGTCCTTGGTGACAGTACCCATGGTAATAGTGCTCACGGTGACAGTGCCCACGGTGATATTGCTCATGGTGACACTGCCCATGGTGATAGTGCCAACGGTTACAGTTCTCATGGTGACAGTGCCCATGGTGACAGTGCTCACGTTGACAGTGCCCATGGTGATATTGTTCATGGTGACACTGCCCAGGGTGATAGTGCTAACGGTGATAGTGCTCATGGTGATAGTTCCCATGGTTACAGTGCTCATGGTGACAGTGCTCACGGTGATAGTGCTCACATTGACAGTGCCCTTGGTGATAGTGCTCACGGTGATAGTACCCACAGTGACAGATCAAATGATGACAGTTCCCATGGTGACAGTGCCCATGATGACAGTGCTCATGGTGACAGTGTCCACGGTGAGAGTGCTCATGTTGACACTGCTCACGGTAACAGTGCCCTTGGTGATAGTACCCATGTTAATAGTGCTCACGGTGATAGAGCCCACGGTGACATTTCCCATGGTGACAGTGCTCACTTTGACAGTGTACACGATGACAGTGCCCACGGTGACAGTGTTTATGGTGATATTACTAACGGGGACACGGCCCATGTTCATAGTGCTCACGGTGATAGTGCTCATGGTGACAGTTACCATGGTGACAGTGCCCACAGTGACAGTGCTCATGGTGACATTACCCACAGTGACAGTACTCATGGTGACAGTACGCATGGTGACAGTGCCCATGGTGACAGTGCTCATGGTGACACAGCCCATGGTGACTGTGCTAAAGCTGGCGGTGCATATGGTTGGAGTTCCCATGGTGAAATTCCTCATGGTGGCACTGCCCATGATGATAGTGCTCATGGTGACGGTGCCCATGGTGACATTTCCCATGGTGACAGTGCTCATGGTGAGAGTTCCCAGGCCGACCGTGCCCATGATGACAGTGCTCATGTTTACTGTGCCCACGGTGAAAGTGCTCATGGTAACAGTGATCACGGTGACAGTGCCCTTGGTGATAGTCCCCATGGTAACAGTGCTCAATGTGACAGTGCCCATGGTGATATTTCTCACGGTGACACTGCCCATGGTGATAGTGCTCACGGTGATTGTGCTCATGGTGACAGTTCCCATGGTTACAGTGCCCACTGTGACAGTGCCCATGGTGACAGTGCCCACGGTGACAGTGCTCATGGTGACAGTGCTCATGGTGATAGTGCTCACGGTGATAGTGCTCACGGTGACAGTGCCCTTGGTGATAGTGCTCATGGTGATAGTTCTCATGGTGGCAGTTTGCATGGTGACACTGCCCCTGTTGAAAGTGCCCATGGTGACAGTGCTCATGTTGACACTGCCCATGGTGACAGTGCTCATGTTGGAGGTGTACATGGTTGGAGTTCCCATGGTACAACTGTTATGGTGCACTGCCCATGATGATAGTGCTCATGGTGACAGTGTCCATGGTGACAGTGCCTATGGTGAGAGTGCCCATGGTGACAGCGCCCATGGTGACCGTTTCCATGGTGACAGTGCTCATGTTGACAGTGCCCATGGTGACCGTTCCCATGGTGACAGTTCCCATGGTGATAGTGCTCACCGTGATAGTGCCCATTGTGACAGTTCCCATGGATCCAGTGCCCATGGTGACAGTGCTCATTGTGACAGTGCCCTCGGTGATAGAGCTCATGGTGGCATTTCGCATGGTGACAGGGCCCATGACGACAGTGCTCATGGTTACAATGCCCAAGGAGACAGTGCTCATGGTTACAGTGCTCACGGTGACAGTGCTCATGGTGACATTGCCCATGGTGACAGTGCTCATGGTGACACTGCCCATGGTGATAGTGCCAACGGTTACAGTTCTCATGGTGACAGTGCCCATGGTGACAGTGATCACAGTGACAGTGCCCATGGTGATATTGTTCATGGTGACACTGCCCAGGGTGATAGTGCTAACGGTGATAGTGCTCATGGTGATAGTTCCCATGGTTACAGTGCTCATGGTGACAGTGCTCACGGTGATAGTGCTCACATTGACAGTGCCCTTGGTGATAGTGCTCACGGTGATAGTACCCACAGTGACAGATCAAATGATGACAGTTCCCATGGTGACAGTGCCCATGATGACAGTGCTCATGGTGACAGTGTCCACGGTGAGAGTGCTCATGTTGACACTGCTCACGGTAACAGTGCCCTTGGTGATAGTACCCATGTTAATAGTGCTCACGGTGATAGAGCCCACGGTGACATTTCCCATGGTGACAGTGCTCACTTTGACAGTGTACACGATGACAGTGCCCACGGTGACAGTGTTTATGGTGATATTACTAACGGGGACACGGCCCATGTTCATAGTGCTCACGGTGATAGTGCTCATGGTGACAGTTCGCATGGTGACAGTGCCCACGGTGACAGTGCTCATGGTGACATTACCCACAGTGACAGTGCTCTTGATGATAGTGCTCATGGTTAAAGTTCTCATGGTGAGAGTGCTCATGGTAACACTGACCATCGTGACTGTGCTCATGCTGGCGGTGTACATGGCTGGAGTCCCCATGGTGAAATTTCTTATGCTGGCAGTGCCCATGATGATAGTGCTCATGGTGACAGTGTCCATCGTGAGAGTGCCCATGGTGACAGTGCTCATGGTGACCCTGCCCATGGTGAGAGTTCCCATGGTGATATTTCCCATGTTGACAGTGCTCATGTTGACAGTGCACACGGTGACAGTGTTCATGGTGATATTGCTCAAGGTGACGGTGCCCATGGTTATAGTGCTCACGTTGATAGTGCTCATGGTGACAGTTCCCATGGTGACAGTGCTCATGGTGACATTTCCCATGGTAACAGAGCTCATGATGACAGTGTCCATGGTGACAGTGCCCATGTTGAAAGTGCCCATGGTGACATTGCTCATGGTGACACTGCCATGGTGACTGTGCTCATGCTGGCGGTGTACATGATTGGAGTTCCCATGGTGAAATTCCTCATGGTGGCACTGCCCATGATGACACTGCCCATGGTGACAGTGCCCATGGTGACATTTCCCATGGTGACAGTGCTCATGTTGACAGTGCACATGGTGACAGTGCCCACGGTGACATTTCCCATGGTTACAGTGTTCATGGTGATATTGCTCACGGTGACAGTGCCCATGGTTATAGTCCTCACGGTGATAGTGCTCATGGTGACAGTTCCCATGGTGACAGTGCCCACGGTGACAGTGCTCATGGTGACATTGCCCACGGTGACAGTTCTCATGGTGACAGTGCTCACAATGACAGTGCCCTTGGTGATAGTGCCCATGGTAATAGGGCTCACGGTGACACTGCCCATGGTGATATTGTTCATGGTGACACTGCCCATGGTGATAGAGCTCACGGTGATAGTGCTCACATTGACAGTGCCCTTGGGGATAGTGCTCATGGTAATACTGCTCATGGTGATAGTGCTCATGGCGATAGTTCGCATGGTGACAGTGCCCATGTGGAAAGTGCCCATGGTGGCAGTGCTCATGGTGACACGCCCATGGTGGCTGTGCTCATGCTGGCGGTGTCCATGGTTGGAGTTCCCATGGTGAAATTCCTTATGGTAGCACTGCCCATGATGATAGTGCTCATGGTGACAGTATCCATGGTGACAGTGCCTATGGTGACAGTGTCCATGGTGATAGTGCCCACAGTGACTGTGCTCATTGTGACAGTTTCTATGGTGAGAGTAACCATGATGACAGTGCTCATGGTGACAATGCCCACAGTGACAGTGCTCACGGTGATAGTGCTCACGTTGACATTGCCCTTGGTGATAGTACGCATGGTAATATTGCTCACGGTGACAGTGCCCATGGTGATAGTGCTCATGGTGATAGTGCTCATGGTAATAGTGATCATGGTGTAACTGCCTATGGTGACAGTGCCCACGGTGACACTGCCCATAGTGATATTTGCCATGGTGACAATGCTCATGGTGAGAGTTCCCATGGTGACAGTGCTCACGGTGACAGTGCTCATGGTGACACAGCCCATGGTGACTGTGCTAAAGCTGGCGGTGTATATGGTTGGAGTTCCCATGATGAAATTCCTCATGGTGGCACTCCCCATGATGATAGTGCTCATGGTGACAGTGCCCAGGGTGAAATTATCCATGGTGACAGTGCTCATGGTGAGAGTTCCTATGGTGACTGTGCTCATGTTGACAGTGCCCATGGTGACAGTGCCCACGGTGACACTGCGCAAGGTGATAGTGCCCATGGTAATACTGCTGATGGTGACACTGCCCATGTTGATATTGCTCACGGTGACACTGCCCATGGTGATAGTGCTCACGGTGATAGTGCTCACGGTGACAGTGCCCTTGGTGATATTGCTCATGGTGATACAGCTCATGGCGGAAGTTCGCATGGTGACACTGCCCCTCTTGAAATTGCCCATGGTGACAGTGCTCATGTTGACACTGCCCATGGTGACTGTGCTCACGATGGAGGTGTACATGGTTGGAGTTCCCATGGTACAACTGTTATGGTGGTACTGCCCATGATGATAGTGCTCATGGTGACAGTGTCCATGGTGACAGTGCCCATGGTGATAGTGCCTATTGTGAGAGTGCCCATGGTGACAGTTCCCATGGTGACCATTTCCATGGTGATAATGCTCATGTTGACAGTGCCAACCGTGACAATGCTCATGGTGAGAGTTCCCATGGTGAAAGTGATCATCTTGACAATGCCCATGGCGACCGTTCCCATGGTGACATTTCCCATGGTGATAGTACTCACCGTGATAGTGCCCATGGTGACAGTTCCCATGGATACAGTGTCCATGGTGACAGTGCTCATTGTGGCACTGCCCATGGTGACTGTGCTCATGCTGGCGGTGTACTTGGTTGGAGTTCCGATGGTGAAATTCCTCATGGTAGCACTGCCCATGATGATAGTGCTCATGGTGACAGTGTCCGTCATGAGAGTGTCCATGGTGACAGTTCCCATGGTGATAGTGCATACCGTGATAGTGCCCATGGTGACAGTTCCCATGGATACAGTGCCCATGGTGACAGTGCTCACGGTGATAGTGCTCATGCAGACAGTTCGCATGGTGACACGGCCCATGTTGAAAGTGCCCATGGTGACAGTGCTCATAGTGGCACTGCCCATGATGATTGTGCTCATTCTGGCGGTGTACTTGGTTGGAGTTCCCATGGTGAAATTCCTCATGGTAGCACTGCCCATGCTGATAGTGCTCATGGTGACAGTGCACATGGTGACAATGCCCACACTGACAGTGCTCACGGTGTTAGTGCACATGGTGATAATGCCCATTGTAATTGTGCTCAAGGTGACAGTGCCCATGTTGATATTGCTCAAGGTGATAGTGCTCATGGTGACACTGCCCTTGATGATAGTGCTCTTGGTGATAGTGCTCATGGTAATAGTGTTCATGGTGACAGTGCCCATGGTGACACTGCTCATAGTGACAATTCCCATGGTGACAGTGCTCATGGTGAGAGTTCCCATGGTGACAGTGCACATGGTGACAGTTCCCATGGTGACAGTGCTCACTGTGACAGTGCTCACTGTGGCAGTGTCAATGGTTACAGTGCACATGGTGACCGTTCCCATAGTGACAGTTCCCATGGTGATAGTGCTCACCGTGATAGTGCCCATGGTGACAGTTCCCATGGAAACAGTGCCCATGGTGACAGTGCTCATGGTGACAGTGCCCACTGTGATAGTGCTCATGGTGGCAGTTTGCAGGGTGACAGTGGCCATGATGACAGTGCTCATGGTGGAAATGCCCACGGTGACAGTGCTCATGGTGACAGTGCTCATGATGACAGTGCCCTTGGTGATAGTACCCATGGTAATAGTGCTCACTGTGACAGTGCCCATGGTGATAGTGCTCATGGTGATAGTGCTCATGGTAATAGTGCTCATGGTGACACTGTCCATGGTGACAGTGCCCATGGTGGCAGTGCTCATGCTGAGAGTTCCCATGGTGACAGTGCACATGGTGACAGTTCCCATGGTGACACTGCTCATGGTGACAGTGCTCACTGTGGCAGTGCCAATGGTAACAGTGCTCATGGTGGCAGTGTCCATGGTGGCATTTACCAAAGTGACAGTGCTCATGGAGATATTTCCCATGGTAACATAGCTCATGATGACAGTGTCCATGGTGACAGTGCCCATGGTGACAGTGGCCATGTTGAAAGTACCTATGGTGACAGTGCTCATGGTGACAGTGCCCACGGTGACTATGCTCATGGTGACAGTGCTCACAGTGATAGTGCTCATGGTGACAGTTCGCATGGTGACAGGGCCCATGTTGAAAGTGCCCAAGGTGACAGTGCTCATGGTGGCACTGCCCATGATGATAGTGTTCATGGTGACAGTGCCTATGGTGACACTGCCCATTGTGATAGTGCTCACGGTGATAGTGTCCACAGTGACAGTGCTAATGGTGACAGTCCCCATGGTGACAGTGCCCATGATGACAGTGCTCATGGTGACAGTGCCCACGGTGATAGTGCTCATGGTGGCAGTTCACATGGTGACAGTTACCATGATGACAATGCTCATGGTGACAGTGCCCATGGTGACAGTGCTCATGGTGATAGTGCTCATGGTAATAGTGCTAATGGTGACACTGCCCATGGTGACAGTGCCCATGGTGACAGTCCCCATGGTCACAGTGACCGTGGTGACAGTGCCCATGGTGACATTTCCCATGCTGACAGTGCTCATGGTGAGAGTTCCCATGGTGACAGTGCTCATGATGACAGTGCCCATGGTGACCGTTCCCATGGTGACAGTTCCCATGGTGACAGTGCACACGGTAACAGTGCCCACGGTGACAGTGCTCACGGTGATAGTGCTCATGGTGACAGTGCCCATGTTGATATTGCTCACGGTGACCCTCCCCATCGTGATAGTGCTCACGGTGATAGTTCTCATGGTGACATTGTCCACGGTGATAATGCTCATGGTGACAGTGCCCTTGGTGATAGTGATCATGGTGATAGTGCTTATGGAGACATTTCCCATGGTGACAGTGCACATGTTGACAGTCCCCATGGTGACTGTGCTCATGCTGGCGGTGTATATGGTTGGACTTACAATGGTGAAATTCCTTATGGTGGCACTGCCCATGATTATAATGCTCATGGTGACAGTGTCCATGGTGACAGCGCCCATGGTGACAGTGCCCATGGTGACATTTCCCATGGTGATAGTGCTCATGGTGAGAGTTCCCATGGTGACAGTGCTCATCTTGGCAGTGCCCATAATGACCGTTCCCATGGTGACAGTTCCCATGGTGATAGGGCTCATGGTTACAGTGCTCATGGTGACAGTGAACACGGTGAAAGTGCCCGCAGTGACAGTGCTCATGGTGATAGTGCTCATGCTTATAGTGCCCACGGTGACAGTAGTCATGGTTAAAGTGTTCACGGTGATAGTGCTCACGGTGATAGTGCTCAGGGTGACAGTGCCCATAGTGATAGTGCTCACGGTGATAGTGCTCATGGTGACAGTTCCCATCGTGACAGTGCCCTTGGTGTTAGTGCTCATGGTAATACTGCTGATGGTGATAGTGCTCATGGTGACGGTTTGCATGTTGAGAGTGCCCATGTTGAAAGTGCCCATGGTGGCAGTGATCATGGTGACACTGCCCATTGTGACTGTGCTCATGCTGGCGGTGTACATAGTTGGAGTTCCCATGGTGAAATTCCTTATGGTGGCACTGCCCATGATGATAATTTTCATGGTGACATTGTCCATGGTGACAGTGCCTATGGTGACAGTGCCCATTGTGATAGTGCTCACGGTGATAGTGTCCACAGTGACAGTGCTAATGCTGACAGTCCCCATGGTGACAGTGCCCATGATGACAGTGCTCATGGTGACAGTGCCCATGGTGACAGTGCTCATGGTGACATTGCTCACGGTGACAGTGACCTTGGTGATAGTACCCATGGTAATAGGGGTCACTGTGACAGTGCTCATGGTGATATTGCTCACGGTGACACTGCCCATGGTGATAGTGCTCATGGTGATAGTGCTCATGTTGACAGTTCCCATGGTTACAGTGCCCATGGTGACTATGCTCATGATGAAAGTTCTCACGGTGATAGTGCTCATGGAGACAGTGCTCATGGTGACAGTTCGCATGGTAGACATGGTGAAGTTGAAAGTGCCCATGGTGACAGTGCCTATGGTGACAATGCTCATGTTGACAGTGCCCACTGTGACAGTGCTCACGGTGACAGTGCCCTTGGTGATAGTGCTTATGGTGATAGTGCTCATTGTGACTGTTTGCATGGTGACAGTGCCCATGTTGAAAGTGCCCATGGTGACAGTACCCATGGTGACAGTGCCCATGGTGACAGTGCTCAAGTTGAGATTGCCCATGGTGACCATTCCCATGGTGACAGTTCCCATGGTGATAGTGCTCATGGTAACAGTGCTCATGTTGACAGTGCACATGGTGACAATGCCCACACTGACATTGCTCACGGTGATAGTGCTCATGGTGATAATGCCCATTGTAATAGTGCTCACGGTGACAATGCCCATGTTGATATTGCTCCAGGTGACACTGCCCATGGTGATAGTGCTCACGGTGATAGTGCTCATAGTAATAGTGCTCATGGTGACACTACCCATGGTGACAGTGCCCATGGTGACACTGCCCATTGTGACATTTCCCATGGTGACAGTGCTCATGGTGAGAGTTCCCATGGTGACAGTGCACATGGTGACAGTTCCCATGGTGACAGTGCCCACATTGACATTGCTCATGGTGACAGTGCTCACGGTGACAGTGACTTTGGTGATAGTACCCATGGTAATAGAGGTCACAGTGACAGTGCCCATGGTGATATTGCTCACGGTGACACTGCCCATGGTGATAGTGCTCACAGTGATATTGCTCATGGTGACAGTTCCCATGGTTACAGTGCCCATGGTGACAGTGCTCATGGTGACAGTGCCCACGGTGACTATGCTCATGGTGACAGTGCTCACAGAGATACTGCTCATGGTGACAGTTCGCATGGCGACAGGGCCCATGTTAAAAGTGCCCATGGTGACAATGCTCATGGTGACACTGCCCATGGTGACTGTGCTGATGTTCACGGTGTACATGGTTGGAATTCCCATGGTGAAATTCCTTATGGTGGCATTGCCCATGATGTTAGTGCTCATGGTGAATGTGTCCATGGTGACAGTGCCTATGGTGACAGTGCCCATGGTGACATTTCCCCGGGTGACAGTGCTCATACTGACAGTTCCCATGGTGACAGTGCCCATGGTGACAGTGCTAATGTTGACACTGCCCACGGTGACAGTGCTCATGGTGACAGTGTCCTTGGTGACAGTACCCATGGTAATAGTGCTCACGGTGACAGTGCCCACGGTGATATTGCTCATGGTGACACTGCCCATGGTGATAGTGCCAACGGTTACAGTTCTCATGGTGACAGTGCCCATGGTGACAGTGCTCACGTTGACAGTGCCCATGGTGATATTGTTCATGGTGACACTGCCCAGGGTGATAGTGCTAACGGTGATAGTGCTCATGGTGATAGTTCCCATGGTTACAGTGCTCATGGTGACAGTGCTCACGGTGATAGTGCTCACATTGACAGTGCCCTTGGTGATAGTGCTCACGGTGATAGTACCCACAGTGACAGATCAAATGATGACAGTTCCCATGGTGACAGTGCCCATGATGACAGTGCTCATGGTGACAGTGTCCACGGTGAGAGTGCTCATGTTGACACTGCTCACGGTAACAGTGCCCTTGGTGATAGTACCCATGTTAATAGTGCTCACGGTGATAGAGCCCACGGTGACATTTCCCATGGTGACAGTGCTCACTTTGACAGTGTACACGATGACAGTGCCCACGGTGACAGTGTTTATGGTGATATTACTAACGGGGACACGGCCCATGTTCATAGTGCTCACGGTGATAGTGCTCATGGTGACAGTTACCATGGTGACAGTGCCCACAGTGACAGTGCTCATGGTGACATTACCCACAGTGACAGTACTCATGGTGACAGTACGCATGGTGACAGTGCCCATGGTGACAGTGCTCATGGTGACACAGCCCATGGTGACTGTGCTAAAGCTGGCGGTGCATATGGTTGGAGTTCCCATGGTGAAATTCCTCATGGTGGCACTGCCCATGATGATAGTGCTCATGGTGACGGTGCCCATGGTGACATTTCCCATGGTGACAGTGCTCATGGTGAGAGTTCCCAGGCCGACCGTGCCCATGATGACAGTGCTCATGTTTACTGTGCCCACGGTGAAAGTGCTCATGGTAACAGTGATCACGGTGACAGTGCCCTTGGTGATAGTCCCCATGGTAACAGTGCTCAATGTGACAGTGCCCATGGTGATATTTCTCACGGTGACACTGCCCATGGTGATAGTGCTCACGGTGATTGTGCTCATGGTGACAGTTCCCATGGTTACAGTGCCCACTGTGACAGTGCCCATGGTGACAGTGCCCACGGTGACAGTGCTCATGGTGACAGTGCTCATGGTGATAGTGCTCACGGTGATAGTGCTCACGGTGACAGTGCCCTTGGTGATAGTGCTCATGGTGATAGTTCTCATGGTGGCAGTTTGCATGGTGACACTGCCCCTGTTGAAAGTGCCCATGGTGACAGTGCTCATGTTGACACTGCCCATGGTGACAGTGCTCATGTTGGAGGTGTACATGGTTGGAGTTCCCATGGTACAACTGTTATGGTGCACTGCCCATGATGATAGTGCTCATGGTGACAGTGTCCATGGTGACAGTGCCTATGGTGAGAGTGCCCATGGTGACAGCGCCCATGGTGACCGTTTCCATGGTGACAGTGCTCATGTTGACAGTGCCCATGGTGACCGTTCCCATGGTGACAGTTCCCATGGTGATAGTGCTCACCGTGATAGTGCCCATTGTGACAGTTCCCATGGATCCAGTGCCCATGGTGACAGTGCTCATTGTGACAGTGCCCTCGGTGATAGAGCTCATGGTGGCATTTCGCATGGTGACAGGGCCCATGACGACAGTGCTCATGGTTACAATGCCCAAGGAGACAGTGCTCATGGTTACAGTGCTCACGGTGACAGTGCTCATGGTGACATTGCCCATGGTGACAGTGCTCATGGTGACACTGCCCATGGTGATAGTGCCAACGGTTACAGTTCTCATGGTGACAGTGCCCATGGTGACAGTGATCACAGTGACAGTGCCCATGGTGATATTGTTCATGGTGACACTGCCCAGGGTGATAGTGCTAACGGTGATAGTGCTCATGGTGATAGTTCCCATGGTTACAGTGCTCATGGTGACAGTGCTCACGGTGATAGTGCTCACATTGACAGTGCCCTTGGTGATAGTGCTCACGGTGATAGTACCCACAGTGACAGATCAAATGATGACAGTTCCCATGGTGACAATGCCCATGATGACAGTGCTCATGGTGACAGTGTCCACGGTGAGAGTGCTCATGTTGACACTGCTCACGGTAACAGTGCCCTTGGTGATAGTACCCATGTTAATAGTGCTCACGGTGATAGAGCCCACGGTGACATTTCCCATGGTGACAGTGCTCACTTTGACAGTGTACACGATGACAGTGCCCACGGTGACAGTGTTTATGGTGATATTACTAACGGGGACACGGCCCATGTTCATAGTGCTCACGGTGATAGTGCTCATGGTGACAGTTCGCATGGTGACAGTGCCCACGGTGACAGTGCTCATGGTGACATTACCCACAGTGACAGTGCTCTTGATGATAGTGCTCATGGTTAAAGTTCTCATGGTGAGAGTGCTCATGGTAACACTGACCATCGTGACTGTGCTCATGCTGGCGGTGTACATGGCTGGAGTCCCCATGGTGAAATTTCTTATGCTGGCAGTGCCCATGATGATAGTGCTCATGGTGACAGTGTCCATCGTGAGAGTGCCCATGGTGACAGTGCTCATGGTGACCCTGCCCATGGTGAGAGTTCCCATGGTGATATTTCCCATGTTGACAGTGCTCATGTTGACAGTGCACACGGTGACAGTGTTCATGGTGATATTGCTCAAGGTGACGGTGCCCATGGTTATAGTGCTCACGTTGATAGTGCTCATGGTGACAGTTCCCATGGTGACAGTGCTCATGGTGACATTTCCCATGGTAACAGAGCTCATGATGACAGTGTCCATGGTGACAGTGCCCATGTTGAAAGTGCCCATGGTGACATTGCTCATGGTGACACTGCCATGGTGACTGTGCTCATGCTGGCGGTGTACATGATTGGAGTTCCCATGGTGAAATTCCTCATGGTGGCACTGCCCATGATGACACTGCCCATGGTGACAGTGCCCATGGTGACATTTCCCATGGTGACAGTGCTCATGTTGACAGTGCACATGGTGACAGTGCCCACGGTGACATTTCCCATGGTTACAGTGTTCATGGTGATATTGCTCACGGTGACAGTGCCCATGGTTATAGTCCTCACGGTGATAGTGCTCATGGTGACAGTTCCCATGGTGACAGTGCCCACGGTGACAGTGCTCATGGTGACATTGCCCACGGTGACAGTTCTCATGGTAACAGTTCCCATGGTGACAGTGCTCATGTTGATAGTGCCCACGGTGACAGTGCTCATGGTGACAGTGCTCACAATGACAGTGCCCTTGGTGATAGTGCCCATGGTAATAGGGCTCACGGTGACACTGCCCATGGTGATATTGTTCATGGTGACACTGCCCATGGTGATAGAGCTCACGGTGATAGTGCTCACATTGACAGTGCCCTTGGGGATAGTGCTCATGGTAATACTGCTCATGGTGATAGTGCTCATGGCGATAGTTCGCATGGTGACAGTGCCCATGTGGAAAGTGCCCATGGTGGCAGTGCTCATGGTGACACGCCCATGGTGGCTGTGCTCATGCTGGCGGTGTCCATGGTTGGAGTTCCCATGGTGAAATTCCTTATGGTAGCACTGCCCATGATGATAGTGCTCATGGTGACAGTATCCATGGTGACAGTGCCTATGGTGACAGTGTCCATGGTGATAGTGCCCACAGTGACTGTGCTCATTGTGACAGTTTCTATGGTGAGAGTAACCATGATGACAGTGCTCATGGTGACAATGCCCACAGTGACAGTGCTCACGGTGATAGTGCTCACGTTGACATTGCCCTTGGTGATAGTACGCATGGTAATATTGCTCACGGTGACAGTGCCCATGGTGATAGTGCTCATGGTGATAGTGCTCATGGTAATAGTGATCATGGTGTAACTGCCTATGGTGACAGTGCCCACGGTGACACTGCCCATAGTGATATTTGCCATGGTGACAATGCTCATGGTGAGAGTTCCCATGGTGACAGTGCTCACGGTGACAGTGCTCATGGTGACACAGCCCATGGTGACTGTGCTAAAGCTGGCGGTGTATATGGTTGGAGTTCCCATGATGAAATTCCTCATGGTGGCACTCCCCATGATGATAGTGCTCATGGTGACAGTGCCCAGGGTGAAATTATCCATGGTGACAGTGCTCATGGTGAGAGTTCCTATGGTGACTGTGCTCATGTTGACAGTGCCCATGGTGACAGTGCCCACGGTGACACTGCGCAAGGTGATAGTGCCCATGGTAATACTGCTGATGGTGACACTGCCCATGTTGATATTGCTCATGGTGACACTGCCCATGGTGATAGTGCTCACGGTGATAGTGCTCACGGTGACAGTGCCCTTGGTGATATTGCTCATGGTGATACAGCTCATGGCGGAAGTTCGCATGGTGACACTGCCCCTCTTGAAATTGCCCATGGTGACAGTGCTCATGTTGACACTGCCCATGGTGACTGTGCTCACGATGGAGGTGTACATGGTTGGAGTTCCCATGGTACAACTGTTATGGTGGTACTGCCCATGATGATAGTGCTCATGGTGACAGTGTCCATGGTGACAGTGCCCATGGTGATAGTGCCTATTGTGAGAGTGCCCATGGTGACAGTTCCCATGGTGACCATTTCCATGGTGATAATGCTCATGTTGACAGTGCCAACCGTGACAATGCTCATGGTGAGAGTTCCCATGGTGAAAGTGATCATCTTGACAATGCCCATGGCGACCGTTCCCATGGTGACATTTCCCATGGTGATAGTACTCACCGTGATAGTGCCCATGGTGACAGTTCCCATGGATACAGTGTCCATGGTGACAGTGCTCATTGTGGCACTGCCCATGGTGACTGTGCTCATGCTGGCGGTGTACTTGGTTGGAGTTCCGATGGTGAAATTCCTCATGGTAGCACTGCCCATGATGATAGTGCTCATGGTGACAGTGTCCGTCATGAGAGTGTCCATGGTGACAGTTCCCATGGTGATAGTGCATACCGTGATAGTGCCCATGGTGACAGTTCCCATGGATACAGTGCCCATGGTGACAGTGCTCACGGTGATAGTGCTCATGCAGACAGTTCGCATGGTGACACGGCCCATGTTGAAAGTGCCCATGGTGACAGTGCTCATAGTGGCACTGCCCATGATGATTGTGCTCATTCTGGCGGTGTACTTGGTTGGAGTTCCCATGGTGAAATTCCTCATGGTAGCACTGCCCATGCTGATAGTGCTCATGGTGACAGTGCACATGGTGACAATGCCCACACTGACAGTGCTCACGGTGTTAGTGCACATGGTGATAATGCCCATTGTAATTGTGCTCAAGGTGACAGTGCCCATGTTGATATTGCTCAAGGTGATAGTGCTCATGGTGACACTGCCCTTGATGATAGTGCTCTTGGTGATAGTGCTCATGGTAATAGTGTTCATGGTGACAGTGCCCATGGTGACACTGCTCATAGTGACAATTCCCATGGTGACAGTGCTCATGGTGAGAGTTCCCATGGTGACAGTGCACATGGTGACAGTTCCCATGGTGACAGTGCTCACTGTGACAGTGCTCACTGTGGCAGTGTCAATGGTTACAGTGCACATGGTGACCGTTCCCATAGTGACAGTTCCCATGGTGATAGTGCTCACCGTGATAGTGCCCATGGTGACAGTTCCCATGGAAACAGTGCCCATGGTGACAGTGCTCATGGTGACAGTGCCCACTGTGATAGTGCTCATGGTGGCAGTTTGCAGGGTGACAGTGGCCATGATGACAGTGCTCATGGTGGAAATGCCCACGGTGACAGTGCTCATGGTGACAGTGCTCATGATGACAGTGCCCTTGGTGATAGTACCCATGGTAATAGTGCTCACTGTGACAGTGCCCATGGTGATAGTGCTCATGGTGATAGTGCTCATGGTAATAGTGCTCATGGTGACACTGTCCATGGTGACAGTGCCCATGGTGGCAGTGCTCATGCTGAGAGTTCCCATGGTGACAGTGCACATGGTGACAGTTCCCATGGTGACACTGCTCATGGTGACAGTGCTCACTGTGGCAGTGCCAATGGTAACAGTGCTCATGGTGGCAGTGTCCATGGTGGCATTTACCAAAGTGACAGTGCTCATGGAGATATTTCCCATGGTAACATAGCTCATGATGACAGTGTCCATGGTGACAGTGCCCATGGTGACAGTGGCCATGTTGAAAGTACCTATGGTGACAGTGCTCATGGTGACAGTGCCCACGGTGACTATGCTCATGGTGACAGTGCTCACAGTGATAGTGCTCATGGTGACAGTTCGCATGGTGACAGGGCCCATGTTGAAAGTGCCCAAGGTGACAGTGCTCATGGTGGCACTGCCCATGATGATAGTGTTCATGGTGACAGTGCCTATGGTGACACTGCCCATTGTGATAGTGCTCACGGTGATAGTGTCCACAGTGACAGTGCTAATGGTGACAGTCCCCATGGTGACAGTGCCCATGATGACAGTGCTCATGGTGACAGTGCCCACGGTGATAGTGCTCATGGTGGCAGTTCACATGGTGACAGTTACCATGATGACAATGCTCATGGTGACAGTGCCCATGGTGACAGTGCTCATGGTGATAGTGCTCATGGTAATAGTGCTAATGGTGACACTGCCCATGGTGACAGTGCCCATGGTGACAGTCCCCATGGTCACAGTGACCGTGGTGACAGTGCCCATGGTGACATTTCCCATGCTGACAGTGCTCATGGTGAGAGTTCCCATGGTGACAGTGCTCATGATGACAGTGCCCATGGTGACCGTTCCCATGGTGACAGTTCCCATGGTGACAGTGCACACGGTAACAGTGCCCACGGTGACAGTGCTCACGGTGATAGTGCTCATGGTTACAGTGCCCATGTTGATATTGCTCACGGTGACCCTCCCCATCGTGATAGTGCTCACGGTGATAGTTCTCATGGTGACATTGTCCACGGTGATAATGCTCATGGTGACAGTGCCCTTGGTGATAGTGATCATGGTGATAGTGCTTATGGAGACATTTCTCATGGTGACAGTGCACATGTTGACAGTCCCCATGGTGACTGTGCTCATGCTGGCGGTGTATATGGTTGGACTTACAATGGTGAAATTCCTTATGGTGGCACTGCCCATGATTATAATGCTCATGGTGACAGTGTCCATGGTGACAGCGCCCATGGTGACAGTGCCCATGGTGACATTTCCCATGGTGATAGTGCTCATGGTGAGAGTTCCCATGGTGACAGTGCTCATCTTGGCAGTGCCCATAATGACCGTTCCCATGGTGACAGTTCCCATGGTGATAGGGCTCATGGTTACAGTGCTCATGGTGACAGTGAACACGGTGAAAGTGCCCGCAGTGACAGTGCTCATGGTGATAGTGCTCATGCTTATAGTGCCCACGGTGACAGTAGTCATGGTTAAAGTGTTCACGGTGATAGTGCTCACGGTGATAGTGCTCAGGGTGACAGTGCCCATAGTGATAGTGCTCACGGTGATAGTGCTCATGGTGACAGTTCCCATCGTGACAGTGCCCTTGGTGTTAGTGCTCATGGTAATACTGCTGATGGTGATAGTGCTCATGGTGACGGTTTGCATGTTGAGAGTGCCCATGTTGAAAGTGCCCATGGTGGCAGTGATCATGGTGACACTGCCCATTGTGACTGTGCTCATGCTGGCGGTGTACATAGTTGGAGTTCCCATGGTGAAATTCCTTATGGTGGCACTGCCCATGATGATAATTTTCATGGTGACATTGTCCATGGTGACAGTGCCTATGGTGACAGTGCCCATTGTGATAGTGCTCACGGTGATAGTGTCCACAGTGACAGTGCTAATGCTGACAGTCCCCATGGTGACAGTGCCCATGATGACAGTGCTCATGGTGACAGTGCCCATGGTGACAGTGCTCATGGTGACATTGCTCACGGTGACAGTGACCTTGGTGATAGTACCCATGGTAATAGGGGTCACTGTGACAGTGCTCATGGTGATATTGCTCACGGTGACACTGCCCATGGTGATAGTGCTCATGGTGATAGTGCTCATGTTGACAGTTCCCATGGTTACAGTGCCCATGGTGACTATGCTCATGATGAAAGTTCTCACGGTGATAGTGCTCATGGAGACAGTGCTCATGGTGACAGTTCGCATGGTAGACATGGTGAAGTTGAAAGTGCCCATGGTGACAGTGCCTATGGTGACAATGCTCATGTTGACAGTGCCCACTGTGACAGTGCTCACGGTGACAGTGCCCTTGGTGATAGTGCTTATGGTGATAGTGCTCATTGTGACTGTTTGCATGGTGACAGTGCCCATGTTGAAAGTGCCCATGGTGACAGTACCCATGGTGACAGTGCCCATGGTGACAGTGCTCAAGTTGAGATTGCCCATGGTGACCATTCCCATGGTGACAGTTCCCATGGTGATAGTGCTCATGGTAACAGTGCTCATGTTGACAGTGCACATGGTGACAATGCCCACACTGACATTGCTCACGGTGATAGTGCTCATGGTGATAATGCCCATTGTAATAGTGCTCACGGTGACAATGCCCATGTTGATATTGCTCCAGGTGACACTGCCCATGGTGATAGTGCTCACGGTGATAGTGCTCATAGTAATAGTGCTCATGGTGACACTACCCATGGTGACAGTGCCCATGGTGACACTGCCCATTGTGACATTTCCCATGGTGACAGTGCTCATGGTGAGAGTTCCCATGGTGACAGTGCACATGGTGACAGTTCCCATGGTGACAGTGCCCACATTGACATTGCTCATGGTGACAGTGCTCACGGTGACAGTGACTTTGGTGATAGTACCCATGGTAATAGAGGTCACAGTGACAGTGCCCATGGTGATATTGCTCACGGTGACACTGCCCATGGTGATAGTGCTCACAGTGATATTGCTCATGGTGACAGTTCCCATGGTTACAGTGCCCATGGTGACAGTGCTCATGGTGACAGTGCCCACGGTGACTATGCTCATGGTGACAGTGCTCACAGAGATACTGCTCATGGTGACAGTTCGCATGGCGACAGGGCCCATGTTAAAAGTGCCCATGGTGACAATGCTCATGGTGACACTGCCCATGGTGACTGTGCTGATGTTCACGGTGTACATGGTTGGAATTCCCATGGTGAAATTCCTTATGGTGGCATTGCCCATGATGTTAGTGCTCATGGTGAATGTGTCCATGGTGACAGTGCCTATGGTGACAGTGCCCATGGTGACATTTCCCCGGGTGACAGTGCTCATACTGACAGTTCCCATGGTGACAGTGCCCATGGTGACAGTGCTAATGTTGACACTGCCCACGGTGACAGTGCTCATGGTGACAGTGTCCTTGGTGACAGTACCCATGGTAATAGTGCTCACGGTGACAGTGCCCACGGTGATATTGCTCATGGTGACACTGCCCATGGTGATAGTGCCAACGGTTACAGTTCTCATGGTGACAGTGCCCATGGTGACAGTGCTCACGTTGACAGTGCCCACGCTGGCAGTGCTCATGGTGACAGTGATCACAGTGACAGTGCCCATGGTGATATTGTTCACGGTGACACTGCCCAGGGTGATAGTGCTAACGGTGATAGTGCTCATGGTGATAGTTCCCATGGTTACAGTGCTCATGGTGACAGTGCTCACGGTGATAGTGCTCACATTGACAGTGCCCTTGGTGATAGTGCTCACGGTGATAGTACCCACAGTGACAGATCAAATGATGACAGTTCCCATGGTGACAGTGCCCATGATGACAGTGCTCATGGTGACAGTGTCCACGGTGAGAGTGCTCATGTTGACACTGCTCACGGTAACAGTGCCCTTGGTGATAGTACCCATGTTAATAGTGCTCACGGTGATAGAGCCCACGGTGACATTTCCCATGGTGACAGTGCTCACTTTGACAGTGTACACGATGACAGTGCCCACGGTGACAGTGTTTATGGTGATATTACTAACGGGGACACGGCCCATGTTCATAGTGCTCACGGTGATAGTGCTCATGGTGACAGTTACCATGGTGACAGTGCCCACAGTGACAGTGCTCATGGTGACATTACCCACAGTGACAGTACTCATGGTGACAGTACGCATGGTGACAGTGCCCATGGTGACAGTGCTCATGGTGACACAGCCCATGGTGACTGTGCTAAAGCTGGCGGTGCATATGGTTGGAGTTCCCATGGTGAAATTCCTCATGGTGGCACTGCCCATGATGATAGTGCTCATGGTGACGGTGCCCATGGTGACATTTCCCATGGTGACAGTGCTCATGGTGAGAGTTCCCAGGCCGACCGTGCCCATGATGACAGTGCTCATGTTTACTGTGCCCACGGTGAAAGTGCTCATGGTAACAGTGATCACGGTGACAGTGCCCTTGGTGATAGTCCCCATGGTAACAGTGCTCAATGTGACAGTGCCCATGGTGATATTTCTCACGGTGACACTGCCCATGGTGATAGTGCTCACGGTGATTGTGCTCATGGTGACAGTTCCCATGGTTACAGTGCCCACTGTGACAGTGCCCATGGTGACAGTGCCCACGGTGACAGTGCTCATGGTGACAGTGCTCATGGTGATAGTGCTCACGGTGATAGTGCTCACGGTGACAGTGCCCTTGGTGATAGTGCTCATGGTGATAGTTCTCATGGTGGCAGTTTGCATGGTGACACTGCCCCTGTTGAAAGTGCCCATGGTGACAGTGCTCATGTTGACACTGCCCATGGTGACAGTGCTCATGTTGGAGGTGTACATGGTTGGAGTTCCCATGGTACAACTGTTATGGTGCACTGCCCATGATGATAGTGCTCATGGTGACAGTGTCCATGGTGACAGTGCACATGGTGACAGTGCCTATGGTGAGAGTGCCCATGGTGACAGCGCCCATGGTGACCGTTTCCATGGTGACAGTGCTCATGTTGACAGTGCCCATGGTGACCGTTCCCATGGTGACAGTTCCCATGGTGATAGTGCTCACCGTGATAGTGCCCATTGTGACAGTTCCCATGGATCCAGTGCCCATGGTGACAGTGCTCATTGTGACAGTGCCCTCGGTGATAGAGCTCATGGTGGCATTTCGCATGGTGACAGGGCCCATGACGACAGTGCTCATGGTTACAATGCCCAAGGAGACAGTGCTCATGGTTACAGTGCTCACGGTGACAGTGCTCATGGTGACATTGCCCATGGTGACAGTGCTCATGGTGACAGTTCGCATGGTGACAGTGCCCACGGTGATAGTGCTCACGGTGATAATGCTCGCAGTGACAGTGCTCTTGATGATAGTGCTCATGGTTAAAGTTCTCATGGTGAGAGTGCTCATGGTAACACTGACCATCGTGACTGTGCTCATGCTGGCGGTGTACATGGCTGGAGTCCCCATGGTGAAATTTCTTATGCTGGCAGTGCCCATGATGATAGTGCTCATGGTGACAGTGTCCATCGTGAGAGTGCCCATGGTGACAGTGCTCATGGTGACCCTGCCCATGGTGAGAGTTCCCATGGTGATATTTCCCATGTTGACAGTGCTCATGTTGACAGTGCACACGGTGACAGTGTTCATGGTGATATTGCTCAAGGTGACGGTGCCCATGGTTATAGTGCTCACGTTGATAGTGCTCATGGTGACAGTTCCCATGGTGACAGTGCTCATGGTGACATTTCCCATGGTAACAGAGCTCATGATGACAGTGTCCATGGTGACAGTGCCTATGGTGAGAGTGCCCATTGTGATAGTGGTCACGGTGACAGTGCCCTTCGTGATAGTATCCATGGTAATAGTGTTCACAGTGACACTGCCCATGGTGATAGTGCTCATGGTGACAGTGCTCATGGTGATAGTGTTCACGGTGATAGTGCTCATGGTGACAGTGCCCTTGGTGATAGTGCTCATGGTGATAGTGTTCATGGAGACATTTCACATGGTGACAGTGCTCATGTTGACAGTCCCCATGTTGACTGTGCTCATGCTGGCGGTGTACATGGTTGGTGTTACAATGGTGAAATTCCTTATGGTGGCACTGCCCATGATGATAGTGCTCATGGTGAAAGTGCCCATGGTGACAGTGTCCATGGTGACAGTGCCTATGGTGAGAGTGCCCATGGTGACAGTGCCCATGGTGACGGTGTCCAAGGTGACAGTGCTCATGTTGACAGTGCCCACGGTGACAATGCTCATGGTGAGAGTTTCCATGGTGACAGTGCTAACCTTAACAGTGTCCATGGTGACCGTTCCGGTGGTGACAGTTCCCATGGTGATAGTGCCCATGGTGACAGTGCTCATGGTGATAGTGCTCATGGTGACACGGCCCATGGTGAATGTGCTCATGCTGGCGGTGTACATGGTTGGAGTTCCCATGGTGAAATTCCTTATGGTGGCAATGCCCATGATGATAGTGCTCATGGTGAGAGTGTCCATGGTGACAATACCTATGGTGACAGTGCCCATGGTGACATTTCCCATGGTGATAGTGCTCATGGTGAGAGTTCCCATGATGACAATGCTTATGTTGACAATGCCCTTGGTGACAGTGCTCATCGTGACAGTGCCCACTGTGAAATTTCTCATGGTGACAGTGCTCACGGTGATAGTGCTCACGGTGATAGTGCTCACGCTGACAGTGCCCTTGGTGATAGTGCTCATGGTAATAGTGCTCACGGTGACGGTTCGCATGGTGACAGTGCCCATGATGAAAGTGCCCATGGTGGCAGTGCTCATTGTGACACTGCCCATGGTGAATGTGCTCATGCTGGCGTTGTACATGGTTGGAGTTCCCATGGTGAAATTCCTTATGGTGGCACTACCCATGATGATAGTGTTCATGGTGACAGTGTCCATGGTGACATTTCCCATGGTGACAGTGCTCATGGTGAGAGTTCTCATGTTGAGAGTGCTCAGGTTGACATTGCCCATGGTGACCCTTCCGATGGTGAGAGTTCCCATGGTGATAGTGCTCATGGTGACAGTGCTCATGGTGACCGTGCACACGGTGACAATGCCCACAGTGACAATGCTCACGGTGATAGTGCTCATGGCGATAGTGACCATTGTAATAGTGCTCACCGTGACAGTGCCCATGTTGATATTGCTCATGGTGACACTGCCCATGGTGATAGTGCTCACGGTGATAGCGCTCAGGGTGACACTGCCCTTGGTGATAGTGCTCATGGTGATAGTGTTCATGGTAATAGTGCTCATGGTGACACTGCCCATGGTGACAGTGCCCATGGTGACACTCCCGATAGTGACATTTCTTATGGTGACAGTGCTCATGGTGAGAGTTCCCATGGTGACAGTGCACATGGTGACAGTTCCCATGGTGACAGTGCTCACGGTGACCGTGCTCACTGTGGCAGTGCCAATGGTAACATTGTTCATGGTGGCAGTGTCCATGGTGGCGGTTTCCAAGATGACAGTGCTCATGGTGATATTTCCCATGGTAACAGAGTTCATGATGACAGTGCTCATGGTGACAGTTCGCATGGTGACAGTGCCCACTTTGAAAGTGCCCATGGTGACAGTACCCATGGTGACTGTGCCCATGGTGACAGTGCCCATGGTGACAGTGCTCATTGTGAGAATTGCCATGGTGACAGTGCTAATGTTGACATTGCCCATTGTGACCGTTCCCATGGTGACAGTTCCCAAGGTGATAGTGCTCATGGTGACAGTGCTATTGGTGACAGTGCACACGGTGAGAATGCCCACACTTACACTGCTCACGTTGATAGTGCCCATGGTGATAGTGCCAATTTTAATAGTGCTCATGGTGACCGTGCCCATGTGGATGTTGCTCAAGGTGACACTTCCCATGGTGATAGTGCTCACGGTGATAGTGCTCATGGTGACACTGCCCTTGGTGATAGTGCTCATGGTGATAGTGCTCATGGTAATACTGCTCATGTTTACGCTGCCCATGGTGACAGTGCCCATGGTGACACTGCCCAAAGTGACATTTCCCATGGTGACAGTGCTCATGGTGAGAGTTCCCATGGTGACAGTGCACATGGTGACAGTTCCGATGGTGACAGTGCTCATGGTGACAGTGCTCACTGTGGCAGTGCCAATGGTTACAGTGCTCACGGTGGCAGTGTCCATGGTGGCAGTTCCCAAGACGACAGTGCTCATGGTGACATTTCCCATGGTAACAGAACTCAGGATGACAGTGTCCATGGTGACAGTGCCCATGGTGAGAGTGGCCATGTTGAAATTGCCCATGGTGACAGTGTTTATGGTGACACTGCCCATGGTGACTGTGCTCATGCTGGCGTTGAACAAGGTTGGAGTTCCCATGGTGAAATTCCTCATGGTGGCACTACCCATGATAATAGTGCTCATGGTGACAGTGTACATCGTGAGAGTGCCCATGGTAACAATGCTCATGGTGAAACTGCCCATGGTGACAGTGCCCAAGGTGATATTCCCATGGTGACAGTGCTCATTTTGACAGTGCACATGGTGACAGTGCCGACAGTGACAGTGCTCACGGTGATAGTGTTAATGGAAATATTGCTCATGGTGACACTGCCCATGGTTATAGTGCTCACAGTGATAGTGCTCATGGTGACAGTTCCCAAGGTGACAGTGCCCACGGTGATAGTGCTCATGGTGACATTGCCCACGGTGACAGTGCTCATGGTGAGAGTTCGCATGGTGACAGTGCCCATGGTTACAGTGCTCATGGTCACACAACCCATGGTGACTGTGCTAAAGCTGGCAGTGTACATGGTTGGAGTTCCCATGGTGAAATTCCTCATGGTGGCACTGCCCATGATGATAGTGTTGATGGTGACAGTGTCCATGGTGACAGTGCCTATGGTGACAGTGTCCATTGTGATAGTGCTCTCGGTGATAGTTCCCTCAGTGACAGTTCTAATGGTGACAATTCCATGGTGACAGTGCCCATGATGACCGTGCTCATGGTGACAGTGCCCACGGTGACATTTCTCATGGTGAGAGTGCTCACGGTGACAGTGCCCTTGGTGATAGTACCCATGGTAATAGTGGTCACGTTGACATGGCCCATGGTGATATTGCTCACGGTGACGCTGCCCATGGTGATAGTGCTCACGGTGACATTCCCATGGTTACAGTGCCCATGGTGATATTGCTCACGGTGACACTGCCCATGATGACAGTGCTCATGGTGACAATGCCCATTCTGACAATGCTCATAGTGACAGTGCTCACGGTGACAGTGCCCTTGATGATAGTACTCATGGTAATAGTGCTCACGGTGACAGTTCCCATGGTGACAGTGCTCACTGTGGCAGTGCCAATGGTTACAGTGCTCATGGTGGCAGTGTCCATGGTGGCAGTTCCCAAGATGACAGTGCTCATGGTGACATTTCCCATGGTAAGAGAGCTCATGATGACAGTGTCTATGGAGACAGTGCCCATGGTGACAGTGGCCATGTTGAAAGTGCCCATGGTGACACTGCTCATGGTGTCACTGCCCATGGTGACTATGCTCATGCTGGCTGTGTACATGCTTGGAGATCCCATGGTGAAATTCCTCATGGTGGCACTGCCCATAATGATAGTGCTCATGGTGACAGTGTCCATGGTGACATTGCCTATGGTGACAGTTCCCATTGTGATAGTGCTCACGGTGATAGGGCCCACAGGGACAGTTCTAATGGTGACAGTTCCAATGGTGAGAGTGCCCATGATGACAGTGCTTATGGTGACAGTGCCCACGGTGACAGTGCTCATGGTGACAGTGCTCATGGTGACAGTGCCCTTGGTGATAGTACCCATGGTAAAAGTGCTCATGGTGACATTGCCCATGGTGATATTGCTCATGCTGGCGGTGTACATGGTTGGAGTTCCGATGATGAAATTCCTCATGGTAGCACTGCCCATGATGATAGTGCTCACGGTGAAAGTGTCCATGGTGACAGTGCCTATGGTGACAGTGCCCATTGTGATAGTGCTCATGGTGATAGTGCCCAAAGTGACAGTGCTCATTGTGACAGTTCCTATGGTGACAGTGCCCATGATGATAGTGCTCATGGTAAAAGTTCCCACTGTGATAGTGCTCACGGTGAAAGTGCTCACGGTGACAGTGCCCTTGGTGATAGTGCTCATGGTAATAGTGCACATGGTGACACTGCCCATGGTGACAGTGCCCATGGTGACACTGCCCATAGTGACATTTCCCATGGTGACAGTGCTCATGTTGACAGTGCCCATGGTGACAGTGACCATGGTGAGTGTGCCCATGGTGACAGTGTCCATGGTGACAGTGCTCACCTTGACAGTGCCTTTGGTGATAGTACCCATGTTAATATTGCTCACGGTTACAGTGCCCATGGTGATAGTGCTCATGGTGATAGTGCTCATGGTGACAGTTACCTTGGTGATAGTGCTCATGGTGATAGTGCTCATGGTGATAGTTCGCATGGTGACAGTGCCCATGTTGAAAGTCTCCATGAAGGCAGTGCTCATGGTGACACTGCCCATGGTGACTGTGCTCTTGCTGGCGGTGTACATGTTTGGAGTTCTCATGGTGAAATTCCTTATGGTGGCACTGCCCATGATGATAGTGTTCATCGTGACAATGTCCATGGTGACAGTGCCTATGGTGACAGTGCCCATTGTGATAGTGCTCACGGTGATAGTGCCCTCAGTGACAGTTCTAATGGTGACAGTTCCCACGGAGACATTGCTCATGGTGACAGTGCTCACGGTGACAGTAACCTTGGTGATAGTACCCATGGTAATAGAGGTCACGGTGACAGTGCCCATGGTGATATTGCTCACGGTGACACTGCCCATGGTGATAGTGCTCACGGTGATAGTGCTCAGGGTGACAGTTCCCATGGTTACAGTGCCCATGGTGACAGTGCTCATGGTGACAGTGCCCGCGGTGACTGTGCTCATGGTGACAGTGCTCACAGACATACTGCTCATGGTGACAGTTCGCATGGCAACAGGGCCCATGTTAAAAGTGCCCATGGTGACAGTGCTCATGTTGGCACTGCCCATGGTGACTGTGCTCATGCTGGTGGTGTACATGGTTGGAGTTCCCATGGTGAAATTCCTTATGGTGGCAATGCCCATGATGATAGTGCTCATGGTGACATTGCCCACGGTGACAGTGCTCATGGTGACAGTTCGCATGTTGACATTGCCCATGGTGACAGTGCTCATGGTGACACAGCCCATGGTGACTGCGCTAAAGCTGGCGGCGTACATGGTTGGAATTCTCATGGTGAAATTCCTCATGGTGGCACTGCCCATGATGATAGCGCTCACTGTGACAGTGTCCATAGTGACAGTGCCCATGGTGACAGTGCCCATGGTGACATTTCCCATGGTGACTGTGCCCATGGTGACATTTCCCAATGTGACAGTGCTCATGGTGAGAGTTCCCATGGTGACAGTGTTGATGTTGACAGTGCCAATGGTGACAGTGCCCATGGTGACAGTGCCCATGGTGATAGTGTCCATGGTGACAGTGCTCATGTTGACAGTGCCCACGGCGACAGTGCTCATGGTGAGAGTACCCATGGTGACAGTTCTCACCTTGATAGTGCCCATGGTGACCGTTCCCATGGTGACAGTTCCCATGGTGATAGTGCTCACCGTGATAGTGCCCAGGGTGACAGTTCCCATGGATACAGTGCCCATGGTGACAGTTCTCATGGTGACAGTGCCCACGGTGATAGTGCTCATGGTGGCAGTTCGCATGCTGACAGTGCCCATGATGACAGTGCTCATGGTGACAGTGCCCACGGTGACAGTGCTCACAGTGAGAGTGCCCTTGCTGATAGTACCCATGGTAATAGTGCTTACATGAAAGTGCCCATAGTGATATTGCTCACGGTGACACTGCCCATGGTGATAGTGGTCACGGTGACAATGCCCACGGTGATAGTGTTCATGGTGATAGTGCTCATGTTGAGAGTGCTCATGGTGACACTGCCCATGGTGACTGTGATCATGCTGGCGGTGTACATGGTTGGAGTTCCCATGGGGAAATTTCTTATGGTGGCAATGCCCATGATGATAGTGCTCATGGTGACAGTGCTCATGGTGACAGTGTACATGGTGACAATCCCCACGGTGACAGTGATCACGGTGATAGTTCTCATGGCGATAGTGCCCATTGTAATAGTGCTCACGGTGACGTTGCCCATGTTGATATTGTTCACGGTGACACTGCCCTTGGTGATAGCGCTCATGGTGATAGTGCTCATGGTAATACTGCTCATGGTGACACTGCCCATGGTGACAGTGCCCATGGAGACACTGCCCATAGTGACATTTCCCATGGTGACAGTGCTCATGGTGAGAGTTCCCATATTGACAGTGCACATGGTGAAAGTTCCCATGGTGACAGTGTTCATGGTGACAGTGCTCACTGTGGCAGTGACATTGGTTACAGTGCTCATGGGGGCAGTGTCCATGGTGGCAGTTCCCAAGATGACAGTGCTCATGGTGACATTTCCCATGGTAACAGAGCTCATGATGACAGTGTCCATGGTGACATTGCCCATGTCGAAAGTGCCCATGGTGACATTGCTCATGGTGACACTGCCCATGGTGACTGTGCTCATGCTGGCGGTGTACATGGTTGGAGTTCCCATGGTGAAATTCCTCATGGTGGCACTGCCCATGATGATAGTGCTCATGGTGACAGTGTCCATCGTGAGAGTGCACTTGGTGACAGTGCTCATGATGACACTGCCCATGGTGACAGTGCCCATGGTGACATTTCCCATGGTGACAGTGCTCATGTTGACAGTGCACAAGGTGACAGTGCCCAAGGTGACATTTCCCATGGTTACAGTGTTAATGGTGATATTGCTCACTGTGACAGTGCCCATGGTTATAGTCCTCACGGTGATAGTGCTCATGGTGACAGTTCCCATGGTGACAGTGTTCATGGTGACAGTTCGCATGGTGACAGTCCCCATGGTGACAGTGCTCATGGTGACACAGCCCATGGTGACTGTTCTAAAGCTGCCGATGTACATGGTTGGAGTTCCCAAGCTGAAATTCCTCATGTTGGCACTGCCCATGATGATAGTGTTCATGGTGACAGTGTCCATGGAGACAGTGCCTATGGTGACAGTGCCCATTGTGATAGTGCTCACGGTGATAGTGCCCACAGTGACAGTTGTAATAGTGACAGTCCCCATGGTGACAGTGTCGATGATGACAGTGCTCATGGTGACAGTGTTCATGGTGATATTGCTCACGGTGACACTGCCCATGGTTATTGTCCTCACGGTGATAGTGCTCATGATGACAGTGCCCACAGTGACAGTGCTCATGGTGGCAGTGCTCACAGTGACAATGCCCATGGTGATAGTGCCCATGGTAATAGTGCTCATGGTGACAGTACCCATGGTGATACTGTTCACGGTGACACTTCCTATGGTGATAGTGCTCACGTTGATAGTGCTCATGGTGACAGTTCCCATGGTTACAGTGCCCATGGTGACAGTGCTACTGGTGACAGTGCCCACGGTGAAAATGCTCATGGTGACAGTGCTCATGGTGATAGTCCTCACGGTGACAGTGCTCACATTGACAGTGCCCTTGGTGATAGTGCACATGGTAATACTGCTCATGGTGAAATTGCTCATGGTGATAGTTCGCATGGTGACAGTGCCCATGTCGAAAGTGCCCATGGTGGCAGTGCTCATGGTGACACTGCCCATGGTGACTGTGCTCATGCTGGGAGTGTACATGGTTGGAGTTCCCATGGTGAAATTCCTTATGGTGGCACTGCCCATGATGATAGTGTTCATGGTGACATTGTCCATGGTGACAGTGCGTATGGTGACAGTGCCCATTGTGATTGTGCTCACGGTGATAGTGCCCACAGTGACAGTGCTAATGGTGACAGTCCCCATGGTGACAGTTCCCATGATGACAGTGCTCATGGTGACAGTGCCCACGGTGACAGTGCTCATGGTCACAGTGCTCACGGTGACAGTGCTCATGGTGACAGTGACCTTGGTGATAGTATCCTTGTTAATAGTGCTCACGGTGACAGTGCCCATGGTGATATTGCTCACGGTGACACTGCCCATGGTGATAGTGCTCATGGTGACGGTTCCCAAGGTTACAGTGCCCATGGTGACAGTGCTCATGGTGACAGTGCCCATGGTGATTATGCTCATGGAGACCGTGCTCACGGTGATAGTGCTCATGGTGACAGTTCGCATGCTGACAGGGCCCATGTTGAAAGTGCCCATGGTGACAGTGCTCATGGTGATAATGCCCATGGTGAATGTGCTCATGCTGGCTGTGTACCTGGTTGGAATTCCGATGGTGAAATTCTTCATGGTAGCACTGCCCATGATGATAGTGCCCATGATGAAAGTGGTCATGGTGACAGTGCTCATGGTGACACTGCCCATGGTAACAGAACTCAGGATGACAGTGTCCATGGTGACAGTGCACATGGTGACAGTGGCCATGTTGAAATTGGCCATGGTAACAGTTCTCATGGTGACACTGCCCATAGTGACTGTGCTCATGCTGGCGGTGTAGAAGGTTGGAGTTCCCATGGTGAAATTCCTCATGGTGGCACTACCCATGATAATGGTGCTCATGGTGACAGTGTACATCGTGAGAGTGCCCATGGTAACAATGCTAATGGTGACACTGCCCATGGTGACAGTGCCCAAGGTGATATTTCCCATGGTGACAGTGCTCATTTTGACAGTGCACACGGTGACAGTGCCCACAGTGACAGTGCTCACGGTGATAATGTTAATGGTAATATTGCTCATGGTGACACTGCCCATGGTTATAGTGCTCACGGTGATAGTGTTCATGGTGACAGTTCCCATGGTGAAAGTGCTCATGGTGACATTGCCCACGGTGACAGTGCTCATGGTGAGAGTTCGCATGGTGACAGTGCCCATGGTTACAATGCTCATGGTCACACAACCCATGGTGACTGTGCTAAAGCTGGCGGTGTACATGGTTGGAGTTCCCATGGTGAAATTCCTCATCGTGGCACTGCCCATGATGATAGTGTTCATGGTGACAGTGTCCATGGTGACAGTGCCTATGGTGACAGTGTCCATTGTGATAGTTATCATGGTGATAGTGCCCTCAGTGACAGTTCTAATGGTGACAGTTCGATGGTGACAGTGCCCATGATGACAGTGCTCATGGTGACAGTGCCCACGGTGACATTGCTCACGGTGACAGTGCTCATGGTGACAGTTCCCTTGGTGATAGTACCCATGGTCATAGTGGTCACGGTGAGAGTGCCCATGGTGATATTGCTCACGGTGACACTGCCTATGGTGATAGTGCACACGGTCATAGTGCTCATTGTGACAGTGCCCATGGTGACTATGCTCATGGTGACAGTGCTCACGGTGATAGTGCTCATGGTGACAGTGCTCATGATGATAGTGCTCATGGTGACAGTTCGCATGGTGATAGGGCCCATGTTGAAAGTGCCCATGGTGAAAGTGCTCATGGTGACACTGCCCATGTTGACTGTGCTCATGCTGGCGGTGTACATGGTTGGAGTTCCGATGGTGAAATTGCTCATGGTAGCACTGCCCATAATGATAGTGCTCATGGTGACAGTGTCCATGGTGACAGTGCCTATGGTGACAGAGCCCATTGTGATAGTGTTCACGGTGATAGTGCCCACAGTGACAGTGCTCATGGTGACAGTTCCTATGGTGACACTGCCCATGATGACAGTGCTCATGGTGACAGTGCCCACGGTGACAGTGCTCATTGTGACACTGCTCACGGTAAAAGTGCCCTTGGTGATAGTACCCATGTTAATAGTGCTCACGGTGACAGTTCACATGGTGACAGTGCCCATTTTGAATGTGCCCATGGTGGCAGTGCCCATGGTGACAGTGCTCATGGTGAGAGTTCCCATGGTGACAGTGCTCATGTTCACAGTGCCCATGGTGACAGTGTCCATGGTCAACAGTGCCCATGGTGAGAGTGCCCATGGTGACAGTGCCCATGGTGACAGTGCTCATGGTGAGAGTGCTCAAGGTGGCCATATCCATGGTGGGAATTCCCATGGTGAAAGTTCTCATGGTGGCAGTGCCCATGATGACAGTGCGCATTGTGACAGTGCACATGCTGAGAGTGCCCATGGTGACATTTCCCATGGTGACAGTGTTCATGGTAAGACTTACCATGGTGACAGTGCTCATGTTCACAGTGCCCATGGGGACAGTGTCCATGGTCAACAGTGCCCATGGTGAGAGTGCCCATGGTGACAGTGCCCATGGTGACAGTGCTCATGGTGACAGTGCTCAAGGTGGCCATATCCATGGTGGGAATTCCCATGGTGAAAGTTCTCATGGTGGCAGTGCCCATGATGACAGTGCGCATTGTGACAGTGCACATGCTGAGAGTGCCCATGGTGACATTTCCCATGGTGACAGTGTTCATGGTAAGACTTACCATGGTGACAGTGCTCATGTTCACAGTGCCCATGGGGACAGTGTCCATGGTCAACAGTGCCCATGGTGAGAGTGCCCATGGTGACAGTGCCCATGGTGACAGTGCTCATGGTGACAGTGCTCAAGGTGGCCATATCCATGGTGGGAATTCCCATGGTGAAAGTTCTCATGGTGGCAGTGCCCATGATGACAGTGCGCATTGTGACAGTGCACATGGTGAGAGTGCCCATGGTGACATTTCCCTTGGAGACAATGCTTATGGTGAGAGTGGCCATGGTGACACTGGCCATGGTGACAGTGCTCATGGTGAGAGTTCCCATGGTGACAGTGCTCATGTTGAGAGTGCCCATGGTGACCATTCCCATGGTGACAGTTCTCATGGTGATAGTGCTCATGGTGACAGTGCTCATGGGGACAGTGCACACGGTGACAGTGCCCACGGTGACAGTGCTCACGGTGATAGTGCTCATGGTGATATTGCCCATGGTAATAGTGCTCATGTTGACAGTGCCCATGGTGATATTGCTCATGGTGACACTACCCATGGTGATAGTGCTCACGGTGATAGTGCTCATGGTGACAGTTCCCATGGTGAGAGTGCCCATAGTGACAGTGCTCATGGTGACAGTACCCATGGTGAGAGTGCTCATGGTGAAGGTTCCCACTGTGACAGTGCTCATGGTGACAGTGCTCATGGTGACAGTGCTCAGGGTGAGAGTGCTCACGATGATAGTGCTCACGGTGACAGTTCCCTTGGTGATAGTGCTCATGGTGATAGTGCCCATGGTGACACAGCCCATGGTGATATTGCTCACGGTGACACTGCCCATGGTAATAGTGCTCATGGTGATAGTGCTCACGTTGACAGTGCCTTTGGTGATAGTGCCCATGGTGACAGTGCCCATGGTGACAGTGCTCATGTTGACAGTGCCCATGGTGACAGTGCCCTTGGTGACAATACCCATAGTGACATTTCCAATTGTGACAGTCCTCATAGTGAGAGTTCCCATGGCGACAGTGCTGATGGATGACAGTGCTCATGTTGACAGTGCCCATGGGGACAATGCTGATGGATACAGTGTCCATGGTGATAGTGCTCCTCGGGACCGTGTAGATGGTTACAGTGCCCATGGTGACATTTTCCACAGTGACAGTGCCCATGGTGAGAGTGCCGATGGAGACAGTGTCCATAGTGACAGTTCCCATGGTGACAGTGCTCATGGTGACACTTCCCATGGTGAACAGTGTCCATGGTGACATTTCCGATGGAGACAGTGCTCCTGGTGAGAGTTCCCATGCTGACAGTGCTCACGTTGACAGTGCCCATGGTGACAGTTCCCATGGTGATATTGCTCATGGTGACAGTGCACATGGTGACATGGCCCACGGTGACAGTGCTCACGGTGATAGTGCTCATGGTAATAGTGCTCGTGTTGACACTACCGATGGTGACAGTGCACATGGTGACACTGCCCATAGTGACATTTCCCATGGTGACAGTGCTCATGGTGAGAGTTCCCATGGTGACAGTGCACATGGTGACAGTGCCCATGGTGATAGTGCTCACTGTGACAGTTCTCACTGTGGCAGTGCCAATGGTTACAGTGCGCATGGTGACCTTTCCCATGGTGACAGTTCCCATGGTGATAGTGCTCACCGTGATAGTGCCAATGGTGACAGTTACCATGGATACAGTGCCTATGGTGACAGTGCTCATGGTGACAGTGCCCACTGTGATAGTGCTCAGGGTGGCAGTTCGCATGGTGACAGTGGCCATGATGACAGTGCTCATGGTGGCAATGCCCACAGTGACAGTGCTCATGGTGATAGTGCTCACGATGACAGTGCCTTTGGTGATAGTATCCATGGTAATAGTTCTCAATGTGACAGTGCCCATGGAGATAGTGCTCATGGTGATGGTGCTCATGGTAATAGTGCTCATGGTGACACTGCCCATGGTGACAGTGCCCATGGTGACACTGCCCATAGTGACAATTCCCATGGTGGCAGTGCTCATGGTGACAGTTCCCATGGGGACAGTGCTCATGGTGACAGTGCCCATGGTGACAGTGTCCATGGTGACAGTGCCTATGGTGAGAGTGCCCATGGTGACAGTGTGCATGGTGACAGTGCTCATGTTGAAATTGCCCATGGTGACAGTGCTCATGGTGAGAGTTCCCATGGTGACAATGTTCATGTTGACAATGCCCATGGAGACAGTGCTCATGTTGACAGCGCCCACGGTGACAGTGCTCATAGTTACAGTGCTCACAGTTACAGTGCCCATGGTGATAGGGCCCATAGTAATAGTGCTCACGGTGACAGCATCCATGTTGATATTGTTCATGGTGACACTACCCATGGTGATAGTGCTCACGGTGACAGTGCTCATGAAGACAGTTCCCATGGTTGCAGTGCCCATGGTGACATTGCCCACGGTGACAATGCTCATGGTGACAGTGCTCATGGTGATATTGCTCACGGTGATAGTGCTCACATTGACAATGCCCTTGGTGATAGTGCTCATGGTAATACTGCTCATGGTGATAGTGCTCATGGTGATAGTTCGTATGGTGACAGTGCCCAGGTTGAAAGTCCCCATGATGGGAGTACTCATGGTGACATTGCCCATGGTGACTGTGCTCATGCTGGCAGTGTACATGGTTGGAGTTCCCATGGTGAAATTCCTTATGGTGGCACTGCCCATGGTGATAGTGTTCATGGTGACAGTGTCCATGGTGACAGTGCCCATGATGACAGTGCTCATGGTGACAGTGCCCACGGTGACAGTGCTCATGGTGACAGTGCTCATGGTGACAGTTCCCATGATAACTGTGCCCATGGTGACAGTGCTCATGGCGACAGTGCCCACGGTGACTATGCTCATGGAGACAGTGCTCATGGTGATAGTGCTCATGGTGACAGTTCACATGGTGACAGAGCCCATGTTGAAAGTGCCCATGGTGACAGTGCTCATGGTGGCACTGCCCATGGTGACTGAGCTCATGCTTGCGGTGTACCTGGTTGGAGTTCCGATGGTGAAATTCCTCATGGTAGCACTGCCCATAATGATAGTGCTCATGGTGACAGTGTCCATGGTGACAGTGCCTATGGTGACAGTGCCCATTGTGATAGTGCTCATAGTGACAGTGCCCACTGTGACAGTGCTCAATGTGACAGTGCTCACGGTGACAGTGCCCTTGGTGATAGTGCTCATGGTGATAGTGCTCATGGTGACAGTTCGCATGGTGACAGTGCCCATGTTGAAATTGCCGATGGTGACAGTACCCATGGTGAGAGTGCTCATGGTGAAGGTTCCCACTGTGACAGTGCTCATGGTGACAGTGCTCATGGTGACAGTGCTCAGGGTGAGAGTGCTCACGATGATAGTGCTCACGGTGACAGTTCCCTTGGTGATAGTGCTCATGGTGATAGTGCCCATGGTGACACTGCCCATGGTGATATTGCTCACGGTGACACTGCCCATGGTAATAGTGCTCATGGTGATAGTGCTCACGTTGACAGTGCCTTTGGTGATAGTGCTCATGGTGACACTGCCCATGGTGACAGTTCACATGCTGATAGTGCCCATGTTGAAAGTTCCCACGGTGACAGTGCTCATGGTGATAATGCCCATGGTGACTGTGCTCATGCTGGCGGTGTACAGGGTTGGTGTTCCCATGTTGAAATTCCTCATGGTGGCACTGCCCATGATGATAGTGTACATGGTGACAGTGTCCATGGTGACAGTGCCAATGGTGACAGTGCTCACGGTGACACTGCCCATGGTGACATTTCACAAGGTGACAGTGCCCATGTAGAAAGTGCTCATGGTGACAGTGACCATGGTGACATTTCCCATGTTGACAGTGTCCATTGTGATAGTGCCCATGGTGACAGTGCCCATGGTGACAGTGCTCATGTTGACAGTGCCCATGGTGACAGTGCCCTTGGTGACAATACCCATAGTGACATTTCCAATTGTGACAGTCCTCATAGTGAGAGATCCCATGGCGACAGTGCTGATGGATGACAGTGCTCATGTTGACAGTGCCCATGGGGACAATGCTGATGGATACAGTGTCCATGGTGATAGTGCTCCTCGGGACCGTGTAGATGGTTACAGTGCCCATGGTGACATTTTCCACAGTGACAGTGCCCATGGTGAGAGTGCCGATGGAGACAGTGTCCATAGTGACAGTTCCCATGGTGACAGTGCTCATGGTGACACTTCCCATGGTGAACAGTGTCCATGGTGACATTTCCGATGGAGACAGTGCTCCTGGTGAGAGTTCCCATGCTGACAGTGCTCACGTTGACAGTGCCCATGGTGACAGTTCCCATGTTGACACTTCCCATGGTGATATTGCTCATGGTGACAGTGCACATGGTGACATAGCCCACGGTGACAGTGCTCACGGTGATAGTGCTCATGGTAATAGTGCTCGTGTTGACACTACCGATGGTGACAGTGCACATGGTGACACTGCCCATAGTGACATTTCCCATGGTGACAGTGCTCATGGTGAGAGTTCCCATGGTGACAGTGCACATGGTGACAGTGCCCATGGTGATAGTGCTCACTGTGACAGTTCTCACTGTGGCAGTGCCAATGGTTACAGTGCGCATGGTGACCTTTCCCATGGTGACAGTTCCCATGGTGATAGTGCTCACCGTGATAGTGCCAATGGTGACAGTTACCATGGATACAGTGCCTATGGTGACAGTGCCCACTGTGATAGTGCTCAGGGTGGCAGTTCGCATGGTGACAGTGGCCATGATGACAGTGCTCATGGTGGCAATGCCCACAGTGACAGTGCTCATGGTGATAGTGCTCACGATGACAGTGCCTTTGGTGATAGTATCCATGGTAATAGTTCTCAATGTGACAGTGCCCATGGAGATAGTGCTCATGGTGATGGTGCTCATGGTAATAGTGCTCATGGTGACACTGCCCATGGTGACAGTGCCCATGGTGACACTGCCCATAGTGACATTTCCCATGGTGGCAGTGCTCATGGTGACAGTTCCCATGGGGACAGTGCTCATGGTGACAGTGCCCATGGTGACAGTGTCCATGGTGACAGTGCCTATGGTGAGAGTGCCCATGGTGACAGTGTGCATGGTGACAGTGCTCATGTTGAAATTGCCCATGGTGACAGTGCTCATGGTGAGAGTTCCCATGGTGACAATGTTCATGTTGACAATGCCCATGGAGACAGTGCTCATGTTGACAGCGCCCACGGTGACAGTGCTCATGGTTACAGTGCTCACAGTTACAGTGCCCATGGTGATAGGGCCCATAGTAATAGTGCTCACGGTGACAGCATCCACGTTGATATTGTTCATGGTGACACTACCCATGGTGATAGTGCTCACGGTGACAGTGCTCATGAAGACAGTTCCCATGGTTGCAGTGCCCATGGTGACATTGCCCACGGTGACAATGCTCATGGTGACAGTGCTCATGGTGATATTGCTCACGGTGATAGTGCTCACATTGACAATGCCCTTGGTGATAGTGCTCATGGTAATACTGCTCATGGTGATAGTGCTCATGGTGATAGTTCGTATGGTGACAGTGCCCATGTTGAAAGTCCCCATGATGGCAGTGCTCATGGTGACATTGCCCATGGTGACTGTGCTCATGCTGGCAGTGTACATGGTTGGAGTTCCCATGGTGAAATTCCTTATGGTGGCACTGCCCATGGTGATAGTGTTCATGGTGACAGTGTCCATGGTGACAGTGCCCATGATGACAGTGCTCATGGTGACAGTGCCCACGGTGACAGTGCTCATGGTGACAGTGCTCACGGTGACAGTGCCCTTGGTGATAATACCCATGTTAATAGTGCTCACAGTGACAGTGCCCATGGTGATTTTGCTCACGGTGACACTACCCATGGTGATAGTGCTCATGGTGATAGTGCTCATGGTGACAGTTCCCATGGTAACTGTGCCCATGGTGACAGTGCTCATGGCGACAGTGCCCACGGTGACTATGCTCATGGAGACAGTGCTCATGGTGATAGTGCTCATGGTGACAGTTCACATGGTGACAGAGCCCATGTTGAAAGTGCCCATGGTGACAGTGCTCATGGTGGCACTGCCCATGGTGACTGTGCTCATGCTTGCGGTGTACCTGGTTGGAGTTCCGATGGTGAAATTCCTCATGGTAGCACTGCCCATAATGATAGTGCTCATGGTGACAGTGTCCATGGTGACAGTGCCTATGGTGACAGTGCCCATTGTGATAGTGCTCATAGTGACAGTGCCCACTGTGACAGTGCTCACGGTGACAGTGCCCTTGGTGATAGTGCTCATGGTGATAGTGCTCATGGTGACAGTTCGCATGGTGACAGTGCCCATGTTGAAATTGCCGATGGTGACAGTACCCATGGTGAGAGTGCTCATGGTGAAGGTTCCCACTGTGACAGTGCTCATGGTGACAGTGCTCATGGTGACAGTGCTCAGGGTGAGAGTGCTCACGATGATAGTGCTCACGGTGACAGTTCCCTTGGTGATAGTGCTCATGGTGATAGTGCCCATGGTGACACTGCCCATGGTGATATTGCTCACGGTGACACTGCCCATGGTAATAGTGCTCATGGTGATAGTGCTCACGTTGACAGTGCCTTTGGTGATAGTGCTCATGGTGACACTGCCCATGGTGACAGTTCACATGCTGATAGTGCCCATGTTGAAAGTTCCCACGGTGACAGTGCTCATGGTGATGATGCCCATGGTGACTGTGCTCATGCTGGCGGTGTACAGGGTTGGTGTTCCCATGTTGAAATTCCTCATGGTGGCACTGCCCATGATGATAGTGTACATGGTGACAGTGTCCATGGTGACAGTGCCAATGGTGACAGTGCTCACGGTGACACTGCCCATGGTGACATTTCACAAGGTGACAGTGCCCATGTAGAAAGTGCTCATGGTGACAGTGACCATGGTGACATTTCCCATGTTGACAGTGTCCATTGTGATAGTGCCCATGGTGACAGTGCCCATGGTGACAGTGCTCATGTTGACAGTGCCCATGGTGACAGTGCCCTTGGTGACAATACCCATAGTGACATTTCCAATTGTGACAGTCCTCATAGTGAGAGTTCCCATGGCGACAGTGCTGATGGATGACAGTGCTCATGTTGACAGTGCCCATGGGGACAATGCTGATGGATACAGTGTCCATGGTGATAGTGCTCCTCGGGACCGTGTAGATGGTTACAGTGCCCATGGTGACATTTTCCACAGTGACAGTGCCCATGGTGAGAGTGCCGATGGAGACAGTGTCCATAGTGACAGTTCCCATGGTGACAGTGCTCATGGTGACACTTCCCATGGTGAACAGTGTCCATGGTGACATTTCCGATGGAGACAGTGCTCCTGGTGAGAGTTCCCATGCTGACAGTGCTCACGTTGACAGTGCCCATGGTGACAGTTCCCATGTTGACACTTCCCATGGTGATATTGCTCATGGTGACAGTGCACATGGTGACATAGCCCACGGTGACAGTGCTCACGGTGATAGTGCTCATGGTAATAGTGCTCGTGTTGACACTACCGATGGTGACAGTGCACATGGTGACACTGCCCATAGTGACATTTCCCATGGTGACAGTGCTCATGGTGAGAGTTCCCATGGTGACAGTGCACATGGTGACAGTGCCCATGGTGATAGTGCTCACTGTGACAGTTCTCACTGTGGCAGTGCCAATGGTTACAGTGCGCATGGTGACCTTTCCCATGGTGACAGTTCCCATGGTGATAGTGCTCACCGTGATAGTGCCAATGGTGACAGTTACCATGGATACAGTGCCTATGGTGACAGTGCTCATGGTGACAGTGCCCACTGTGATAGTGCTCAGGGTGGCAGTTCGCATGGTGACAGTGGCCATGATGACAGTGCTCATGGTGGCAATGCCCACAGTGACAGTGCTCATGGTGATAGTGCTCACGATGACAGTGCCTTTGGTGATAGTATCCATGGTAATAGTTCTCAATGTGACAGTGCCCATGGAGATAGTGCTCATGGTGATGGTGCTCATGGTAATAGTGCTCATGGTGACACTGCCCATGGTGACAGTGCCCATGGTGACACTGCCCATAGTGACATTTCCCATGGTGGCAGTGCTCATGGTGACAGTTCCCATGGGGACAGTGCTCATGGTGACAGTGCCCATGGTGACAGTGTCCATGGTGACAGTGCCTATGGTGAGAGTGCCCATGGTGACAGTGTGCATGGTGACAGTGCTCATGTTGAAATTGCCCATGGTGACAGTGCTCATGGTGAGAGTTCCCATGGTGACAATGTTCATGTTGACAATGCCCATGGAGACAGTGCTCATGTTGACAGCGCCCACGGTGACAGTGCTCATGGTTACAGTGCTCACAGTTACAGTGCCCATGGTGATAGGGCCCATAGTAATAGTGCTCACGGTGACAGCATCCACGTTGATATTGTTCATGGTGACACTACCCATGGTGATAGTGCTCACGGTGACAGTGCTCATGAAGACAGTTCCCATGGTTGCAGTGCCCATGGTGACATTGCCCACGGTGACAATGCTCATGGTGACAGTGCTCATGGTGATATTGCTCACGGTGATAGTGCTCACATTGACAATGCCCTTGGTGATAGTGCTCATGGTAATACTGCTCATGGTGATAGTGCTCATGGTGATAGTTCGTATGGTGACAGTGCCCATGTTGAAAGTCCCCATGATGGCAGTGCTCATGGTGACATTGCCCATGGTGACTGTGCTCATGCTGGCAGTGTACATGGTTGGAGTTCCCATGGTGAAATTCCTTATGGTGGCACTGCCCATGGTGATAGTGTTCATGGTGACAGTGTCCATGGTGACAGTGCCCATGATGACAGTGCTCATGGTGACAGTGCCCACGGTGACAGTGCTCATGGTGACAGTGCTCACGGTGACAGTGCCCTTGGTGATAATACCCATGTTAATAGTGCTCACAGTGACAGTGCCCATGGTGATTTTGCTCACGGTGACACTACCCATGGTGATAGTGCTCATGGTGATAGTGCTCATGGTGACAGTTCCCATGGTAACTGTGCCCATGGTGACAGTGCTCATGGCGACAGTGCCCACGGTGACTATGCTCATGGAGACAGTGCTCATGGTGATAGTGCTCATGGTGACAGTTCACATGGTGACAGAGCCCATGTTGAAAGTGCCCATGGTGACAGTGCTCATGGTGGCACTGCCCATGGTGACTGTGCTCATGCTTGCGGTGTACCTGGTTGGAGTTCCGATGGTGAAATTCCTCATGGTAGCACTGCCCATAATGATAGTGCTCATGGTGACAGTGTCCATGGTGACAGTGCCTATGGTGACAGTGCCCATTGTGATAGTGCTCATAGTGACAGTGCCCACTGTGACAGTGCTCACGGTGACAGTGCCCTTGGTGATAATACCCATGTTAATAGTGCTCACAGTGACAGTGCCCATGGTGATTTTGCTCACGGTGACACTCCCCATGGTGATAGTGCTCATGGTGACAGTTCCCATGGTAACTGTGCCCATGGTGACAGTGCTCATGGCGACAGTGCCCACGGTGACTATGCTCATGGAGACAGTGCTCATGGTGATAGTGCTCATGGTGACAGTTCACATGGTGACAGAGCCCATGTTGAAAGTGCCCATGGTGACAGTGCTCATGGTGGCACTGCCCATGGTGACTGTGCTCATGCTTGCGGTGTACCTGGTTGGAGTTCCGATGGTGAAATTCCTCATGGTAGCACTGCCCATAATGATAGTGCTCATGGTGACAGTGTCCATGGTGACAGTGCCTATGGTGACAGTGCCCATTGTGATAGTGCTCATAGTGACAGTGCCCACTGTGACAGTGCTCAATGTGACAGTGCTCACGGTGACAGTGCCCTTGGTGATAGTGCTCATGGTGATAGTGCTCATGGTGACAGTTCGCATGGTGACAGTGCCCATGTTGAAATTGCTGATGGTGACAGTACCCATGGTGAGAGTGCTCATGGTGAAGGTTCCCACTGTGACAGTGCTCATGGTGACAGTGCTCATGGTGACAGTGTTCAGGGTGAGAGTGCTCACGATGATAGTGCTCACGGTGACAGTTCCCTTGGTGATAGTGCTCATGGTGATAGTGCCCATGGTGACACTGCCCATGGTGATATTGCTCACGGTGACACTGCCCATGGTAATAGTGCTCATGGTGATAGTGCTCACGTTGACAGTGCCTTTGGTGATAGTGCTCATGGTGACACTGCCCATGGTGACAGTTCACATGCTGATAGTGCCCATGTTGAAAGTTCCCACGGTGACAGTGCTCATGGTGATAATGCCCATGGTGACTGTGCTCATGCTGGCGGTGTACAGGGTTGGTGTTCCCATGTTGAAATTCCTCATGGTGGCACTGCCCTTGATGATAGTGTACATGGTGACAGTTCGCATGGTGACAGTGCCCATGTTGAAATTGCCGATGGTGACAGTACCCATGGTGAGAGTGCTCATGGTGAAGGTTCCCACTGTGACAGTGCTCATGGTGACAGTGCCCTTAGTGATAGTGCTCATGGTGACAGTTCGCATGGTGACAGTACCCATGGTGATAGTGCTCATGGTGACAGTGCTCATGGGGACAGTGCACATGGTGACAATGCCCACGATGACAGTGCTCACGGTGATAGTGCTCAAGGGGAAAGTGCCCATTGTAATAGTGCTCACCGTGACAGTGCCCATGCTGATATTGCTCAAGGTAACACTGCCCATGGTGATAGTGCTCACGGTGATAGTGCTCATGGTGACAATGCCCTTGGTGATAGTGCTCATGGTGATAGTGTTCATGGTAATAGTGCTCATGGAGACAGTGCTCACGGTGATAGTGCCCATGGTGACACTGCCCATAATGACATTTCCCATGGTGACAGTGCTCATGGTGAGAGTTCCCATGGTGACAGTGCTCACGGTGACAATGCTCACTGTGGCAGAGCCAATGGTTACAGTGCTCATGGTGGCAGTGTCCATGGTGGCAGTTCCCAAGATGACAGTGCTCATGGTGACATTTCCCATGGAAACAGAGCTCATGATGACAGTGTCCATGGTGACAGTGTACATGGTGACAGTGGCCATGTTGAAAGTGCCCATGGTGACAGTGCTCAAGCTGGCGGTATACATGGCTGGAGTTCCCATGGTGAAATTCCTCATGGTTGCCCTGCCCATGATGATAGTGCTCATGGTGACAGTGTCCATCATGAGAGTGCCCATGGTGACAGTGCTCATGATGACCCTGCCCATGGTGACAGTGCCCATGGTGACATTTCCCATGGTGACAGTGCTCATGTTGACAGTGCACACGGTGACATTGCCCACGGTGACATTTCCCATGGTGACAGTGTTCATGGTGATATTGCTCACGGTCACAGTGCCCATGGTTATAGTCCTCACGGTGATAGTGCTCATGGTGACAGTTCCCATGGTGACAGTGCCCGCAGTGACTGTGCTCATGGTGACATTGCCCACGGTGACAGTGCTCATGGTGACAGTTCGCTTGGTGACACTGCCCATGGTGACAGTGCACATGGTGACACAGCCCATGGTGACTGTGCTAAAGCTGCCGATGTACATGGTTGGAGTTCCCATGGTGAAATTCCTCATGGTGGCACTGCCCATGATGATAGTGTTGATGGTGACAGTGCCTATGGTGAGAGTGCCCATTGTGATAGTGGTCACGGTGACAGTGCCCTTCGTGATAGTATCCATGGTAATAGTGTTCACAGTGACACTGCCCATGGTGATAGTGCTCATGGTGACAGTGCTCATGGTGATAGTGTTCACGGTGATAGTGCTCATGGTGACAGTGCCCTTGGTGATAGTGCTCATGGTGATAGTGTTCATGGAGACATTTCACATGGTGACAGTGCTCATGTTGACAGTCCCCATGTTGACTGTGCTCATGCTGGCGGTGTACATGGTTGGTGTTACAATGGTGAAATTTCTTATGGTGGCACTGCCCATGATGATAGTGCTCATGGTGAAAGTGCCCATGGTGACAGTGTCCATGGTGACAGTGCCTATGGTGAGAGTGCCCATGGTGACAGTGCCCATGGTGACGGTGTCCAAGGTGACAGTGCTCATGTTGACAGTGCCCACGGTGACAATGCTCATGGTGAGAGTTTCCATGGTGGCAGTGCTAACCTTAACAGTGTCCATGGTGACCGTTCCGGTGGTGACAGTTCCCATGGTGATAGTGCCCATGGTGACAGTGCTCATGGTTATAGTGCTCATGGTGACACGGCCCATGGTGAATGTGCTCATGCTGGCGGTGTACATGGTTGGAGTTCCCATGGTGAAATTCCTTATGGTGGCAATGCCCATGATGATAGTGCTCATGGTGAGAGTGTCCATGGTGACAATACCTATGGTGACAGTGCCCATGGTGACATTTCCCATGGTGATAGTGCTCATGGTGAGAGTTCCCATGATGACAATGCTTATGTTGACAATGCCCTTGGTGACAGTGCTCATCGTGACTGTGCCCACTGTGAAATTTCTCATGGTGACAGTGCTCACGGTGATAGTGCTCACGGTAATAGTGCTCACGCTGACAGTGCCCTTGGTGATAGTGCTCATGGTAATAGTGCTCACGGTGACGGTTCGCATGGTGACAGAGCCCATGTTGAAAGTGCCCATGGTGACAGTGCTCATGGTGGCACTGCCCATGGTGACTGTGCTCATGCTTGCGGTGTACCTGGTTGGAGTTCCGATGGTGAAATTCCTCATGGTAGCACTGCCCATAATGATAGTGCTCATGGTGACAGTGTCCATGGTGACAGTGCCTATGGTGACAGTGCCCATTGTGATAGTGCTCATAGTGACAGTGCCCACTGTGACAGTGCTCACGGTGACAGTGCCCTTGGTGATAGTGCTCATGGTGATAGTGCTCATGGTGACAGTTCGCATGGTGACAGTGCCCATGTTGAAATTGCCGATGGTGACAGTACCCATGGTGAGAGTGCTCATGGTGAAGGTTCCCACTGTGACAGTGCTCATGGTGACAGTGCTCATGGTGACAGTGCTCAGGGTGAGAGTGCTCACGATGATAGTGCTCACGGTGACAGTTCCCTTGGTGATAGTGCTCATGGTGATAGTGCCCATGGTGACACTGCCCATGGTGATATTGCTCACGGTGACACTGCCCATGGTAATAGTGCTCATGGTGATAGTGCTCACGTTGACAGTGCCTTTGGTGATAGTGCTCATGGTGACACTGCCCATGGTGACAGTTCACATGCTGATAGTGCCCATGTTGAAAGTTCCCACGGTGACAGTGCTCATGGTGATGATGCCCATGGTGACTGTGCTCATGCTGGCGGTGTACAGGGTTGGTGTTCCCATGTTGAAATTCCTCATGGTGGCACTGCCCATGATGATAGTGTACATGGTGACAGTGTCCATGGTGACAGTGCCAATGGTGACAGTGCTCACGGTGACACTGCCCATGGTGACATTTCACAAGGTGACAGTGCCCATGTAGAAAGTGCTCATGGTGACAGTGACCATGGTGACATTTCCCATGTTGACAGTGTCCATTGTGATAGTGCCCATGGTGACAGTGCCCATGGTGACAGTGCTCATGTTGACAGTGCCCATGGTGACAGTGCCCTTGGTGACAATACCCATAGTGACATTTCCAATTGTGACAGTCCTCATAGTGAGAGTTCCCATGGCGACAGTGCTGATGGATGACAGTGCTCATGTTGACAGTGCCCATGGGGACAATGCTGATGGATACAGTGTCCATGGTGATAGTGCTCCTCGGGACCGTGTAGATGGTTACAGTGCCCATGGTGACATTTTCCACAGTGACAGTGCCCATGGTGAGAGTGCCGATGGAGACAGTGTCCATAGTGACAGTTCCCATGGTGACAGTGCTCATGGTGACACTTCCCATGGTGAACAGTGTCCATGGTGACATTTCCGATGGAGACAGTGCTCCTGGTGAGAGTTCCCATGCTGACAGTGCTCACGTTGACAGTGCCCATGGTGACAGTTCCCATGTTGACACTTCCCATGGTGATATTGCTCATGGTGACAGTGCACATGGTGACATAGCCCACGGTGACAGTGCTCACGGTGATAGTGCTCATGGTAATAGTGCTCGTGTTGACACTACCGATGGTGACAGTGCACATGGTGACACTGCCCATAGTGACATTTCCCATGGTGACAGTGCTCATGGTGAGAGTTCCCATGGTGACAGTGCACATGGTGACAGTGCCCATGGTGATAGTGCTCACTGTGACAGTTCTCACTGTGGCAGTGCCAATGGTTACAGTGCGCATGGTGACCTTTCCCATGGTGACAGTTCCCATGGTGATAGTGCTCACCGTGATAGTGCCAATGGTGACAGTTACCATGGATACAGTGCCTATGGTGACAGTGCTCATGGTGACAGTGCCCACTGTGATAGTGCTCAGGGTGGCAGTTCGCATGGTGACAGTGGCCATGATGACAGTGCTCATGGTGGCAATGCCCACAGTGACAGTGCTCATGGTGATAGTGCTCACGATGACAGTGCCTTTGGTGATAGTATCCATGGTAATAGTTCTCAATGTGACAGTGCCCATGGAGATAGTGCTCATGGTGATGGTGCTCATGGTAATAGTGCTCATGGTGACACTGCCCATGGTGACAGTGCCCATGGTGACACTGCCCATAGTGACATTTCCCATGGTGGCAGTGCTCATGGTGACAGTTCCCATGGGGACAGTGCTCATGGTGACAGTGCCCATGGTGACAGTGTCCATGGTGACAGTGCCTATGGTGAGAGTGCCCATGGTGACAGTGTGCATGGTGACAGTGCTCATGTTGAAATTGCCCATGGTGACAGTGCTCATGGTGAGAGTTCCCATGGTGACAATGTTCATGTTGACAATGCCCATGGAGACAGTGCTCATGTTGACAGCGCCCACGGTGACAGTGCTCATGGTTACAGTGCTCACAGTTACAGTGCCCATGGTGATAGGGCCCATAGTAATAGTGCTCACGGTGACAGCATCCACGTTGATATTGTTCATGGTGACACTACCCATGGTGATAGTGCTCACGGTGACAGTGCTCATGAAGACAGTTCCCATGGTTGCAGTGCCCATGGTGACATTGCCCACGGTGACAATGCTCATGGTGACAGTGCTCATGGTGATATTGCTCACGGTGATAGTGCTCACATTGACAATGCCCTTGGTGATAGTGCTCATGGTAATACTGCTCATGGTGATAGTGCTCATGGTGATAGTTCGTATGGTGACAGTGCCCATGTTGAAAGTCCCCATGATGGCAGTGCTCATGGTGACATTGCCCATGGTGACTGTGCTCATGCTGGCAGTGTACATGGTTGGAGTTCCCATGGTGAAATTCCTTATGGTGGCACTGCCCATGGTGATAGTGTTCATGGTGACAGTGTCCATGGTGACAGTGCCCATGATGACAGTGCTCATGGTGACAGTGCCCACGGTGACAGTGCTCATGGTGACAGTGCTCACGGTGACAGTGCCCTTGGTGATAATACCCATGTTAATAGTGCTCACAGTGACAGTGCCCATGGTGATTTTGCTCACGGTGACACTACCCATGGTGATAGTGCTCATGGTGATAGTGCTCATGGTGACAGTTCCCATGGTAACTGTGCCCATGGTGACAGTGCTCATGGCGACAGTGCCCACGGTGACTATGCTCATGGAGACAGTGCTCATGGTGATAGTGCTCATGGTGACAGTTCACATGGTGACAGAGCCCATGTTGAAAGTGCCCATGGTGACAGTGCTCATGGTGGCACTGCCCATGGTGACTGTGCTCATGCTTGCGGTGTACCTGGTTGGAGTTCCGATGGTGAAATTCCTCATGGTAGCACTGCCCATAATGATAGTGCTCATGGTGACAGTGTCCATGGTGACAGTGCCTATGGTGACAGTGCCCATTGTGATAGTGCTCATAGTGACAGTGCCCACTGTGACAGTGCTCACGGTGACAGTGCCCTTGGTGATAGTGCTCATGGTGATAGTGCTCATGGTGACAGTTCGCATGGTGACAGTGCCCATGTTGAAATTGCCGATGGTGACAGTACCCATGGTGAGAGTGCTCATGGTGAAGGTTCCCACTGTGACAGTGCTCATGGTGACAGTGCTCATGGTGACAGTGCTCAGGGTGAGAGTGCTCACGATGATAGTGCTCACGGTGACAGTTCCCTTGGTGATAGTGCTCATGGTGATAGTGCCCATGGTGACACTGCCCATGGTGATATTGCTCACGGTGACACTGCCCATGGTAATAGTGCTCATGGTGATAGTGCTCACGTTGACAGTGCCTTTGGTGATAGTGCTCATGGTGACACTGCCCATGGTGACAGTTCACATGCTGATAGTGCCCATGTTGAAAGTTCCCACGGTGACAGTGCTCATGGTGATGATGCCCATGGTGACTGTGCTCATGCTGGCGGTGTACAGGGTTGGTGTTCCCATGTTGAAATTCCTCATGGTGGCACTGCCCATGATGATAGTGTACATGGTGACAGTGTCCATGGTGACAGTGCCAATGGTGACAGTGCTCACGGTGACACTGCCCATGGTGACATTTCACAAGGTGACAGTGCCCATGTAGAAAGTGCTCATGGTGACAGTGACCATGGTGACATTTCCCATGTTGACAGTGTCCATTGTGATAGTGCCCATGGTGACAGTGCCCATGGTGACAGTGCTCATGTTGACAGTGCCCATGGTGACAGTGCCCTTGGTGACAATACCCATAGTGACATTTCCAATTGTGACAGTCCTCATAGTGAGAGATCCCATGGCGACAGTGCTGATGGATGACAGTGCTCATGTTGACAGTGCCCATGGGGACAATGCTGATGGATACAGTGTCCATGGTGATAGTGCTCCTCGGGACCGTGTAGATGGTTACAGTGCCCATGGTGACATTTTCCACAGTGACAGTGCCCATGGTGAGAGTGCCGATGGAGACAGTGTCCATAGTGACAGTTCCCATGGTGACAGTGCTCATGGTGACACTTCCCATGGTGAACAGTGTCCATGGTGACATTTCCGATGGAGACAGTGCTCCTGGTGAGAGTTCCCATGCTGACAGTGCTCACGTTGACAGTGCCCATGGTGACAGTTCCCATGTTGACACTTCCCATGGTGATATTGCTCATGGTGACAGTGCACATGGTGACATAGCCCACGGTGACAGTGCTCACGGTGATAGTGCTCATGGTAATAGTGCTCGTGTTGACACTACCGATGGTGACAGTGCACATGGTGACACTGCCCATAGTGACATTTCCCATGGTGACAGTGCTCATGGTGAGAGTTCCCATGGTGACAGTGCACATGGTGACAGTGCCCATGGTGATAGTGCTCACTGTGACAGTTCTCACTGTGGCAGTGCCAATGGTTACAGTGCGCATGGTGACCTTTCCCATGGTGACAGTTCCCATGGTGATAGTGCTCACCGTGATAGTGCCAATGGTGACAGTTACCATGGATACAGTGCCTATGGTGACAGTGCTCATGGTGACAGTGCCCACTGTGATAGTGCTCAGGGTGGCAGTTCGCATGGTGACAGTGGCCATGATGACAGTGCTCATGGTGGCAATGCCCACAGTGACAGTGCTCATGGTGATAGTGCTCACGATGACAGTGCCTTTGGTGATAGTATCCATGGTAATAGTTCTCAATGTGACAGTGCCCATGGAGATAGTGCTCATGGTGATGGTGCTCATGGTAATAGTGCTCATGGTGACACTGCCCATGGTGACAGTGCCCATGGTGACACTGCCCATAGTGACATTTCCCATGGTGGCAGTGCTCATGGTGACAGTTCCCATGGGGACAGTGCTCATGGTGACAGTGCCCATGGTGACAGTGTCCATGGTGACAGTGCCTATGGTGAGAGTGCCCATGGTGACAGTGTGCATGGTGACAGTGCTCATGTTGAAATTGCCCATGGTGACAGTGCTCATGGTGAGAGTTCCCATGGTGACAATGTTCATGTTGACAATGCCCATGGAGACAGTGCTCATGTTGACAGCGCCCACGGTGACAGTGCTCATGGTTACAGTGCTCACAGTTACAGTGCCCATGGTGATAGGGCCCATAGTAATAGTGCTCACGGTGACAGCATCCACGTTGATATTGTTCATGGTGACACTACCCATGGTGATAGTGCTCACGGTGACAGTGCTCATGAAGACAGTTCCCATGGTTGCAGTGCCCATGGTGACATTGCCCACGGTGACAATGCTCATGGTGACAGTGCTCATGGTGATATTGCTCACGGTGATAGTGCTCACATTGACAATGCCCTTGGTGATAGTGCTCATGGTAATACTGCTCATGGTGATAGTGCTCATGGTGATAGTTCGTATGGTGACAGTGCCCATGTTGAAAGTCCCCATGATGGCAGTGCTCATGGTGACATTGCCCATGGTGACTGTGCTCATGCTGGCAGTGTACATGGTTGGAGTTCCCATGGTGAAATTCCTTATGGTGGCACTGCCCATGGTGATAGTGTTCATGGTGACAGTGTCCATGGTGACAGTGCCCATGATGACAGTGCTCATGGTGACAGTGCCCACGGTGACAGTGCTCATGGTGACAGTGCTCACGGTGACAGTGCCCTTGGTGATAATACCCATGTTAATAGTGCTCACAGTGACAGTGCCCATGGTGATTTTGCTCACGGTGACACTACCCATGGTGATAGTGCTCATGGTGATAGTGCTCATGGTGACAGTTCCCATGGTAACTGTGCCCATGGTGACAGTGCTCATGGCGACAGTGCCCACGGTGACTATGCTCATGGAGACAGTGCTCATGGTGATAGTGCTCATGGTGACAGTTCACATGGTGACAGAGCCCATGTTGAAAGTGCCCATGGTGACAGTGCTCATGGTGGCACTGCCCATGGTGACTGTGCTCATGCTTGCGGTGTACCTGGTTGGAGTTCCGATGGTGAAATTCCTCATGGTAGCACTGCCCATAATGATAGTGCTCATGGTGACAGTGTCCATGGTGACAGTGCCTATGGTGACAGTGCCCATTGTGATAGTGCTCATAGTGACAGTGCCCACTGTGACAGTGCTCACGGTGACAGTGCCCTTGGTGATAATACCCATGTTAATAGTGCTCACAGTGACAGTGCCCATGGTGATTTTGCTCACGGTGACACTCCCCATGGTGATAGTGCTCATGGTGACAGTTCCCATGGTAACTGTGCCCATGGTGACAGTGCTCATGGCGACAGTGCCCACGGTGACTATGCTCATGGAGACAGTGCTCATGGTGATAGTGCTCATGGTGACAGTTCACATGGTGACAGAGCCCATGTTGAAAGTGCCCATGGTGACAGTGCTCATGGTGGCACTGCCCATGGTGACTGTGCTCATGCTTGCGGTGTACCTGGTTGGAGTTCCGATGGTGAAATTCCTCATGGTAGCACTGCCCATAATGATAGTGCTCATGGTGACAGTGTCCATGGTGACAGTGCCTATGGTGACAGTGCCCATTGTGATAGTGCTCATAGTGACAGTGCCCACTGTGACAGTGCTCAATGTGACAGTGCTCACGGTGACAGTGCCCTTGGTGATAGTGCTCATGGTGATAGTGCTCATGGTGACAGTTCGCATGGTGACAGTGCCCATGTTGAAATTGCTGATGGTGACAGTACCCATGGTGAGAGTGCTCATGGTGAAGGTTCCCACTGTGACAGTGCTCATGGTGACAGTGCTCATGGTGACAGTGTTCAGGGTGAGAGTGCTCACGATGATAGTGCTCACGGTGACAGTTCCCTTGGTGATAGTGCTCATGGTGATAGTGCCCATGGTGACACTGCCCATGGTGATATTGCTCACGGTGACACTGCCCATGGTAATAGTGCTCATGGTGATAGTGCTCACGTTGACAGTGCCTTTGGTGATAGTGCTCATGGTGACACTGCCCATGGTGACAGTTCACATGCTGATAGTGCCCATGTTGAAAGTTCCCACGGTGACAGTGCTCATGGTGATAATGCCCATGGTGACTGTGCTCATGCTGGCGGTGTACAGGGTTGGTGTTCCCATGTTGAAATTCCTCATGGTGGCACTGCCCTTGATGATAGTGTACATGGTGACAGTTCGCATGGTGACAGTGCCCATGTTGAAATTGCCGATGGTGACAGTACCCATGGTGAGAGTGCTCATGGTGAAGGTTCCCACTGTGACAGTGCTCATGGTGACAGTGCCCTTAGTGATAGTGCTCATGGTGACAGTTCGCATGGTGACAGTACCCATGGTGATAGTGCTCATGGTGACAGTGCTCATGGGGACAGTGCACATGGTGACAATGCCCACGATGACAGTGCTCACGGTGATAGTGCTCAAGGGGAAAGTGCCCATTGTAATAGTGCTCACCGTGACAGTGCCCATGCTGATATTGCTCAAGGTAACACTGCCCATGGTGATAGTGCTCACGGTGATAGTGCTCATGGTGACAATGCCCTTGGTGATAGTGCTCATGGTGATAGTGTTCATGGTAATAGTGCTCATGGAGACAGTGCTCACGGTGATAGTGCCCATGGTGACACTGCCCATAATGACATTTCCCATGGTGACAGTGCTCATGGTGAGAGTTCCCATGGTGACAGTGCTCACGGTGACAATGCTCACTGTGGCAGAGCCAATGGTTACAGTGCTCATGGTGGCAGTGTCCATGGTGGCAGTTCCCAAGATGACAGTGCTCATGGTGACATTTCCCATGGAAACAGAGCTCATGATGACAGTGTCCATGGTGACAGTGTACATGGTGACAGTGGCCATGTTGAAAGTGCCCATGGTGACAGTGCTCAAGCTGGCGGTATACATGGCTGGAGTTCCCATGGTGAAATTCCTCATGGTTGCCCTGCCCATGATGATAGTGCTCATGGTGACAGTGTCCATCATGAGAGTGCCCATGGTGACAGTGCTCATGATGACCCTGCCCATGGTGACAGTGCCCATGGTGACATTTCCCATGGTGACAGTGCTCATGTTGACAGTGCACACGGTGACATTGCCCACGGTGACATTTCCCATGGTGACAGTGTTCATGGTGATATTGCTCACGGTCACAGTGCCCATGGTTATAGTCCTCACGGTGATAGTGCTCATGGTGACAGTTCCCATGGTGACAGTGCCCGCAGTGACTGTGCTCATGGTGACATTGCCCACGGTGACAGTGCTCATGGTGACAGTTCGCTTGGTGACACTGCCCATGGTGACAGTGCACATGGTGACACAGCCCATGGTGACTGTGCTAAAGCTGCCGATGTACATGGTTGGAGTTCCCATGGTGAAATTCCTCATGGTGGCACTGCCCATGATGATAGTGTTGATGGTGACAGTGCCTATGGTGAGAGTGCCCATTGTGATAGTGGTCACGGTGACAGTGCCCTTCGTGATAGTATCCATGGTAATAGTGTTCACAGTGACACTGCCCATGGTGATAGTGCTCATGGTGACAGTGCTCATGGTGATAGTGTTCACGGTGATAGTGCTCATGGTGACAGTGCCCTTGGTGATAGTGCTCATGGTGATAGTGTTCATGGAGACATTTCACATGGTGACAGTGCTCATGTTGACAGTCCCCATGTTGACTGTGCTCATGCTGGCGGTGTACATGGTTGGTGTTACAATGGTGAAATTTCTTATGGTGGCACTGCCCATGATGATAGTGCTCATGGTGAAAGTGCCCATGGTGACAGTGTCCATGGTGACAGTGCCTATGGTGAGAGTGCCCATGGTGACAGTGCCCATGGTGACGGTGTCCAAGGTGACAGTGCTCATGTTGACAGTGCCCACGGTGACAATGCTCATGGTGAGAGTTTCCATGGTGGCAGTGCTAACCTTAACAGTGTCCATGGTGACCGTTCCGGTGGTGACAGTTCCCATGGTGATAGTGCCCATGGTGACAGTGCTCATGGTTATAGTGCTCATGGTGACACGGCCCATGGTGAATGTGCTCATGCTGGCGGTGTACATGGTTGGAGTTCCCATGGTGAAATTCCTTATGGTGGCAATGCCCATGATGATAGTGCTCATGGTGAGAGTGTCCATGGTGACAATACCTATGGTGACAGTGCCCATGGTGACATTTCCCATGGTGATAGTGCTCATGGTGAGAGTTCCCATGATGACAATGCTTATGTTGACAATGCCCTTGGTGACAGTGCTCATCGTGACTGTGCCCACTGTGAAATTTCTCATGGTGACAGTGCTCACGGTGATAGTGCTCACGGTGATAGTGCTCACGCTGACAGTGCCCTTGGTGATAGTGCTCATGGTAATAGTGCTCACGGTGACGGTTCGCATGGTGACAGTGCCCATGATGAAAGTGCCCATGGTGGCAGTGCTCATTGTGACACTGCCCATGGTGAATGTGCTCATGCTGGCGTTGTACATGGTTGGAGTTCCCATGGTGAAATTCCTTATGGTGGCACTACCCATGATGATAGTGTTCATGGTGACAGTGTCCATGGTGACATTTCCCATGGTGACAGTGCTCATGGTGAGAGTTCTCATGTTGAGAGTGCTCAGGTTGACATTGCCCATGGTGACCCTTCCGATGGTGAGAGTTCCCATGGTGATAGTGCTCATGGTGACAGTGCTCATGGTGACCGTGCACACGGTGACAATGCCCACAGTGACAATGCTCACGGTGATAGTGCTCATGGCGATAGTGACCATTGTAATAGTGCTCACCGTGACAGTGCCCATGTTGATATTGCTCATGGTGACACTGCCCATGGTGATAGTGCTCACGGTGATAGCGCTCAGGGTGACACTGTCCTTGGTGATAGTGCTCATGGTGATAGTGTTCATGGTAATAGTGCTCATGGTGACACTGCCCATGGTGACAGTGCCCATGGTGACACTCCCGATAGTGACATTTCTTATGGTGACAGTGCTCATGGTGAGAGTTCCCATGGTGACAGTGCACATGGTGACAGTTCCCATGGTGACAGTGCTCACGGTGACCGTGCTCACTGTGGCAGTGCCAATGGTAACATTGTTCATGGTGGCAGTGTCCATGGTGGCGGTTTCCAAGATGACAGTGCTCATGGTGATATTTCCCATGGTAACAGAGTTCATGATGACAGTGCTCATGGTGACAGTTCGCATGGTGACAGTGCCCACTTTGAAAGTGCCCATGGTGACAGTACCCATGGTGACTGTGCCCATGGTGACAGTGCCCATGGTGACAGTGCTCATTGTGAGAATTGCCATGGTGACAGTGCTAATGTTGACATTGCCCATTGTGACCGTTCCCATGGTGACAGTTCCCAAGGTGATAGTGCTCATGGTGACAGTGCTATTGGTGACAGTGCACACGGTGAGAATGCCCACACTTACACTGCTCACGTTGATAGTGCCCATGGTGATAGTGCCAATTTTAATAGTGCTCATGGTGACCGTGCCCATGTGGATGTTGCTCAAGGTGACACTTCCCATGGTGATAGTGCTCACGGTGATAGTGCTCATGGTGACACTGCCCTTGGTGATAGTGCTCATGGTGATAGTGCTCATGGTAATACTGCTCATGTTTACGCTGCCCATGGTGACAGTGCCCATGGTGACACTGCCCAAAGTGACATTTCCCATGGTGACAGTGCTCATGGTGAGAGTTCCCATGGTGACAGTGCACATGGTGACAGTTCCGATGGTGACAGTGCTCATGGTGACAGTGCTCACTGTGGCAGTGCCAATGGTTACAGTGCTCACGGTGGCAGTGTCCATGGTGGCAGTTCCCAAGAGGACAGTGCTCATGGTGACATTTCCCATGGTAACAGAACTCAGGATGACAGTGTCCATGGTGACAGTGCCCATGGTGAGAGTGGCCATGTTGAAATTGCCCATGGTGACAGTGTTTATGGTGACACTGCCCATGGTGACTGTGCTCATGCTGGCGTTGAACAAGGTTGGAGTTCCCATGGTGAAATTCCTCATGGTGGCACTACCCATGATAATAGTGCTCATGGTGACAGTGTACATCGTGAGAGTGCCCATGGTAACAATGCTCATGGTGAAACTGCCCATGGTGACAGTGCCCAAGGTGATATTCCCATGGTGACAGTGCTCATTTTGACAGTGCACATGGTGACAGTGCCGACAGTGACAGTGCTCACGGTGATAGTGTTAATGGAAATATTGCTCATGGTGACACTGCCCATGGTTATAGTGCTCACAGTGATAGTGCTCATGGTGACAGTTCCCAAGGTGACAGTGCCCACGGTGATAGTGCTCATGGTGACATTGCCCACGGTGACAGTGCTCATGGTGAGAGTTCGCATGGTGACAGTGCCCATGGTTACAGTGCTCATGGTCACACAACCCATGGTGACTGTGCTAAAGCTGGCAGTGTACATGGTTGGAGTTCCCATGGTGAAATTCCTCATGGTGGCACTGCCCATGATGATAGTGTTGATGGTGACAGTGTCCATGGTGACAGTGCCTATGGTGACAGTGTCCATTGTGATAGTGCTCTCGGTGATAGTTCCCTCAGTGACAGTTCTAATGGTGACAATTCCATGGTGACAGTGCCCATGATGACCGTGCTCATGGTGACAGTGCCCACGGTGACATTTCTCATGGTGAGAGTGCTCACGGTGACAGTGCCCTTGGTGATAGTACCCATGGTAATAGTGGTCACGTTGACATGGCCCATGGTGATATTGCTCACGGTGACGCTGCCCATGGTGATAGTGCTCACGGTGACATTCCCATGGTTACAGTGCCCATGGTGATATTGCTCACGGTGACACTGCCCATGATGACAGTGCTCATGGTGACAATGCCCATTCTGACAATGCTCATAGTGACAGTGCTCACGGTGACAGTGCCCTTGATGATAGTACTCATGGTAATAGTGCTCACGGTGACAGTTCCCATGGTGACAGTGCTCACTGTGGCAGTGCCAATGGTTACAGTGCTCATGGTGGCAGTGTCCATGGTGGCAGTTCCCAAGATGACAGTGCTCATGGTGACATTTCCCATGGTAAGAGAGCTCATGATGACAGTGTCTATGGAGACAGTGCCCATGGTGACAGTGGCCATGTTGAAAGTGCCCATGGTGACACTGCTCATGGTGTCACTGCCCATGGTGACTATGCTCATGCTGGCTGTGTACATGCTTGGAGATCCCATGGTGAAATTCCTCATGGTGGCACTGCCCATAATGATAGTGCTCATGGTGACAGTGTCCATGGTGACATTGCCTATGGTGACAGTTCCCATTGTGATAGTGCTCACGGTGATAGGGCCCACAGGGACAGTTCTAATGGTGACAGTTCCAATGGTGAGAGTGCCCATGATGACAGTGCTTATGGTGACAGTGCCCACGGTGACAGTGCTCATGGTGACAGTGCTCATGGTGACAGTGCCCTTGGTGATAGTACCCATGGTAAAAGTGCTCATGGTGACATTGCCCATGGTGATATTGCTCATGCTGGCGGTGTACATGGTTGGAGTTCCGATGATGAAATTCCTCATGGTAGCACTGCCCATGATGATAGTGCTCACGGTGAAAGTGTCCATGGTGACAGTGCCTATGGTGACAGTGCCCATTGTGATAGTGCTCATGGTGATAGTGCCCAAAGTGACAGTGCTCATTGTGACAGTTCCTATGGTGACAGTGCCCATGATGATAGTGCTCATGGTAAAAGTTCCCACTGTGATAGTGCTCACGGTGAAAGTGCTCACGGTGACAGTGCCCTTGGTGATAGTGCTCATGGTAATAGTGCACATGGTGACACTGCCCATGGTGACAGTGCCCATGGTGACACTGCCCATAGTGACATTTCCCATGGTGACAGTGCTCATGTTGACAGTGCCCATGGTGACAGTGACCATGGTGAGTGTGCCCATGGTGACAGTGTCCATGGTGACAGTGCTCACCTTGACAGTGCCTTTGGTGATAGTACCCATGTTAATATTGCTCACGGTTACAGTGCCCATGGTGATAGTGCTCATGGTGATAGTGCTCATGGTGACAGTTACCTTGGTGATAGTGCTCATGGTGATAGTGCTCATGGTGATAGTTCGCATGGTGACAGTGCCCATGTTGAAAGTCTCCATGAAGGCAGTGCTCATGGTGACACTGCCCATGGTGACTGTGCTCTTGCTGGCGGTGTACATGTTTGGAGTTCTCATGGTGAAATTCCTTATGGTGGCACTGCCCATGATGATAGTGTTCATCGTGACAATGTCCATGGTGACAGTGCCTATGGTGACAGTGCCCATTGTGATAGTGCTCACGGTGATAGTGCCCTCAGTGACAGTTCTAATGGTGACAGTTCCCACGGAGACATTGCTCATGGTGACAGTGCTCACGGTGACAGTAACCTTGGTGATAGTACCCATGGTAATAGAGGTCACGGTGACAGTGCCCATGGTGATATTGCTCACGGTGACACTGCCCATGGTGATAGTGCTCACGGTGATAGTGCTCAGGGTGACAGTTCCCATGGTTACAGTGCCCATGGTGACAGTGCTCATGGTGACAGTGCCCGCGGTGACTGTGCTCATGGTGACAGTGCTCACAGACATACTGCTCATGGTGACAGTTCGCATGGCAACAGGGCCCATGTTAAAAGTGCCCATGGTGACAGTGCTCATGTTGGCACTGCCCATGGTGACTGTGCTCATGCTGGTGGTGTACATGGTTGGAGTTCCCATGGTGAAATTCCTTATGGTGGCAATGCCCATGATGATAGTGCTCATGGTGACATTGCCCACGGTGACAGTGCTCATGGTGACAGTTCGCATGTTGACATTGCCCATGGTGACAGTGCTCATGGTGACACAGCCCATGGTGACTGCGCTAAAGCTGGCGGTGTACATGGTTGGAATTCTCATGGTGAAATTCCTCATGGTGGCACTGCCCATGATGATAGCGCTCACTGTGACAGTGTCCATAGTGACAGTGCCCATGGTGACAGTGCCCATGGTGACATTTCCCATGGTGACTGTGCCCATGGTGACATTTCCCAATGTGACAGTGCTCATGGTGAGAGTTCCCATGGTGACAGTGTTGATGTTGACAGTGCCAATGGTGACAGTGCCCATGGTGACAGTGCCCATGGTGATAGTGTCCATGGTGACAGTGCTCATGTTGACAGTGCCCACGGCGACAGTGCTCATGGTGAGAGTACCCATGGTGACAGTTCTCACCTTGATAGTGCCCATGGTGACCGTTCCCATGGTGACAGTTCCCATGGTGATAGTGCTCACCGTGATAGTGCCCAGGGTGACAGTTCCCATGGATACAGTGCCCATGGTGACAGTTCTCATGGTGACAGTGCCCACGGTGATAGTGCTCATGGTGGCAGTTCGCATGCTGACAGTGCCCATGATGACAGTGCTCATGGTGACAGTGCCCACGGTGACAGTGCTCACAGTGAGAGTGCCCTTGCTGATAGTACCCATGGTAATAGTGCTTACATGAAAGTGCCCATAGTGATATTGCTCACGGTGACACTGCCCATGGTGATAGTGGTCACGGTGACAATGCCCACGGTGATAGTGTTCATGGTGATAGTGCTCATGTTGAGAGTGCTCATGGTGACACTGCCCATGGTGACTGTGATCATGCTGGCGGTGTACATGGTTGGAGTTCCCATGGGGAAATTTCTTATGGTGGCAATGCCCATGATGATAGTGCTCATGGTGACAGTGCTCATGGTGACAGTGTACATGGTGACAATCCCCACGGTGACAGTGATCACGGTGATAGTTCTCATGGCGATAGTGCCCATTGTAATAGTGCTCACGGTGACGTTGCCCATGTTGATATTGTTCACGGTGACACTGCCCTTGGTGATAGCGCTCATGGTGATAGTGCTCATGGTAATACTGCTCATGGTGACACTGCCCATGGTGACAGTGCCCATGGAGACACTGCCCATAGTGACATTTCCCATGGTGACAGTGCTCATGGTGAGAGTTCCCATATTGACAGTGCACATGGTGAAAGTTCCCATGGTGACAGTGTTCACGGTGACAGTGCTCACTGTGGCAGTGACATTGGTTACAGTGCTCATGGGGGCAGTGTCCATGGTGGCAGTTCCCAAGATGACAGTGCTCATGGTGACATTTCCCATGGTAACAGAGCTCATGATGACAGTGTCCATGGTGACATTGCCCATGTCGAAAGTGCCCATGGTGACATTGCTCATGGTGACACTGCCCATGGTGACTGTGCTCATGCTGGCGGTGTACATGGTTGGAGTTCCCATGGTGAAATTCCTCATGGTGGCACTGCCCATGATGATAGTGCTCATGGTGACAGTGTCCATCGTGAGAGTGCACTTGGTGACAGTGCTCATGATGACACTGCCCATGGTGACAGTGCCCATGGTGACATTTCCCATGGTGACAGTGCTCATGTTGACAGTGCACAAGGTGACAGTGCCCAAGGTGACATTTCCCATGGTTACAGTGTTAATGGTGATATTGCTCACTGTGACAGTGCCCATGGTTATAGTCCTCACGGTGATAGTGCTCATGGTGACAGTTCCCATGGTGACAGTGTTCATGGTGACAGTTCGCATGGTGACAGTCCCCATGGTGACAGTGCTCATGGTGACACAGCCCATGGTGACTGTTCTAAAGCTGCCGATGTACATGGTTGGAGTTCCCAAGCTGAAATTCCTCATGTTGGCACTGCCCATGATGATAGTGTTCATGGTGACAGTGTCCATGGAGACAGTGCCTATGGTGACAGTGCCCATTGTGATAGTGCTCACGGTGATAGTGCCCACAGTGACAGTTGTAATAGTGACAGTCCCCATGGTGACAGTGTCGATGATGACAGTGCTCATGGTGACAGTGTTCATGGTGATATTGCTCACGGTGACACTGCCCATGGTTATTGTCCTCACGGTGATAGTGCTCATGATGACAGTGCCCACAGTGACAGTGCTCATGGTGGCAGTGCTCACAGTGACAATGCCCATGGTGATAGTGCCCATGGTAATAGTGCTCATGGTGACAGTACCCATGGTGATACTGTTCACGGTGACACTTCCTATGGTGATAGTGCTCACGTTGATAGTGCTCATGGTGACAGTTCCCATGGTTACAGTGCCCATGGTGACAGTGCTACTGGTGACAGTGCCCACGGTGAAAATGCTCATGGTGACAGTGCTCATGGTGATAGTCCTCACGGTGACAGTGCTCACATTGACAGTGCCCTTGGTGATAGTGCACATGGTAATACTGCTCATGGTGAAATTGCTCATGGTGATAGTTCGCATGGTGACAGTGCCCATGTCGAAAGTGCCCATGGTGGCAGTGCTCATGGTGACACTGCCCATGGTGACTGTGCTCATGCTGGGAGTGTACATGGTTGGAGTTCCCATGGTGAAATTCCTTATGGTGGCACTGCCCATGATGATAGTGTTCATGGTGACATTGTCCATGGTGACAGTGCGTATGGTGACAGTGCCCATTGTGATTGTGCTCACGGTGATAGTGCCCACAGTGACAGTGCTAATGGTGACAGTCCCCATGGTGACAGTTCCCATGATGACAGTGCTCATGGTGACAGTGCCCACGGTGACAGTGCTCATGGTCACAGTGCTCACGGTGACAGTGCTCATGGTGACAGTGACCTTGGTGATAGTATCCTTGTTAATAGTGCTCACGGTGACAGTGCCCATGGTGATATTGCTCACGGTGACACTGCCCATGGTGATAGTGCTCATGGTGACGGTTCCCAAGGTTACAGTGCCCATGGTGACAGTGCTCATGGTGACAGTGCCCATGGTGATTATGCTCATGGAGACCGTGCTCACGGTGATAGTGCTCATGGTGACAGTTCGCATGCTGACAGGGCCCATGTTGAAAGTGCCCATGGTGACAGTGCTCATGGTGATAATGCCCATGGTGAATGTGCTCATGCTGGCTGTGTACCTGGTTGGAATTCCGATGGTGAAATTCTTCATGGTAGCACTGCCCATGATGATAGTGCCCATGATGAAAGTGGTCATGGTGACAGTGCTCATGGTGACACTGCCCATGGTAACAGAACTCAGGATGACAGTGTCCATGGTGACAGTGCACATGGTGACAGTGGCCATGTTGAAATTGGCCATGGTAACAGTTCTCATGGTGACACTGCCCATAGTGACTGTGCTCATGCTGGCGGTGTAGAAGGTTGGAGTTCCCATGGTGAAATTCCTCATGGTGGCACTACCCATGATAATGGTGCTCATGGTGACAGTGTACATCGTGAGAGTGCCCATGGTAACAATGCTAATGGTGACACTGCCCATGGTGACAGTGCCCAAGGTGATATTTCCCATGGTGACAGTGCTCATTTTGACAGTGCACACGGTGACAGTGCCCACAGTGACAGTGCTCACGGTGATAATGTTAATGGTAATATTGCTCATGGTGACACTGCCCATGGTTATAGTGCTCACGGTGATAGTGTTCATGGTGACAGTTCCCATGGTGAAAGTGCTCATGGTGACATTGCCCATGGTGACAGTGCTCATGGTGAGAGTTCGCATGGTGACAGTGCCCATGGTTACAATGCTCATGGTCACACAACCCATGGTGACTGTGCTAAAGCTGGCGGTGTACATGGTTGGAGTTCCCATGGTGAAATTCCTCATCGTGGCACTGCCCATGATGATAGTGTTCATGGTGACAGTGTCCATGGTGACAGTGCCTATGGTGACAGTGTCCATTGTGATAGTTATCATGGTGATAGTGCCCTCAGTGACAGTTCTAATGGTGACAGTTCGATGGTGACAGTGCCCATGATGACAGTGCTCATGGTGACAGTGCCCACGGTGACATTGCTCACGGTGACAGTGCTCATGGTGACAGTTCCCTTGGTGATAGTACCCATGGTCATAGTGGTCACGGTGAGAGTGCCCATGGTGATATTGCTCACGGTGACACTGCCTATGGTGATAGTGCACACGGTCATAGTGCTCATTGTGACAGTGCCCATGGTGACTATGCTCATGGTGACAGTGCTCACGGTGATAGTGCTCATGGTGACAGTGCTCATGATGATAGTGCTCATGGTGACAGTTCGCATGGTGATAGGGCCCATGTTGAAAGTGCCCATGGTGAAAGTGCTCATGGTGACACTGCCCATGTTGACTGTGCTCATGCTGGCGGTGTACATGGTTGGAGTTCCGATGGTGAAATTGCTCATGGTAGCACTGCCCATAATGATAGTGCTCATGGTGACAGTGTCCATGGTGACAGTGCCTATGGTGACAGAGCCCATTGTGATAGTGTTCACGGTGATAGTGCCCACAGTGACAGTGCTCATGGTGACAGTTCCTATGGTGACACTGCCCATGATGACAGTGCTCATGGTGACAGTGCCCACGGTGACAGTGCTCATTGTGACACTGCTCACGGTAAAAGTGCCCTTGGTGATAGTACCCATGTTAATAGTGCTCACGGTGACAGTTCACATGGTGACAGTGCCCATTTTGAATGTGCCCATGGTGGCAGTGCCCATGGTGACAGTGCTCATGGTGAGAGTTCCCATGGTGACAGTGCTCATGTTCACAGTGCCCATGGTGACAGTGTCCATGGTCAACAGTGCCCATGGTGAGAGTGCCCATGGTGACAGTGCCCATGGTGACAGTGCTCATGGTGAGAGTGCTCAAGGTGGCCATATCCATGGTGGGAATTCCCATGGTGAAAGTTCTCATGGTGGCAGTGCCCATGATGACAGTGCGCATTGTGACAGTGCACATGCTGAGAGTGCCCATGGTGACATTTCCCATGGTGACAGTGTTCATGGTAAGACTTACCATGGTGACAGTGCTCATGTTCACAGTGCCCATGGGGACAGTGTCCATGGTCAACAGTGCCCATGGTGAGAGTGCCCATGGTGACAGTGCCCATGGTGACAGTGCTCATGGTGACAGTGCTCAAGGTGGCCATATCCATGGTGGGAATTCCCATGGTGAAAGTTCTCATGGTGGCAGTGCCCATGATGACAGTGCGCATTGTGACAGTGCACATGCTGAGAGTGCCCATGGTGACATTTCCCATGGTGACAGTGTTCATGGTAAGACTTACCATGGTGACAGTGCTCATGTTCACAGTGCCCATGGGGACAGTGTCCATGGTCAACAGTGCCCATGGTGAGAGTGCCCATGGTGACAGTGCCCATGGTGACAGTGCTCATGGTGACAGTGCTCAAGGTGGCCATATCCATGGTGGGAATTCCCATGGTGAAAGTTCTCATGGTGGCAGTGCCCATGATGACAGTGCGCATTGTGACAGTGCACATGGTGAGAGTGCCCATGGTGACATTTCCCTTGGAGACAATGCTTATGGTGAGAGTGGCCATGGTGACACTGGCCATGGTGACAGTGCTCATGGTGAGAGTTCCCATGGTGACAGTGCTCATGTTGAGAGTGCCCATGGTGACCATTCCCATGGTGACAGTTCTCATGGTGATAGTGCTCATGGTGACAGTGCTCATGGGGACAGTGCACACGGTGACAGTGCCCACGGTGACAGTGCTCACGGTGATAGTGCTCATGGTGATATTGCCCATGGTAATAGTGCTCATGTTGACAGTGCCCATGGTGATATTGCTCATGGTGACACTACCCATGGTGATAGTGCTCACGGTGATAGTGCTCATGGTGACAGTTCCCATGGTGAGAGTGCCCATAGTGACAGTGCTCATGGTGACAGTACCCATGGTGAGAGTGCTCATGGTGAAGGTTCCCACTGTGACAGTGCTCATGGTGACAGTGCTCATGGTGACAGTGCTCAGGGTGAGAGTGCTCACGATGATAGTGCTCACGGTGACAGTTCCCTTGGTGATAGTGCTCATGGTGATAGTGCCCATGGTGACACAGCCCATGGTGATATTGCTCACGGTGACACTGCCCATGGTAATAGTGCTCATGGTGATAGTGCTCACGTTGACAGTGCCTTTGGTGATAGTGCCCATGGTGACAGTGCCCATGGTGACAGTGCTCATGTTGACAGTGCCCATGGTGACAGTGCCCTTGGTGACAATACCCATAGTGACATTTCCAATTGTGACAGTCCTCATAGTGAGAGTTCCCATGGCGACAGTGCTGATGGATGACAGTGCTCATGTTGACAGTGCCCATGGGGACAATGCTGATGGATACAGTGTCCATGGTGATAGTGCTCCTCGGGACCGTGTAGATGGTTACAGTGCCCATGGTGACATTTTCCACAGTGACAGTGCCCATGGTGAGAGTGCCGATGGAGACAGTGTCCATAGTGACAGTTCCCATGGTGACAGTGCTCATGGTGACACTTCCCATGGTGAACAGTGTCCATGGTGACATTTCCGATGGAGACAGTGCTCCTGGTGAGAGTTCCCATGCTGACAGTGCTCACGTTGACAGTGCCCATGGTGACAGTTCCCATGGTGATATTGCTCATGGTGACAGTGCACATGGTGACATGGCCCACGGTGACAGTGCTCACGGTGATAGTGCTCATGGTAATAGTGCTCGTGTTGACACTACCGATGGTGACAGTGCACATGGTGACACTGCCCATAGTGACATTTCCCATGGTGACAGTGCTCATGGTGAGAGTTCCCATGGTGACAGTGCACATGGTGACAGTGCCCATGGTGATAGTGCTCACTGTGACAGTTCTCACTGTGGCAGTGCCAATGGTTACAGTGCGCATGGTGACCTTTCCCATGGTGACAGTTCCCATGGTGATAGTGCTCACCGTGATAGTGCCAATGGTGACAGTTACCATGGATACAGTGCCTATGGTGACAGTGCTCATGGTGACAGTGCCCACTGTGATAGTGCTCAGGGTGGCAGTTCGCATGGTGACAGTGGCCATGATGACAGTGCTCATGGTGGCAATGCCCACAGTGACAGTGCTCATGGTGATAGTGCTCACGATGACAGTGCCTTTGGTGATAGTATCCATGGTAATAGTTCTCAATGTGACAGTGCCCATGGAGATAGTGCTCATGGTGATGGTGCTCATGGTAATAGTGCTCATGGTGACACTGCCCATGGTGACAGTGCCCATGGTGACACTGCCCATAGTGACAATTCCCATGGTGGCAGTGCTCATGGTGACAGTTCCCATGGGGACAGTGCTCATGGTGACAGTGCCCATGGTGACAGTGTCCATGGTGACAGTGCCTATGGTGAGAGTGCCCATGGTGACAGTGTGCATGGTGACAGTGCTCATGTTGAAATTGCCCATGGTGACAGTGCTCATGGTGAGAGTTCCCATGGTGACAATGTTCATGTTGACAATGCCCATGGAGACAGTGCTCATGTTGACAGCGCCCACGGTGACAGTGCTCATAGTTACAGTGCTCACAGTTACAGTGCCCATGGTGATAGGGCCCATAGTAATAGTGCTCACGGTGACAGCATCCATGTTGATATTGTTCATGGTGACACTACCCATGGTGATAGTGCTCACGGTGACAGTGCTCATGAAGACAGTTCCCATGGTTGCAGTGCCCATGGTGACATTGCCCACGGTGACAATGCTCATGGTGACAGTGCTCATGGTGATATTGCTCACGGTGATAGTGCTCACATTGACAATGCCCTTGGTGATAGTGCTCATGGTAATACTGCTCATGGTGATAGTGCTCATGGTGATAGTTCGTATGGTGACAGTGCCCAGGTTGAAAGTCCCCATGATGGGAGTACTCATGGTGACATTGCCCATGGTGACTGTGCTCATGCTGGCAGTGTACATGGTTGGAGTTCCCATGGTGAAATTCCTTATGGTGGCACTGCCCATGGTGATAGTGTTCATGGTGACAGTGTCCATGGTGACAGTGCCCATGATGACAGTGCTCATGGTGACAGTGCCCACGGTGACAGTGCTCATGGTGACAGTGCTCATGGTGACAGTTCCCATGATAACTGTGCCCATGGTGACAGTGCTCATGGCGACAGTGCCCACGGTGACTATGCTCATGGAGACAGTGCTCATGGTGATAGTGCTCATGGTGACAGTTCACATGGTGACAGAGCCCATGTTGAAAGTGCCCATGGTGACAGTGCTCATGGTGGCACTGCCCATGGTGACTGAGCTCATGCTTGCGGTGTACCTGGTTGGAGTTCCGATGGTGAAATTCCTCATGGTAGCACTGCCCATAATGATAGTGCTCATGGTGACAGTGTCCATGGTGACAGTGCCTATGGTGACAGTGCCCATTGTGATAGTGCTCATAGTGACAGTGCCCACTGTGACAGTGCTCAATGTGACAGTGCTCACGGTGACAGTGCCCTTGGTGATAGTGCTCATGGTGATAGTGCTCATGGTGACAGTTCGCATGGTGACAGTGCCCATGTTGAAATTGCCGATGGTGACAGTACCCATGGTGAGAGTGCTCATGGTGAAGGTTCCCACTGTGACAGTGCTCATGGTGACAGTGCTCATGGTGACAGTGCTCAGGGTGAGAGTGCTCACGATGATAGTGCTCACGGTGACAGTTCCCTTGGTGATAGTGCTCATGGTGATAGTGCCCATGGTGACACTGCCCATGGTGATATTGCTCACGGTGACACTGCCCATGGTAATAGTGCTCATGGTGATAGTGCTCACGTTGACAGTGCCTTTGGTGATAGTGCTCATGGTGACACTGCCCATGGTGACAGTTCACATGCTGATAGTGCCCATGTTGAAAGTTCCCACGGTGACAGTGCTCATGGTGATAATGCCCATGGTGACTGTGCTCATGCTGGCGGTGTACAGGGTTGGTGTTCCCATGTTGAAATTCCTCATGGTGGCACTGCCCATGATGATAGTGTACATGGTGACAGTGTCCATGGTGACAGTGCCAATGGTGACAGTGCTCACGGTGACACTGCCCATGGTGACATTTCACAAGGTGACAGTGCCCATGTAGAAAGTGCTCATGGTGACAGTGACCATGGTGACATTTCCCATGTTGACAGTGTCCATTGTGATAGTGCCCATGGTGACAGTGCCCATGGTGACAGTGCTCATGTTGACAGTGCCCATGGTGACAGTGCCCTTGGTGACAATACCCATAGTGACATTTCCAATTGTGACAGTCCTCATAGTGAGAGATCCCATGGCGACAGTGCTGATGGATGACAGTGCTCATGTTGACAGTGCCCATGGGGACAATGCTGATGGATACAGTGTCCATGGTGATAGTGCTCCTCGGGACCGTGTAGATGGTTACAGTGCCCATGGTGACATTTTCCACAGTGACAGTGCCCATGGTGAGAGTGCCGATGGAGACAGTGTCCATAGTGACAGTTCCCATGGTGACAGTGCTCATGGTGACACTTCCCATGGTGAACAGTGTCCATGGTGACATTTCCGATGGAGACAGTGCTCCTGGTGAGAGTTCCCATGCTGACAGTGCTCACGTTGACAGTGCCCATGGTGACAGTTCCCATGTTGACACTTCCCATGGTGATATTGCTCATGGTGACAGTGCACATGGTGACATAGCCCACGGTGACAGTGCTCACGGTGATAGTGCTCATGGTAATAGTGCTCGTGTTGACACTACCGATGGTGACAGTGCACATGGTGACACTGCCCATAGTGACATTTCCCATGGTGACAGTGCTCATGGTGAGAGTTCCCATGGTGACAGTGCACATGGTGACAGTGCCCATGGTGATAGTGCTCACTGTGACAGTTCTCACTGTGGCAGTGCCAATGGTTACAGTGCGCATGGTGACCTTTCCCATGGTGACAGTTCCCATGGTGATAGTGCTCACCGTGATAGTGCCAATGGTGACAGTTACCATGGATACAGTGCCTATGGTGACAGTGCCCACTGTGATAGTGCTCAGGGTGGCAGTTCGCATGGTGACAGTGGCCATGATGACAGTGCTCATGGTGGCAATGCCCACAGTGACAGTGCTCATGGTGATAGTGCTCACGATGACAGTGCCTTTGGTGATAGTATCCATGGTAATAGTTCTCAATGTGACAGTGCCCATGGAGATAGTGCTCATGGTGATGGTGCTCATGGTAATAGTGCTCATGGTGACACTGCCCATGGTGACAGTGCCCATGGTGACACTGCCCATAGTGACATTTCCCATGGTGGCAGTGCTCATGGTGACAGTTCCCATGGGGACAGTGCTCATGGTGACAGTGCCCATGGTGACAGTGTCCATGGTGACAGTGCCTATGGTGAGAGTGCCCATGGTGACAGTGTGCATGGTGACAGTGCTCATGTTGAAATTGCCCATGGTGACAGTGCTCATGGTGAGAGTTCCCATGGTGACAATGTTCATGTTGACAATGCCCATGGAGACAGTGCTCATGTTGACAGCGCCCACGGTGACAGTGCTCATGGTTACAGTGCTCACAGTTACAGTGCCCATGGTGATAGGGCCCATAGTAATAGTGCTCACGGTGACAGCATCCACGTTGATATTGTTCATGGTGACACTACCCATGGTGATAGTGCTCACGGTGACAGTGCTCATGAAGACAGTTCCCATGGTTGCAGTGCCCATGGTGACATTGCCCACGGTGACAATGCTCATGGTGACAGTGCTCATGGTGATATTGCTCACGGTGATAGTGCTCACATTGACAATGCCCTTGGTGATAGTGCTCATGGTAATACTGCTCATGGTGATAGTGCTCATGGTGATAGTTCGTATGGTGACAGTGCCCATGTTGAAAGTCCCCATGATGGCAGTGCTCATGGTGACATTGCCCATGGTGACTGTGCTCATGCTGGCAGTGTACATGGTTGGAGTTCCCATGGTGAAATTCCTTATGGTGGCACTGCCCATGGTGATAGTGTTCATGGTGACAGTGTCCATGGTGACAGTGCCCATGATGACAGTGCTCATGGTGACAGTGCCCACGGTGACAGTGCTCATGGTGACAGTGCTCACGGTGACAGTGCCCTTGGTGATAATACCCATGTTAATAGTGCTCACAGTGACAGTGCCCATGGTGATTTTGCTCACGGTGACACTACCCATGGTGATAGTGCTCATGGTGATAGTGCTCATGGTGACAGTTCCCATGGTAACTGTGCCCATGGTGACAGTGCTCATGGCGACAGTGCCCACGGTGACTATGCTCATGGAGACAGTGCTCATGGTGATAGTGCTCATGGTGACAGTTCACATGGTGACAGAGCCCATGTTGAAAGTGCCCATGGTGACAGTGCTCATGGTGGCACTGCCCATGGTGACTGTGCTCATGCTTGCGGTGTACCTGGTTGGAGTTCCGATGGTGAAATTCCTCATGGTAGCACTGCCCATAATGATAGTGCTCATGGTGACAGTGTCCATGGTGACAGTGCCTATGGTGACAGTGCCCATTGTGATAGTGCTCATAGTGACAGTGCCCACTGTGACAGTGCTCACGGTGACAGTGCCCTTGGTGATAGTGCTCATGGTGATAGTGCTCATGGTGACAGTTCGCATGGTGACAGTGCCCATGTTGAAATTGCCGATGGTGACAGTACCCATGGTGAGAGTGCTCATGGTGAAGGTTCCCACTGTGACAGTGCTCATGGTGACAGTGCTCATGGTGACAGTGCTCAGGGTGAGAGTGCTCACGATGATAGTGCTCACGGTGACAGTTCCCTTGGTGATAGTGCTCATGGTGATAGTGCCCATGGTGACACTGCCCATGGTGATATTGCTCACGGTGACACTGCCCATGGTAATAGTGCTCATGGTGATAGTGCTCACGTTGACAGTGCCTTTGGTGATAGTGCTCATGGTGACACTGCCCATGGTGACAGTTCACATGCTGATAGTGCCCATGTTGAAAGTTCCCACGGTGACAGTGCTCATGGTGATGATGCCCATGGTGACTGTGCTCATGCTGGCGGTGTACAGGGTTGGTGTTCCCATGTTGAAATTCCTCATGGTGGCACTGCCCATGATGATAGTGTACATGGTGACAGTGTCCATGGTGACAGTGCCAATGGTGACAGTGCTCACGGTGACACTGCCCATGGTGACATTTCACAAGGTGACAGTGCCCATGTAGAAAGTGCTCATGGTGACAGTGACCATGGTGACATTTCCCATGTTGACAGTGTCCATTGTGATAGTGCCCATGGTGACAGTGCCCATGGTGACAGTGCTCATGTTGACAGTGCCCATGGTGACAGTGCCCTTGGTGACAATACCCATAGTGACATTTCCAATTGTGACAGTCCTCATAGTGAGAGTTCCCATGGCGACAGTGCTGATGGATGACAGTGCTCATGTTGACAGTGCCCATGGGGACAATGCTGATGGATACAGTGTCCATGGTGATAGTGCTCCTCGGGACCGTGTAGATGGTTACAGTGCCCATGGTGACATTTTCCACAGTGACAGTGCCCATGGTGAGAGTGCCGATGGAGACAGTGTCCATAGTGACAGTTCCCATGGTGACAGTGCTCATGGTGACACTTCCCATGGTGAACAGTGTCCATGGTGACATTTCCGATGGAGACAGTGCTCCTGGTGAGAGTTCCCATGCTGACAGTGCTCACGTTGACAGTGCCCATGGTGACAGTTCCCATGTTGACACTTCCCATGGTGATATTGCTCATGGTGACAGTGCACATGGTGACATAGCCCACGGTGACAGTGCTCACGGTGATAGTGCTCATGGTAATAGTGCTCGTGTTGACACTACCGATGGTGACAGTGCACATGGTGACACTGCCCATAGTGACATTTCCCATGGTGACAGTGCTCATGGTGAGAGTTCCCATGGTGACAGTGCACATGGTGACAGTGCCCATGGTGATAGTGCTCACTGTGACAGTTCTCACTGTGGCAGTGCCAATGGTTACAGTGCGCATGGTGACCTTTCCCATGGTGACAGTTCCCATGGTGATAGTGCTCACCGTGATAGTGCCAATGGTGACAGTTACCATGGATACAGTGCCTATGGTGACAGTGCTCATGGTGACAGTGCCCACTGTGATAGTGCTCAGGGTGGCAGTTCGCATGGTGACAGTGGCCATGATGACAGTGCTCATGGTGGCAATGCCCACAGTGACAGTGCTCATGGTGATAGTGCTCACGATGACAGTGCCTTTGGTGATAGTATCCATGGTAATAGTTCTCAATGTGACAGTGCCCATGGAGATAGTGCTCATGGTGATGGTGCTCATGGTAATAGTGCTCATGGTGACACTGCCCATGGTGACAGTGCCCATGGTGACACTGCCCATAGTGACATTTCCCATGGTGGCAGTGCTCATGGTGACAGTTCCCATGGGGACAGTGCTCATGGTGACAGTGCCCATGGTGACAGTGTCCATGGTGACAGTGCCTATGGTGAGAGTGCCCATGGTGACAGTGTGCATGGTGACAGTGCTCATGTTGAAATTGCCCATGGTGACAGTGCTCATGGTGAGAGTTCCCATGGTGACAATGTTCATGTTGACAATGCCCATGGAGACAGTGCTCATGTTGACAGCGCCCAC